>NC_092111.1:34210534-34265534 GCF_045679555.1 Salvelinus alpinus | reverse complement strand
GAGCTATGCTCATTTTCCACCAATAAGACACGGCCGTTCGCCCACTTCCATCTTTTTCACCAACAATTCTTTATTATTGTTGCTCTCAGGTTCTTTGTCAGTGGAATGGGTTTGGGTATGTGAGGTGAGGTGGGGGTTTGGATATTTAGTTCAGCAGCTATGAGCCTCACGGTCTTCAATTAGGGAGTCACATAGGCTGTGTTCTCTCTCTCTTTCCTTCTCTGTCTCTCTCTGTCTCTCTCTCTATCCTCCCTTTCCCTCCCTTCCCTTCCTCCTTCCCTTCCTCCTTTCCTTCCTCTCTCTACCTCCCTTCCCCTCCCCTCCCTCCTCTCTCTCTCTCTCTCTCTCTCTCTCTCTCTCTCTCTCTCTCTCTCTCTCTCTCTCTCTCTCTCTCTCTCTCTCTCTCTCTCTCTCTCTCTCTCTCTCTCTCTCTCTCTCTCTCTCTCTCTCTCTCTCTCTCTCTCTCTCTCTCTCTCTCTCTCTCTCTCTCTCTCTCTCTCTCTCTCTCTCTCTCTCTCTCTCTCTCTCTCAGCTGCTCTGTGGTCAGTGGTGTTTTGTGCAGCGA
Source organism: Salvelinus alpinus (assembly GCF_045679555.1). Taxonomy (NCBI): domain Eukaryota; kingdom Metazoa; phylum Chordata; class Actinopteri; order Salmoniformes; family Salmonidae; genus Salvelinus; species Salvelinus alpinus. Next base: position 34,264,969 of record NC_092111.1, on the reverse strand, counting down.
GAGACAATCTCATTATCCTCTAAATGGGGGACACAGAGTCTATCAGTGTCAAGTGGCAGTCATCAGATACGTAGGAATGGGGGCGTAGGTGGCCCCTCGCACTGATAACCTCTCTCTCTCTCTCTCTCTCTCTCTACAAGACAGGTCGAGGGTGAGGGCCTGATGCCTTATCAGCAGCCCTGTTCACTCCGTGTGAGGCTTATTAGGACTTGGGAGTGCATTAGGGCTAACGTGAGACCATATTATGAGACATTGGGACCGACACAGGGCTACTATTACTGCTCGTCATCTGTCATGTAATGTATAGGTCTAATATCTTACAACCAATAGGGAAACGTGAAGTAGTGGTGCACAGAACACTGTCGTGTGAAGCTTTATGACATTTCATTTACAGTGTTTTTAATGAGAGCGAATCATGAATACTGGAAGGAACTAATGAAGGTGTCCATTTCTTTACTTTGTCATGTTGTTCCTTGTGTGCAGCTACTTTCTAATTCATCCATTGGTTAATTCACTAAGGGCCCTTGTTGTCCCCTAAACAGTCTGTGGTCTGTGGCAGTGTAACGGCCCTTATTGTCCTCTAAACAGTCTGTGGTCTGTGGCAGTGTAACGGCCCTTATTGTCCTCTAAACAGTCTGTGGTCTGTGGCAGTGTAACGGCCTTTGTTGTCCCCTAAACAGTCTGTGGTCTGTGGCAGTGTAACGGCCCTTATTGTCCTCTAAACAGTCTGTGGTCTGTGGTGGTGACATGGCCCTTGTTGTTCCCGAAACAGTTTGCAGCCTGTGGCGGTGTCTCACTGTGACCTCCCTGTAATCACTATGCCCCCCCTGTAACCACGGTGTCCCTCCCTGTAATCACTATGGCCCCCCTGTAACCACGGTGTCCCTCCCTGTAATCACTATGCCCCCTTGCAATCACTGTGGTGCCCTGTAATCACTGTGCCCCCTCTTGTATTCACTGCAGTCACTGTGGCCCCTCCTGTATTCACTCTCCCCCCCTGTAATCACGGTGACCCCTCCTGTATTCACTCTCCCCCCTGTAATCACTGTGACCCCTCCTGCATTCACTCTCCCCCCTGTAATCACTGTGGCCCCTCCTGTATTCACTCTCCCCCTGTAATCACTGTGGCCCCTCCTGTATTCACTCTCCCCCTGTAAACACTGTGACCCCTCCTGTATTCACTCTCCCCCTGTAATCACTATAGTGCCCTGTAATCACTGTGGCCCCTCCTGTATTCACTCGTCCCCTGTAATCACTGTGGCCCCCCCTGTATTCACTCTCCCCATGTAATCACTGTGCCCCCCCCTGTATTCACTCTCCCCCTGTAATCACTGTGGTCCCCCCTGTATTCCCTCTCCCCCTGTAATCACTGTAGCCCCCCCTGTATTCACTCTCCCCCCTGTAGTCACTGTTACCCTCCTGTATTCACTCTCCCCCTGTAATCACTGTGACCCCTCCTGTATTCACTCTTCCCCCCAGTAGTCACTGTGGCTTTCCTGTGGCTAGGATACAGACAGACGTGCAATCCCAAATGGCACCACGTTCCCTACATGGTGAGCTACTTTGATTTGGGGTTTGGCTATTTAGTTCAGCAGCTATGAGCCTCACGGTCTTCTGTTAGGGAATCAAACAGGCTGTGTTCTTTCAAAACACCAGTCTCAACAACAGTCTCAACAACAGAGAGGAGGCGACTCCGGGATGCTGGCTTTCTAGGCAGAGTTGCAAAGAAAAAGCCCTATCTCAGACTGGCCAATAAAAAGAAAAGATTAAGATGGGCAAAAGAACACAGACACTGGACAGAGGAACTCTGCCTAGAAGGCCAGCACCCCGGAGTCGCCTCTTCACTGTTGACATTGAGACTGGTGTTTTGTGGGTACTATTTAATGAAGCTGCCAGTTGAGGACTTGTGAGGCATCTGTTTCTCAAACTAGACACTCTAATGTACTTGTTCTCTTGCTCAGTTGTGCACCGGGGCCTCCCACTTCTCTTTCTATTCTGGTTATAGACAGTTTGCGCTGTTCAGTGAAGGGAATAGTACACAGCGTTGTACGAGATTTTCAGTTTCTTGGCAATTTCTCGCATGGAATGGCCTTCATTTCTAAGAACAAGAATAGACTGACGAGTTTCAGAAGAAAGCCCTTTGTTTCTGGCCATTTTCAGCCTGTAATCGAACCCACAAATGCTGATGCTCCAGATACTCAACTAGTCTAAAGAAGGACAGTTTTTATTGCTTCTTTAATCAGAACAACAGTTGTCAGCTGTGCTAACATAATTGCAAAAGGGTTTTCTAATGATCAATTAGCCTTTTAAATTGATAAACTTGGATTAGCTAACACAACGTGCCATTGGAACACAGGAGTGATGGTTGCTGATAATGGGTCTCTGTACGCCTATGTAGATATTCCATAAAAAATCTACCGTTTCCAGCTACAATAGTCATTTACAACATTAACAATGTCTACACTGTATTTCTGATCAATTTGATGTTATTTTAATGGACAAAAAGAAATCAATTTTCTTTCAAAAACAAGGATTTCTAAGTGACCCCGAACTTTTGAACGGGAGTGTATATATATATTTATATCCCTCCCTCCCGCTCTCTTTACATATAGATATATCTCTCTCCCTCCCTCTCTCTCTCTCTCTATATATATATATATATACACTGCTCAAAAAAATAAAGGGAACACTTAAACAACACAATGTAACTCCAAGTCAATCGCACTTCTGTGAAATCAAACTGTCCACTTAGGAAGCAACACTGATTGACAATACATTTCACATGCTGCTGTGCAAATGGAATAGACAAAAGGTGGAAATTATAGGCAATTAGCAAGACACCCCCAATAAAGGAGTGGTTCTGCAGGTGGTGACCACAGACCACTTCTCAGTTCCTATGCTTCCTGGCTGATGTTTTGGTCACTTTTGAATGCTGGCGGTGCTTTCACTCTAGTGGTAGCATGAGACGGAGTCTACAACCCACACAAGTGGCTCAGGTAGTGCAGCTCATCCAGGATGGCACATCAGTGCGAGCTGTGGCAAGAAGGTTTGCTGTGTCTGTCAGCGTAGTGTCCAGAGCATGGAGGCGCTACCAGGAGACAGGCCAGTACATCAGGAGACGTGGAGGAGGCCGTAGGAGGGCAACAACCCAGCAGCAGGACCGCTACCTCCGCCTTTGTGCAAGGAGGAGCAGGTGGAGCACTGCCAGAGCCCTGCAAAATGACCTCCAGCAGGCCACAAATGTGCATGTGTCTGCTCAAACGGTCAGAAACAGACTCCATGAGGGTGGTATGAGGGCCCGACGTCCACAGGTGGGGGTTGTGCTTACAGCCCAACACCGTGCAGGACGTTTGGCATTTGCCAGAGAACACCAAGATTGGCAAATTCGCCACTGGCGCCCTGTGCTCTTCACAGATAATGGGTTCACACTGAGCACATGAGCACATGTGACAGACATGACAGAGTCTGGAGACGCCGTGGAGAACGTTCTGCTGCCTGCAACATCCTCCAGCATGACCGGTTTGGCGGTGGGTCAGTCATGGTGTGGGGTGGCATTTCTTTGGGGGGCCGCACAGCCCTCCATGTGCTCGCCAGAGGTAGCCTGACTGCCATTAGGTACCGAGATGAGATCCTCAGACCCCTTGTGAGACCATATGCTGGTGCGGTTGGCCCTGGGTTCCTCCTAATGCAAGACAATGCTAGACTTCATGTGGCTGGAGTGTGTCAGCAGTTTCTGCAAGAGGAAGGCATTGATGCTATGGACTGGCCCGCCCGTTCCCCAGACCTGAATCCAATTGAGCACATCTGGGACATCATGTCTCGCTCCATCCACCAACGCCACGTTGCACCACAGACTGTCCAGGAGTTGGCGGATGCTTTAGTCCAGGTCTGGGAGGAGATCCCTCAGGAGACCATCCGCCACCTCAGCAGGAGCATGCCCAGGCGTTGTAGGGAGGTCATACAGGCACGTGGAGGCCACACACACTACTGAGCCTCATTTTGACTTGTTTTAAGGACATTACATCAAAGTTGGATCAGCCTGTAGTGTGGTTTTCCACTTTAATTTTGAGTGTGACTCCAAATCCAGACCTCCATGGGTTGATAAATTTGATTTCCAATGATCATTTTTGTGTGATTTTGTTGTCAGCACATTCAACTATGTAAAGAAAAAAGTATTTAATAAGAATATTTCCTTCATTCAGATCTAGGATGTGTTATTTTAGTGTTCCCTTTATTTTTTTGAGCAGTGTATATATAAACTCAGCAAAAAAAGAAAAGTCCTCTCACTGTCAACTGCGTTTATTTTCAGCAAACTTAACATGTGTAAATATTTGTATGAACATAACAAGATTCAACAACTGAGACATAAACTGAAGTTCCACAGACATGGGACTAACATAAATGGAGTAATGTGTCCCTGAACAAAGGGGGGGGGGGGGGTCAAAATCAAAAGTAACAGTCAGTATCTGGTGTGGCCACCAGCTGCATCAAGTACTGCAGTGCATCTCCTCCTCATGGACTGCACCAGATTTGCCCGTTCTTGCTGTGAGATGTTACTCCACTCTTCCACCAAGGCACCTGCAAGTTCCCGGACATTTCTGGGGGGAATGGCCCTAGTCCTCACCCTCCGATCCAACAGGTCCCAGACGTGCTCAATGGGATTGAGACTGGCCTTGGCAGAACACTGACATTCCTGTCTTGCAGGAAATCACGCACAGAACGAGCAGTATTGCTGGTGGTATTGTCATGCTGGAGGGTCATGTCAGGATGAGCCTGCAGGAAGGGTACCACATGAGGGAGAAGGATGTCTTCCCTGTAACACACATCGTTGAGATTGCCTGCAGTGACAACAAGCTCAGTCCGATGATGATGTGACACACCGCCCCAGACCATGACGGACCCTCCACCTCCAAATCGGTCCCGCTCCAGAGTACAGGCCTCGGTGTAACGCTCATTCCTTTGACGCTAAATCCGAATCCGACCATCACCCCTGGTGAGACAAAACCGCGACTTGTCAGTGAAGAGCACTTTTTGCCAGTCCTGTCTGGTCCAGCGATGGTGGGTTTGTGCCCATGGTCCAGCGATGGTGGGTTTGTGCCCATGTTGCCGGTGATGTCTGGTGAGGACCTGCCTTACTACAGGCCTACAGGCCTCAGTCCAGCCTCTCTCAGCCTATTGCGGACAGTCTGAGCACTGATGGAGGGATTGTGCATTCCTGGTGTAACTCGGGCAGTTGTTGTTGCCATCCTGTACCTGTCCTGCAGGTGTGATGTTCGGATGTACCGATCCTGTGCACGTGTTGTTACACATGGTCTGCCACTGCGAGGACGATCAGCTTTCTGTCCTGTCTCCCTGTAGCTCTGTCTTAGGCGTCTCACATTACGGACATTGCAATTTATTGCCCTGGCCACATCTGCAGTCCTCATGCCTCCTTGTAACATGCCTAAGGCACGTTTTGTTTTCAGTATAAAGGCCTCTTTTGTGTCCTAAATTTTCATAACTGTGACCTTAATTTCCTACCGTCTGTAAGCTGTTAGTGTCTTAACGACCGTTCCACAGGTGCATGTTCATTCATTGTTTATGGTTCATTGAACAGGCATGGGAAACAGTGTTTAAACCCTTTACAATGAAGATCTGTAAAGTTATTTGGATTTTTACGTATTATCTTTGAAAGACAGGGTCCTGAAAAAGAGACGTTTCTTTTTTTGCTGAGTTCATATATCTCTCTCTCCCTCCAGCTCTCTCTCTATATATATATATATATATATCTCCCTCCCTCCCATGCTCCAACCTCCCCCTCCCTCCCTCCAGATGGTGGAGGTGACACGGCCTGTCTGTCTGTGGAGGGAGGACATGGGGAGACATGCTCCATCAGACATACCTATTTTACTGCATGCACCCCTAACATCTGCATGTAAAACATCTGCATGTCTGCATGGACATGCCAGCCCAACATTAATCCCCACAGACAGACAAGAGGGTCACAGACTAAAAAATGTTGTATCCCAAATGGCATCCCTATTCCCTATATAGGGCAGTACTTTTGACCAGGCCCCTTGAGGTAGTTGTGCAGAATATAGGGAATAGGGCACCATTTGGAATGCATTCCATGACCACAACATGTAATCTGCCTTGACCTCTGAGCAATCCCTTATTGCCTTCACAGTGTTAGTTACTAATAGAAATATTGAACACCTACTGCAATACTGCCCTACCAGTAACTATCGAATTCAAACACATGGTGTGACATATTTGTCTTATACAGTTGAAGTCGGAAGTCTACATACACCTTAGCCAAATACATTTAAACGTTTTTCACAAATCCTGGCATTTAATCTGAGTAAAAATGCCCTGTCTTAGGTCAGTTAGGATCACCACTTTATTTTAAGAATATGAAATGTCTGAATAATAGTAGAGAGAAGGATTTATTTCATTTTTTATTTCTTTCATCACATTCCCAGTGGGTCAGAAGTTTACATACACTCAATTAGTATTTGGTAGCATTGCCTTTAAATTGTTTAACTTGAGTCAAACGTTTTGGGTAACCTTCCACAAGCTTCCCACAATAAGTTGGGTGAATTTTGTCCCATTCCTCCTGACAGAGCTGGTGTAACGGAGTCAGGTTTGTAGGCCTCCTCGCTCGCACACGCTTTTTCACTTCTGCCCACAAATTTTCTATAGGATTGAGGTCAGGGCTTTGTGATGGCCACTCCAATACCTTGACTTTGTTGTCCTTAAGCCATTTTTCCACAACTTTGGGAGTATGCTTGGGGTCATTGTCCATTTGGAAGACCCATTTGCGACCAAGCTTTAACTTCCTGACTGATGTTTGAGATGTTGCTTCAATATATCCACATAATTTTCCATCCTCATGATGCCATCTATTTTTTGAAGTGCACCAGTCCCTCCTGCACCAATGCACCCCCACAACATGATGCTGCCACCCCCGTGCTTCACAGTTAGGATGGTGTTCCTCAGCTTGCAAGCCTCCCCCTTTTTCCTCCAAACATAACGACGGTCATTATGGCCAAACAGTTATATTTTTGTTTCATCAGACCAGAGGACATTTCTCCAAAATGTACGATCTTTGTCCCCATGTGCAGTTGCAAACCGTAGTCTGGCTTTCTTGTGGCGGTTTTGGAGCAGTGGCTTGTTCCTTGCTGAGCGGCTTTTCATGTTATGTCGATATAGGACTCGTTTTACTGTGGATATAGATACTTTTTACCTGTTTCCTCCAGCATCGTCACAAGGTCATTTGCTGTTGTTCTGGGATTGATTTGCACTTTTCGCACCAAAGTACGTTCATCTCTAGGAGACATAGCGTGTCACCTTCCTGAGCGGTATCATGGCTGCATGGTCCCATGGTGTTTATACTTGCGTACTATTGTTTGTACAGATGAACGTCGTACCTTCAGGCATTTGGAAATTGCTCCCAAGGATGAACCAGACTTGTGGAGGTCTACAATTTATTTTCTGAGGTCTTGGCTGATTTCTTTTGATTTTCCCATGATGTCAAGCAAAGAGGCACTGAGTTTGAAGGTAGGCCTTGAAATACATCCACAGGTACACTTCAAATTGACTCAAATGATGTCAATTAGCCTATCAGAAGCTTCTATAGCCATGACATTTTCTGGAATTTTCCAAGTTGTTTAAAAGGCACAGTCAACTTAGTGTATGTAAACTTCTGACCCACTGGAATTGTGATACAGTGAATTATAAGTGAAATAAATAGTTCTTTAAACAATTATGTAAACAAAAATTACTTGTGTCATGCACAAAGTAGATGTCCTAACCGACTTGCCAAAACTATAGTTTGTTAACAAGACATTTGTGGAGTGGTTGAAAAACAAGTTTTAATGACTCCAACCTAAGTGTATGTAAACTTCCGACTTCAACTGTATTCACTGAATAATGTTAGAATATTGGAGAAGCTGTGTAGCAAGGTTGTCAAGGTTCAGATTGTAGCACATGACCCCAATGACGTGTGGACAGAAGGCTATCTGTACTTTTGTATCCAATTGTTATTGGGTGCAACACAGAGAGGGGACTGTTTTCAAAATGCAATTTGCATTTCATTTGTTACAGAAATCCAGAATGCACCCTGGAGGCTTTCATATTCTGATATTCATAATGAAACATGCTGAAACGCCATTAAAGCCTGCTATCATTATTTTATTGCCACGATAGTTTTCCTCCCTGGTGTGTGTGTGTGTGTGTGTGTGTGTGTGTGTGTGTGTGTGTGTGTGTGTGTGTGTGTGTGTGTGTGTGTGTGTGTGTGTGTGTGTGTGTGTGTGTGTGTGTGTGTGTGTGTGTGTGTGTGTGTGTGTGTGTGTGTGTGTGTGTGTGTGTGTGTGTGTGTGTGTGTGTTCATTCTAATGAACAATCAGCATGACTGTCTTTTAGCGGTTGCCATTCAAATGGCCTATACACCACCATGGAAGATGTCTGAATACAGTCATTTAGGTTGGTGTTTGTATAGACAGCACCAGGAGAGAACAGACATGCCTGCCTGTGACAGAGAGAGTATTGGTAGAGATAATAATAGACTACAAAGCAGAATATCAGAAATAGAAAGTGCCGGTCATGTTTAAAACATCTCGTCCAGTGCTGTATTCATCTGACATGTTTAGAGCTCTATCTTATCTCAGGGGATAATAATAACATGGCTCTGTGATGAACCTGTGGTTTAGTCTGTTAATTCAGATGGATAAGCAGCTTTTCCACTAAACTGCTTGCTTTGTCTCTTCTCCCCAGACTGTGAGGGACCTACCACCCTCCCTCCTTTTAAGATGAGATGCTACGAAAGGAGGACTGTGGCGCCACTCAGGTTCTCCCTAGCTCTCCAACAACAAAGCGCTCCAGTTTCGTCCTCAGGCACGACAACAGGGGAGGTGGTTCCACTCCCCCTTTCTCTCTCCCACACACACACATTCACACACACACACACACACACAACCAAATGCGCATACACATACACACTCATGCACACACACACACACAAACACAAACACACAACTGCAGTTGGTAGTGTTCACTCATTTTCACTCACCCTTCTCATTGCCGAGAGTCCCATTTTAAACATCACTTTCCATGGTCCAGACCTATTTAAACATATTGTTATCTTAGACAGGTTTATATTTACTGAAGCAAAGGTAGGTTTAGTGCCAGCACTGGCAAGTAGTTATCTGAAATCCATGGTTTAACAATAAACACCCCAATACGCACCCCAATAAACACCCCAATACGCACCCCAAATAAACACCCCAATAAATACCCCAAATAAACACCCAAATAAATACCCCAATACGCACCCCAAATAAACACCCCAATGCGCACCCCAAATAAACACCCAAATAAATACCCCAAATAAACACCCAAATAAACACCCAAATAAATACCCCAAATAAACACCCAAATAAACACCCCAATAAATATCCCAATAAACACCCCAATAAATATCCCAATAAACACCCCAATAAATATCCCAATAAACACCCCAACAAATATCCCAATAAATATCCCAATAAACACCCCAATAAATATCCCAATAAATATCCCAAAATATCCCAATAAATATCCCTAAATATCCCAATAAATATCCCAATAAACACCCCAATAAATATCCCAATAAACACCCCAATCAATATCCCAATAAACACCCAAATAAATATCCCAACAAATATCCCAATAAATACCCCAATAAACACCCCAATAAATATCCCAACAAATATCCCAATAAATATCCCAACAAATATCCGAAAAAATATCCCTAAATATCCCAATAAATATCCCAATAAACACCCCAATAAACACCCCAATAAATATCCCAATAAACACCCCAATAAATATCCCAACAAATATCCCAATAAATATCCCAATAAACACCCCAATAAATATCCCAATAAACACCCAAATAAATATCCCAACAAATATCCCAATAAATATCCCTAAATATCCCAATAAATATCCCAATAAACACCCCAATAAATATCCCAATAAATATCCCGATAAACACCCCAATAAATATCCCAATAAATATACCAATAAACACCCCAATAAATACCCCAATAAACACCCCAATAAATATCCCAACAAATATCCCAATAAATATCCCTAAATATCCCAATAAATATCCCAATAAACACCCCAATAAATATCCCAATAAATATCCCAATAAACACCCCAATAAATACCCCAATAAACACCCCAATAAATATCCCAACAAATATCCCAATAAATATCCCTAAATATCCCAATAAATATCCCAATAAACACCCCAATAAACACCCCAATAAACACCCAAATAAATATCCCAATAAATATCCCAATAAATATCCCAATAAATATCCCAATAAATATCCCAATAAACACCCCAATAAATACCCCAATAAACACCCCAATAAATTTCCCAACAAATATCCCAATAAATATCCCTAAATATCCCAAAAAATATCCCAAGAAACACCCCAATAAATACCCCAATAAACACCCCAATAAATATCCCAATAAATATCCCAATAAATATCCCAATAAACACCCCAATAAATACCCCAATAAACACCCAAATAAACACCCCAATAAACACCCCAATAAACACCCAAATAAATATCCCAATAAATATCCCAATAAATATCCCAATAAACACCCAAATAAATATCCCAATAAATATCCCAATAAATATCCCAGTAAACACCCCAATAAATATCCCAGTAAACACCCCAATAAACACCCCAATAAACACCCCAATAAATATCCCGATAAATATCCCGATAAATATCCCAATAAATATCCCAATAAACACCCCAATAAATACCCCAATAAACACCCCAATAAACACCCAAATAAATATCCCAATAAATATCCCAATAAACACCCAAATAAATATCCCAATAAATATCCCAATAAATATCCCAATAAATATCCCAGTAAAGACCCCAATAAATATCCCAGTAAACACCCCAATAAACACCCCAATAAACACCCCAATAAACACCCCAATAAATATCCCAATAAATATCCCAATAAACACCCCAATAAATACCCCAATAAACACCCCAATAAACACCCCAATAAACACCCCAATAAATATCCCAATAAATATCCCAATAAATATCCCAATAAACACCCCAATAAATACCCCAATAAACACCCCAATAAATATCCCAACAAATATCCCAATAAATATCCCTAAATATCCCAATAAATACCCCAATAAACACCCCAATAAACACCCCAATAAACACCCAAATAAATATCCCAACAAATATCCCAATAAACACCCAAATAAATATCCCAATAAATATCCCAATAAACACCCAAATAAATATCCCAATAAATATCCCAATAAATATCCCAATAAATATCCCAGTAAAGACCCCAATAAATATCCCAGTAAACACCCCAATAAACACCCCAATAAACACCCCAATAAATATCCCAATAAATATCCCAATAAACACCCCAATAAATACCCCAATAAACACCCCAATAAACACCCCAATAAACACCCCAATAAACACCCCAATAAATATCCCAATAAATATCCCAATAAATATCCCAATAAACACCCCAATAAATACCCCAATAAACACCCCAATAAATATCCCAACAAATATCCCAATAAATATCCCTAAATATCCCAATAAATACCCCAATAAACACCCCAATAAACACCCCAATAAACACCCAAATAAATATCCCAACAAATATCCCAATAAATATCCCAATATATATCCCAATAAATATCCCAATAAATACCCAAATAAATATCCCAACAAATATCCCAATAAATATCCCAATAAATATCCCAATATATATCCCAATAAATACCCCAATAAATATCCCAATAAATATCCCAATAAACACCCCAATAAATATCCCAATAAGCATATTCAGTGCTGTAATTGTTTAAATTGACTAAGTCTGTCTAAACACAATGTCCTATGAGGCCAGTGCAGGTTGAACGACAGCAGCTGGTTTCAGCACAGACACATTGCATGACTTCCAAAAGGCTGAAATACATCTAGACATGAAAGCAGCCAGGCAGCAGACACAGCAGACAGCTTGTTTCTTAAAGCCTGTCCAAATGGCTGCGTGGTGGGGGGTGGGGTGGGGGGGGGTTGCTCACCATCCCTCCATCTATCCCTCCATTCCTCCATCCCTCCATTCCTCCGTCCCTCCAAGTCCTTGCTGTTGGTACGTTATGTCCTCTGTCCCTCCACTGAGAGAGAAAGGGGTGCCTGCTTGTTTGTTTTGCGCTGTTTGTGTGTCTTTCAACACAGACACCCCTGGTGGGGGCTGGAGGGGGGAACGTAAACCCCCCAGCAGACTGACAAAGGGCTAATTACAGAATAATAAACAGAGGGGGACACATGTGGCAGATTGCTGGCCCCTCTTCTATATCCCAGACCCCCTGTTAATTTCAGAGGCATGTGTGTGTGTGTGAAGGGCGACACAGCACCGATCCCCAACGGTACCCCCACCACCTCTCCCACCTACCCCTACCCAACTGGTGCAGGTGCTGGGGAGGCGGGGAGACAATTTCCAGCAGATGATCCACAGTCACAAAGCCTGTGGCCCCCTTGGTCCATCAATACAGGGTGGAGTAGGTGGGAGGGGAGTCTGTAATTGACCATGGGGCTCACCACTATCTATCAGTCCTCACAGGCAGCAGCCTGGCTGCCGTGCGGAGCAGGTGCGAACGCTGTGGACACCATTGGAGCCTGACGGCGGGGGGTGATGGTGCTCGGGGAGACCCCACATGCCCGGCACTTCCCAACACTTTCCCAATTTGACGTAATTAGCTCCCATACCGGCTTGAACCTGTGATCCAGGGAATGGGGGGCGGGGGGGCCATCCTGGGGTGGCCCCTCTGGTTTCTGCTGCGGATCAGCTGTGTTAACCCTGCCGTGACATCTAAACTCCTAATTCATTGCTACATTAACGGCATTGATTAACATACGCTTATACACACCTCCCCTGCACACACACACACACACACACACACACACACACACACACACACACACACACACACACACACACACACACACACACACACACACACACACACACACACACACACACACACACACACACACACACACACACACACACACACACACACACACCATTATAGCAAGGGAATCCCCCTGTGATCTTTTTAACGGGCACCTTGATGGGAGGGGACCATCTCTCTGTGTGTCACACACACAGACACACACACATTCAGTCACTAACCCCACTCCATGTCCACTTTATAATTGGGAAGAGTCACAGATGATCCACATGAAAGTTTACCACTGGGACACACAGAGCTACAAGCTCTCAGTGTGTCTCCTTGTTGACCTGGGTCCAAATACGTGTGTTCTCATTTAAATACTCTGTTTTTTAAAGATTTGAATAGCTATAAGTAAAAACAAAATAGTCGACCAAATAGTATTTAAAAGTATTTTCCAATAATTATTTCAAATACCTGGGTTAATTCATTAGAGTGTATTTTAGTCATTGTAATTGAGTATTTTCACATTCTTTCCAAGTGTATTTCCAAATATATACAGTATATATATATTTTTAATAAAGGATATCTGAATAGTTGTTTTGAAATGTATTGAAAATAAATTTAAATACGTGAAATAGTATTTCAACCCAGGTCTGGAAACCAGGCCCATATTCATAAAATATCTAAGAGTAATACACTGTCATAAACTGCCCGTGTCATCTGACTAAGATCTAAAGGGTAAAACTGATCCTAGATCAGAACTCCTATCCTGAGACGTTTTATGAATCTGGGCCCAGATATCACAAAGTCATCCTGGGCACTTTTATGTTTCAACACCGTTTTGAGTGACAATAAAAATAGTAACAATAGATTGTGGTGATGAGTTTGATCTCCAGAAAGGAACCTGCACAGGCGCGGCAGCTCCATCGGATTTGTCTTGACAGTTTTAGAGACAGTTTCTTTCAGAGTTTTATTTCAGATAGGAACTGGGTTGTTCCTCAAATAGAGTGCCATTTGCATCCCTTCAATATTTTAAGTAGAATTTGTGCACCAATATACATTTTAAAAGCCTGTTATATTAAATAAAGTGCCCTTTAATGATATAGACCACATGGAACATTTAATAAATCTGTTGATTAGGTGAAATAAAAGTTACACTACCCAAAAGGCACTGAAATGGTGGAACAATCCAACTCCTTTGAACTGTCCAACTTCTTTCAAGCATTTTCAGGCTCCAACCTCCTTTTCAATCTCAGAATTCAGACAGAGAAAAGCATTGACGCTAAGCGCTTCAATGAGAAATGGGTCTTTGTTGTCAAATAAATGACATCATTCTCCTTTGGGTTTCTTTGTGTAATATCGCCACTGATATCTCCCCTCTCACTTGTATCTCTGTCATAATGTTTCTTCTTCTTGCGCACAAGAATAGCTACAGTAAGCCAGAACAAAACTCATTTTACATAACACATAACAAAGCATACGGCTTTCATTAACATTGTCATACAGCCTCATCAACTGGTTAACTCCCCTAACACCCAAAGTGGGCAGCAGCGGTAGCATACAAAACCAAACCTGAGTGAAAATATACATCTCAAAGGATCTTTGCTACCGTAGGAAAATAAGAGATCTCTTCCCCCCACATCCATTTCCCCTGATGGACTAATACTGTATCTCAAACAGAGGCAAATTTCAGGAGCGACATGACATTCCACAGCACAGTGCTGTGTGAAGGTGGAAGACAGGCCCTACAGAACAGAACAGCACAGTGCTGTGTGAGGGTGGAAGACAGGCCCTACAGAACAGAACAGCACAGCACAGTGCTGTGTGAAGGTGGAAGACAGGCCCTACAGAACAGCACAGCACAGTGCTGTGTGAGGGTGGAAGACAGGCCCTACAGAACAGAACAGCACAGCACAGTGCTGTGTGAAGGTGGAAGACAGGCCCTACAGAACAGAACAGAACAGCACAGTGCTGTGTGAAGGTGGAAGACAGGCCCTACAGAACAGAACAGCACAGTGCTGTGTGAGGGTGGAAGACAGGCCCTACAGAACAGAACAGCACAGCACAGTGCTGTGTGAAGGTGGAAGACAGGCCCTACAGAACAGAACAGCACAGCACACTCAGGAGGCACAGGAACACCTGTAAGTCCCGCGGTTGGTCTCTTTATTCCGGGTGGTGGGTGGTGGTCTGGAGGAGGGGGGTCTTTTAGTCTCAGTTAGTATCGTGTAGTCTTTCAGAGTCCCTGCCTGTCCCTGTCCCTGCCCAGCCCAGCCCAGCCCAGCCTCCCTCCCTCCACTGTGTGAGTCCTTGGCCGGTTAATGACAGTGTGAGCAGTGTGTGGGGCCTTGCTTTACCATGGCGCTGGAATACAGATATAATGACGCTTAACTGCTTCACTCTGCTGCTATTGAGCTCATCGCCCTGCTGTGCTGCCGAGTGCCAGGTGCTGCCGCAGAGAGAAGAGGAGAAGGGAGAGAGATGTAGGGAGAGGAGGAGGTTTTGTGTGTGTGTGTGTGTGTTATATGTGTCTAGCCGGGGGTGAGGGAGCCAAAACGTTAGCGTAGAAGAGGCCATTTCAATAGGGACCTGATTTCAGATCATCCTGATCACTCTCTCAACAGAGGAAATGCCCCCCCCCCCCTCTATTGGGTCTGAATGAAGCAACATCCACCTGCTAGCATCAACGTCTATTGGCCCCTCTTGTGGCTTCTATGGCTTTTTCACCACTTCCTTTTCTCCAGCGCTGGCTCATCCTTCCCCCACCCTGTGAGTCTCATTGAGGTCTGTGAATGCTGGGCCGGCAGGGTGTATTGAGCATGGTCTTGGAGAGTGGACATTGTTCCCCTCATTGACTGCCAGAAAGGGTGGGCTGTGAGAGGGCCTGTGTTTACTTTGCCTTCAATTGGCCATATCCTGTTTCCCTCCCTCCCTTCCCCCCTCTCAATTCAAAGCCTTTTATCAGTCTCTCTCTCTCTCTCTCTCTCTCTCTCTCTCAGTATCTCTCTCTCGCCTGCTCTCATGGGTAGGGGTTTGTATTTGACAGAATTTTACTATAATTACAAGGGACTATGTCGCCGGAGGAGATGGCTGCCGTTTTACGTTTTACAGACTCCTAACCAATTGTGTTATTTTTTTATTTTTTTGTTGGAATTTTACCCCCCTTTTCTCCCCAATTTTGTGGTATCCAATTGTTAGTAGTTACTATCTTGTCTCATCGCTACAACTCCCGTACGGGCTCGGGAGAGACGAAGGTCGAAAGCCATGCATCCTCCGAAACACAACCCAACCAAGCCGCACTGCTTCTTAACACAGCGCGCATCCAACCCGGAAGCCAGCCGCACCAATGTGTCGGAGGAAACACTGTGCACCTGGCGACCTGGTTAGCGCGCACTGCACCCGGCCCGCCACAGGAGTCGCTAGTGCGCGATGAGACAAGGATATCCCGTCCCTAACCCGGACGGCGCTAGGCCAATTGTGCGTCGCCCCACGGACCTCCCGGTCGCGGCCGGCTGCGACAGAGCCTGGGCGCGAACCCAGAGTCTCTGGTGGCACAGCTAGCGCTGCGATGCAGTGCCCTAGACCACTGCGCCACCCGGGAGGCCTACCAATTGTGTTATTGTGTGTGTTTTTTCGCATTATTTGTAACTTATTTTGTACATAATGTTTCTGCCACTGTCTCTTATGACCGAAAAGAGATTCTGGATATCAGGACAGCGATTACTCACCTCGTACTGGACAAAGATTTTTTTCTTTAACGAGTCGGTCTTGAAGGATCTACTTCAGACACCCGACAAGGCCAACATCCCCGTCATTCACATGAAGAAGGGACGGAGATGTCGGGGACGTAGTTGATTTAAAAACACCACCGCACCTACACTGAGTGTAACAAACATTAGGAACACCTAATTAATATTGAATTGTACCCCCCAACCCCCCACTCCTACTTTTGCCCTCATAAAAGTCTCAATTTGTCGAGGCATGGACTCTGCAAGGTGTCGAAAGCATTCCACAGGGATGCTGGCTCATGTTGACTCCAATTCTGCCCACAGTTGTGTCAAGTTGGTTCAATTTCCTTTGGGTGGTGGACTATTCTTGATACACACGGGAAACTGTTGAACATGAAAAACCTAGCAACGTTGCAGCTCTTGACACAAACGGGTGCGCCTGGCACCTACTACAACACCCCGTTCAAAGACACTTCAATCTTTTGTCTTGCCCATTCACCCTCTGAATGGCACACATACACTATCCATGTCTCAATTGTCTCAAGGTTTAAAAATCCTTCTTTAACCTGTCTCCTCCCCTTCATCTACACTGATTGAAGTGGATTTAACAAGTGACATCAGTAAGGAATCATTGCTTTTATCTGGATTCACCTGGTCAGTAGATGTCATGGAAAGAGCAGTTCTTAATGTTTTGTCCACTCTGAATATTTCCACCCAGCACTCGTTTAGTTAGGAGCATCAGCACATCTTAAAATGGCTGTTTTTTGTCTGTCAACGCTCCTTAGAATTAAGCAATATATTGGGGGTTCTATAGAATTCAAGTGTGGATATTGGAACGTATTATAATGCAGGGCTAGTCTGGGTACCAGACTGTTTGTGTCATCATGCCACTCCATGCCTTGTGATACCAAACATGGAGTGGCAAAGAATGGCATGATGGCACAAACAGACTGGTACCCAGGCTAATGAAAAGCTGATAGTTTGACGTATTTTACTCAGGCACCAGAAGGCCTACTAAAAGAGCAACAGTCTGGGTCGTTCCTCCAACAGAACAATCTAATCAAATGATAAGTTAATAACCGTTGTGTGTGTAGATGTTGAAGTTGCCTCATAGAGGCCAGTAATGGATATAAATCCATGCTAAACAGGGAGCCACATTGTGAACATTTGCATGAACAGCAGGGGTACCGGTTCACGCTGGCTCTTTCACGGTATAAAGGGTAAGTGTTTTCTGTGCGCCGCTAATATACTATTAGTATTCCTTAAACAGAGGACGGTGTTGATGGTGTCAATGTGGACCGTGACGTGGTTACAGCTAGTAGAGAGAGAGGTTAACGGACGAAGCCCCCACTGTGGGATTTCTGTCGAGGTCAGCTGATAGTATAATTAAGCACAGAAGAGAGAGAGAGGAAGAGGGGAGCAGATTGAATGGCAATGGGAGGAAGAGAGGAGAGGTGAGGAGAGGAGAGGAGAGGAGAGGAGAGGAGAGGAGAGGAGAGGAGAGGAGAGGAGAAACGAGGAGAGGAGAAACGAGGAGAGAGAAGATGAGGAAGATTTGGGAGAGCAGCCTATATGGGCCACTCAGCAACAAATAACCAGCAATCAGGTTATTAGAGGTATCTAGACTGTGCAGGTGAAAACCCTTGTCACAGCAGTGTCAGATGAAGTTAAACATGCCTGCGGAGGATGGAGTTATGTTCTGGGTGTTTAGGATAGAATGGATGTAACAATCGCAAATTGCCCCTTTAAGTAACCAGTGTTTTTTGTAGCACTACCAGTATTTCAACAAAAGGCACACCTGGGTTTAATGTGATAATGTTGCTATTCTTGTTTATTAATCTCATGGGTTGAACTTGGTGGTACCAGTCCTCAAACACTAATCACCAAATGTTTTCAGAAAATATCAATATAACAATTTTACTGATGAAGTCACACAGTATTTTTAGCATTTCAAGTAAGAACGTAGTATGGGAGTTATCTACAATAATTACAAAAGTGTACAGTGTCTATATTAGGACAGTCTTAAAGTCCTGCTGAGATTGAGCCTGTCCTAATATGGACATCATAAAAGGGAGTATTGTGACAGAAGACATGAGGAGGAAGGTCCTGTCCCATGTCTGGTCCTCCTGTCCTGCTTATACAGACACACAACGATCCGGGGCCAGTACCGTACATCCATTGAAGGCCAATGCCTCTGGGACATATGAACATTTATTCATAACGCCTTTCCCCCTCCCGTACCACCTTACGCCTCCTACCAATTTGCTGAAGCAATGCATCAGAGCTCATTGAATTCTGTATGCAATACGATAAGCTTTTTTTACGCTGTTGTGAGCTGCAGAATAGGGTTCTCTCTCTCCCTTTGTTTAGGCCTTTTTACACTGTTGTGAGCTGCAGAATAGGGTCCTCTTTCCCTTTGTTTAGGCCTTTTTACACTGTTGTGAGCTGCAGAATAGGGTTCTCTCTCCCTTTGTTTAGGCCTTTTTACACTGTTGTGAGCTGCAAAATAGGGTTCTCTCTCCCTTTGTTTAGGCCTTTTTACACTGTTGTGAGCTGCAGAATAGGGTTCTCTCTCCCTTTGTTGAGACCTTTTTACACTGTTGTGAGCTGCAGAATAGGGTTCTCTCTCTCCCTTTGTTTAGGCCTTTTTACACTGTTGTGAGCTGCAGAATAGGGTCCTCTTTCCCTTTGTTTAGGCCTTTTTACACTGTTGTGAGCTGCAGAATAGGGTTCTCTCTCCCTTTGTTTAGGCCTTTATACACTGTTGTGAGCTGCAGAATAGGGTTCTCTCTCTCCCTTTGTAAGGCCTTTTTACACTGTTGTGAGCTGCAGAATAGGGTTCTCTCTCCCTTTGTAAGGCCTTTATACACTGTTGTGAGCTGCAGAATAAGGTTCTCTCTCTCCCTTTGTAAGGCCTTTTTACACTGTTGTGAGCTGCAGAATAGGGTTCTCTCTTCTCCCTTTGTTCAGGACTTTTTTCTGCTGATGACACTATTGTTTGTTGGGGGAAATCTCCTGGCACCTCCGGGACTGAGAAGTGCTGATGGAACCTGTCGTTCTGTCAGGCAGGAGGGATGAGAGGAGAGGAGGATGGCTCTCGTTTTCTCTCATCCCTTTTTTCTTTCTCTCTCTACCTAGCTCACCCTCTCCTTTCTCTCTCTATGTCTCTATCCCCCACTCTCTCTCCCCTTTCTCTCTCTCCTCAATCTCTAGCTCAGCCTCTCCTTCTATTTTCTATCCCCATTTTCTCTCTCTCTCTCTCTTACTTCTCTAGCTTCCTCTCACTCTCTCTCTCTCTTACTTCTCCAGCTGTACTCTCCCTCTCTCTCTCTCCCTTACTTCTGTAGCTACCTCTCTCTCTCTCTCTCTCTCTCTCTCTCTCTCTCTCTCTCTCTCTCTCTCTCTCTCTCTCTCTCTCTCTCTCTCTCTCTCTCTCTCTCTCTCTCTCTCTCTCTCTCTCTCTCTCTCTCTCTCTCTCTCTCTCTCTCTCTCTCTCTCTCTCTCTCACTTCTCTAGCTATCTCTCCCTCTCCCTCTCTCTGCCTCTCTCTCTCTCCATTCTCTAGCTATCTCTCACTCTCTCTCTCTCTCTTCCTTCTCTAGCTATCTCTCCCTCTCCCTCTCTCTGCCTCTCTCTCTCTCCATTCTCTAGCTATCTCTCTCTCTCTCTCTCTCTCTCTCTCTCTCTCTCTCTCTCTCTCTCTCTCTCTCTCTCTCTCTCTCTCTCTTTCTCTCTCTCTCTCTCACTTCTCTAGCTATCTCTCCCTCTCCCTCTCTCTGCCTCTCTCTCTCTCCATTCTCTAGCTATCTCTCACTCTCTCTCTCTCTCTTCCTTCTCTAGCTATCTCAGTCTCTCCGTCTCTCTCTCTCTCCCTCTGTCTCGCTCTCTCTCGCCCCCTTTCTCTCTCTCTCTCTCTCTCTCTCATTTCCACAGGAGAGTTGATCCAGGAGCTGCTTCATTTCATCTTTGCATAAAGAGGAGCTGCTCTCTCTCCGCCTCTTTGACCTTGTGCTTCCTCCAATACATGAGGTATCACAGCAGATCTACTTGAATGGAGAGGATGGAGGAAGCAGGGGGAGGGAAGTGAGGGAACGGTCAGACACAGAGCAGGCAGTCAGAACTACTTGAATGGAGAGGATGGAGGAAGCCGGGGGAGGGAGGGGAGGGAACGGTCAGACACAGAGCAGGCAGTCAGATCTACTTGAATGGAGAGGATGGAGGAAGCAGGGGGAGGGGAGGGAGGGGAGGGAGGGAACGGTCAGACACCGAGCAGTCAGTCAGACCTACTTGAATGGAGAGGATGGAGGAAGCAGGGGGAGGGAAGGGAGGGAAGGGAGGGAACGGTCAGACACAGAGCAGTCAGTCAGACCTACTTGAATGGAGAGGATGGAGGAAGCAGGGGGAGGGAAGGGAGGGAAGTGAGGGAACGGTCAGACACAGAGCAGTCAGTCAGACCTACTTGAATGGAGAAGATGGAGGAAGCAGGGGGAGGGGAGGGAGGGGAGAGAGGGAACGGTCAGACACAGAGCAGTCAGTCAGACCTACTTGAATGGAGAGGATGGAGGAAGCCGGGGGAGGGAAGGGAGGGAAGGGAGGGAAGGGAGGGAACGGTCAGACACAGAGCAGTCAGATTTTTAATGAGCTGTCACCTCCAGACCAGTAGTTCCAGGTCATGGGCAGCCGTGACCCGTACAACCCTTATCCCCCCTCATCTCCCCTGGATGCTGAACCTGAGCCCCCGGGAAGTCAAAGGTGAAGACCAATCACTCGTCAACGTTTGAACAAAGGTTCATGAGAGGACTCCCTGGCGCTGATAGACTCCCTGGCCTGATCATTATTTGTAACCGGGTCTGTGGGCCAGCAGGCTCGTAAACAGTAGTGTTGAAGTGTCACAATCATAACAGGAGAGGTGTGTAATCTCTCTCTCTCTCTGCATTGTATCTGGAGAATGGCTTGATTGCTATCTCAGTCCTTGCCGTTGTTATCTGTCGGTCCAGCCTATGGAAACTCTAAGGTCATGACATGCTCAGGGAGGCAGTGCATAGATCACTGTGTGAAATAAGCACATTTCTTTAATCATCTAGTCAGGTCTGTTCTTCTGGACAAAGCATCCCAGAGAGGTAATGCCAGGTGAAAGGAACAACTGCCTTCAAAGACTGAATAACTTACCAGGTGGATCCCAAACGTCATCCACATACACAAACAGATGCATGAGCACACACACTCAAAAGCGAGCGCACACACACACACACGCGCACGTAGCACACACACACACACACACACACACACACACACACACACACACACACACACACACACACACACACACACACACACACACACACACACACACACACACACACACACACACACACACACACATCCACCGACCCGGCTACGTTTGACATTTTTATTAACGCTGAAGTGCACTTGACCTCCCAATTGTGTATGCAGTGTTCAAGATGCTGCGCTAATAGTAGATAGAACAGTAGATCTGACAAAAATACAGTTTCTTCTCTAGATATATAATGTGAGCAGTCTCTCTCTCTCTCTCTCTCTCTCTCTCTCTCTCTCTCTCTCTCTCTCTCTCTCTCTCTCTCTCTCTCTCTCTCTCTCTCTCTCTCTCTCTCTCTCTCTCTCTCTCTCTCTCTCTCTCTCTCTCTCTCTCTCTCTCTCTCTCTCTCTCACTCTCACTCTCTCTCTCTCTCTCTCTCAGTCTGTGTCTCTCGGTCTCTCTCTCTCGGTCTCTCTCTCTCGGTCTCTCTCGCTCTCTCTCTGTGTGTGTGTTATGCTTCAGGCTCCTACCAGAGGCTCCTACTGTGGCACGCTTGGGTTGGGTGACAGCTCTGCCTGATCTTTTAGGGGAATTTCAATGATGGTACAGAGTAGGAGGATCTGCCAACTGAGCACCTGCTTCTGCTGAGACACATTTTCCACATATTTCCACACGTCAGTCAGGTAGAGACACACATGCACAACACACATACATGCGCGCATTCAAAACGCACACACAACTAGGGCGGCCCAGCCCCTGAAGTGACTCTTTAAAATCTATGCAAAGGTTTTATTGTCTTCTAAGGAATTCAGCTTTATCTGTGTTGCTCTCCACATCCCTGGTTCTGTCACACCTCTGAGAAGCAGTAGGTTCTGTTGTCTTGACAATCCTGTAGGTCTGATGTCTGATTGGAGGTTACCGCGACATCAGTACTATTGGTCCATAAAACAGATTTTGAATCTAAACGGTCAAATGGTCTCTTTGTTCCTGACCTGCGCTGGTGAGATATTTACACTCTTCCACGAGCTGTGGGCTGTGGCGTTCTTTGTCTCTCTCTTTCTTCTCTAATCATGCCAAGATACCTCATGTTTTGTTATTGCTTTGCCTTGTAACTCTAAGATATTCATGCCTAGGATAACGCCGTGTAATGCTTGGTAAACTATTGACTCTTGCACATTGCTGCATCATCTTCATGGAGTCAGATAAACATTGTAATGGACTTTGTCATATTAACTGCATCATCTTATTACAGTTCACATGTGAACAATATCTGATATGCATATATGATAAATATTTCTTCACCTCATACGCACGCACGCACACAAACACGAACACACACACACATTTCACCAGTTGGGAAAAAGAGAGCTTGTACAGGAGAACAAACTGTAGCATCGATGATGAGGACATGGCCTATTTTCATTGAGCTTTGAGTCTTGCATGAAAAGTGTTTGAATGTATTTAATTTTAACTTAAAAGTAATAATAATATCCCTTTACGATAAGATAATGATAATGATAATTACAAATTCAGTGCTCATAACAGGCCATTCTCAAGATGTGATTCATACCACATCCAGTGTGATTGTAATATACTTTGACTATTCTCAAATGCAGGTAATGAAAGAGTCACTGACGACTGGCTGAAATCAGGCCATTGTGTGTTGCGCAGCGATAGATTGCCAGCAGAGATGTAAGGAGATATCCTGGAGACTATGAATGTCATTTAATGATTTCCTTCTCCATTCATCGCCCTCTCTTTCTCTCTCTCTCTCTCTCTCTCTCTCTCTCTCTCTCTCTCTCTCTCTCTCTCTCTCTCTCTCTCTCTCTCTCTCTCTCTCTCTCTCTCTCTCTCTCTCTCTCTCTCTCTCTCTCTCTCTCTCTCTCTCTCTCTCTCTCTCTCTCTCTCTCTGCTTGTCTCCTGTTTTTCTCTGGATTCATTAGCCTGGTGGTGTTCCACTTGTGCAAACACTCAAGAGTCCTGAACCTTAACAACCCTGAAGCACCCATTCGTTCAGCCTCTCAATAGCCCAGCCGCCACAGACTCCTGAACCTTAACAACCCTGAAGCACCCATTCATTCAGCCTCTCAATAGCCCAGCCGCCACAGACTCCTGAACCTTAACAACCCTGAAGCACCCATTCATTCAGCCTCTCAATAGCCCAGCCGCCACAGACTCCTGAACCTTAACAACCCTGAAGCATCCATTCGTTCAGCCTCTCAATAGCCCAGCCGCCACAGCAGTCCCCACCTTAAGGAGCGATATCACACACCACGCTAAAGTCACAATGAAAAACGATTTGATTCTAAATACTTTCTTCCTATTTTAAAGGAAGACAATCTGTGATCAACAAATGAATGGGTTTATTATTAGTTTGAATAGCAAATCTATTTTGTTGACTGGTGGATTTACATGGTCCTGATTGGGCCAAATGTGAATTCATGGCCGGGGTCTGGTTTAGGGAGGGATGGGACGGGGGGGACGGGGGGGACGGGGGCTGCAGCAGTAGTTATTCTCATCATCATCATAAGGGGTGTATTATTTTTGGGTGTGTGTATTTGGAATCTAGATTGAATTTAGTTGGGGCTGTTGCTATCAGTGGAGGACAAGCTGGCAGTGCCGGCGGTCTGACGCTCTCAGATAAGGACAGTGCTCCCAGCTAAGCCTGATTAGTGCTGGCCCCTAAAAGGCTTTGTTGTGAGAGGCAAATAGACTGTGGAACGGCAGCCTGGGACTGAGCTGATATCAGGAATCACATGCCCCCCCCACCCCGCCCAGTGTACCCCACCACGGCATACCCCACCCCAGCCCAAGCCCCCCCTGGGTTTCCAACGCACTAGTCTGAGGTAGCTCGTGTGTGTGTGTGTGTGTGTGTGTGTGTGTGTGTGTGTGTGTGTGTGTGTGTGTGTGTGTGTGTGTGTGTGTGTGTGTGTGTGTGTGTGTGTGTGTGTGTGTGTGTGTGTGTGTGTGTGTGTGTGTGTGTGTGTGTGTGTATGTACATATGTGTGTGTATATGTGCATGTGTGTGTGTGCATTTATATTAACATGGATGCATTTGGGGGGGGTGCTCACTGTTGTGTGTTTGCATCTACAAGCAATTTTCTGAGAATGATCAAAAGAGTTCACATCATTTTCCTCTTTCTATTTTTGTCAACAGGGAATCCTCCAAAACAAATCCTCCAACATGGAATCCTCCAAAACAAATCCTCCAACAGGGAATCCTCCAAAACAAATCCTCCAACATGGAATCCTTCAACAGGGAATCCTCCAAAACAAATCCTCCAACAGAGAATCTTCCAAAACAAATCCTCCAACAGAGAATCTTCCAAAACAAATCCTCCAACAGAGAATCCTCCAAAACAAATCCTCCAACAGAGAATCTTCCAAAACAAATCCTCCAACAGAGAATCCTCCAATAGGGAATCCTCCAAAACAAATCCTCCAACAGAGAATCTTCCAAAACAAATCCTCCAACAGAGAATCCTCCAAAACAAATCCTCCAACAGAGAATCCTCCAATAGGGAATCCTCCAAAACAAATCCTCCAACAGAGAATCCTCCAATAGGGAATCCTCCAAAACAAATCCTCCAACAGAGAATCCTCCAATAGGGAATCCTCCAAAACAAATCCTCCAACAGGGAATCCTCCAAAACCCCCAAAAATTGACTAACCCCTTAAAACGAAAGACACACAATCTACACAGACTCACCCACGAAAAACACATGATCTACACAAACACACCCCTTAAAAACTAAAGACTAAAGACATAAATGATTTGGGAGACAGGCGCAGGAATGCGTAATATGGGTTTTTATTACACCCAAATTACGGCGTGCCGTGTCATGGCACGGGGACAAAGACCAAACAAACTCGTAACAAAACACAGGGTTGAAACCCTGACAAAAGAGCGAGGAGTACCTTGAATAAATAACACACGTGCTCAATGATTAACACACGGGACGAGACCCGTAATCATCTGCGCAATCCACAATGGCACGAAAGCCGAAACACACAGCACAGGTACTCACACGAACCAACGGACATTGTAGCAATAATGGACAAGACCATGGAAATCAAAGGGCACATATATACAAGTACTGATCACTGGGAATAGGGGACAGGTGTGCGTCATGAAAGTTCCCGGAGGGATCCGTGACAGTACCCCCCCCCCCCCCCCCCGACGCAACGACACCGGCCTCAAGGATGATCTGAGGACAACAGTTCGGGTCGATCAGGACCCGATGCAGCTGCCGAAGTTGTGGCGGCGTCGGACGGACCAGTAGCAGCGTCGTCGGAGGGACCCGTTGTGGTGACGTCGGATGACCCAGTTGCAGTTGCCGAAGTTGCGGCGGCGCCGGACGGATCAGTCGCAGCGTCGTCGGACGGGCCATTCCCCATGTCTCCCTCAATGGTCGATTATTCTGTCACGTTGGCCTGAAGGATCGGGAGACAGACGTATTTTTGAATACGTGTTTATTTTGGGTGTATTAAAAACCCCTATTGTGTATTCCCACGCCTGTCTCCAAATCCTTTATACTAGCGTGACGAGACACATGATCTACGCAGATTCACCCATTAAAAACACGCAATCTACACAGACTTACCCTTTAAAAACACGCAATCTACACAGACTCACCCCTTAAAAACACGCAATCTACACAGACTCACCCCTTAAAAATATGCGATCTACATAGACTCACCCCTTAAAAACACGCGATCTACACAGACTCACCCCTTAAAAACACGCGATCTACAGACTCACCCCTTAAAACATGTGATCTACACAGACTCACCCCTTAAAAACACGCGATCTACAGACTCACCCCTTAAAACATGTGATCTACACAGACTCACCCCTTAAAAACACGCGATCTACAGACTCACCCCTTAAAAACTAGACACACAATCTCCCCTTTCTCTTATCTCAGATGAAGGTCTAACATTTGGTCTTTGATGGTGGTGTGTGTGTGTGTGTGTGTGTGTGTGTGTGTGTGTGTGTGTGTGTGTGTGTGTGTGTGTGTGTGTGTGTGTGTGTGTGTGTGTGTGTGTGTGTGTGGTGTGTCTGTTTGCATGCGTGTGTGTGTGTGTGTGTGTGTGTGTGTGTGTGTGTGTGTGTGTGTGTGTGTGTGTGTGTGTGTGTGTGTGTGTGTGTGTGTGTGTGTGTGTGTGTGTGTGTGTGTGTGTGTGTGTGTGTGTGTGTGTGTGTGTGTGTGTTTGTGTGTGTGTGTGTGTGTGTGTGTGTGTGTGTGTGTGTGTGTGTGTGTGTGTGTGTGTGTGTGTGTGTGTGTGTGTGTGTGTGTGTGTGTGCGCACAGCTAGTTTATAATATATTCCTGAAGCCCAGTGAAGGAGCCCTCCTCTTAACACTCCACAGGTTCTCTTTGTTCCTCTCGACAGTGATGAACACCCCTCCAGCCCCCAGCCTCCCCCACCGCCCTTCCCCAAATACAGGCCTATAGTACTGGGGGAGGTCTTTGTTCATTCTGCCCCATTATGTGGTGCTCCACCGCCACCATTCCACTGATCTCCATTAACATCCACCATGTGCATAATGGCAGTGGCTCCATTGTTGAAGGAGAAAATTAAAACGTTAACATTGAGATAGGCCAAATAAATGTGAAGAACCAGAATATTCTCTCATACTATAATGATCATATTCTTATTCTTTATTGGTGCTATATATAGAAGAAAAAATATATTTATTGGATGACTGTCAACAATGGGGCCTATTGAATATTTAAAATAAGATATCATTCTCATTTCTATCTTAATCATGTACCATGGGTATCTGAATACGGCATATTCCCTATTCAGAATGAAAATAAAGTGTGTCCCAAATGGCACCCTATTCCCTATATAGTGCAGTACTTTTGACCAGAAGCCTCACTCTATTCCCTATATAGTGCACTACTTTTGACCAGGGCCCTCACCCTATTCCCTATATAGTGCAGTACTTTTGACCAGAACCCTCACTCTATTCCCTATATAGTGCAGTACTTTTGACCAGAACCCTCACTCTATTCCCTATATAGTGCAGTACTTTTGACCAGAACCCTCACTCTATTCCCTATATAGTGCACTACTTTTGACCATAGCCCTATGTAAGGAATAAGGTACGATTTAGGACTCAAACTATGCTACATAGCTACATAGCCGTCTTTGTATCAAAGATAATTGTGTAGTTATTGAGGTTCGCTAGCCAGCTATTTTCGTCCGAATTTTCCTCCGAACGTAACGTAACGTAGTCAACACTGCTAGCTAGCTAGCCAGCTAGCCACCGAATAGCAGCATAGCAGCATAGCAGCACTGGAGAAACGATTACATTACAACGGAACGACTTGATTAGTGTAGTGTTAGCTGGCTACATAGTTGTCTTTGCTATCTTTGTATCTAAGATAATTGTGTAGCTTAGAGTTGGTTAGAGTAATTATTCGGTTAACTAGCCAGCTATTTTCGTGCGCTGCGCTGCCGTCTCCTACCTAGTCAACACTGCTAGCTAACACTGCTAGCTAGCCAACTTCTACCGAATAGCAGCACTGTAGAAACTCACATTACAACTTACATTACAACGGAACGACTTGATTAGCGTAGTGTTAGCTAGCTACATAGTTGTCTTTGCTGTCCTTGTATCCAAGATAATTGTGTAGTTTTGAGAAATTGTCGAGGTTACCTAGCCAGTTAGAGGTTACCTAGCCAGCTACACGTTCAAACAAAGTCAACAACGCAGCCACTGCTAGCCAGCCTACTTCACCGCCAGCAGTACTATATCATTTTAGTCAATAAGATTTTATTTTATTTTTGCAACGTAAGCTTAACTTCCTGAACATTCGAGACGTGTAGTCCACTTGTCATTCCAATCTCCTTTGCATTAGCGTAGCCTCTTCTGTAGCCTGTCAACTATGTGTCTGTCTATCCCTCTTCTCTCCTCTCTGCACAGACCATACAAACGCTTCACACCGCGTGGCCGCTGCCATTCTAACCTGGTGGTTCCAGCGCGCACGACCCACGTGGAGTTCCAGGTCTCCGGCAGCCTCTGGAACTGCCGATCTGCGGCCAACAAGGCAGAGTTCATCTCAGCCTATGCGTCCCTCCAGTCCCTCGACTTCTTGGCACTGACGGAAACATGGATTACCACTGACAACACTGCTACTCCTACTGCTCTCGCCTCGTCTGCCCACGTGTTCTCGCACACCCCGAGAGCTTCTGGTCAGCGGGGCGGTGGCACTGGGATCCTCATCTCTCCCAAGTGGACATTCTCTCTTTCTCCCCTGACCCATCTGTCTATCGCCTCCTTTGAATTCCATGCTGTCACAGTTACCAGCCCTTTCAAGCTTAACATCCTTATCATTTATCGCCCTCCAGGTTCCCTTGGAGAGTTCATCAATGAACTTGACGCCCTGATAAGTTCCTTTCCTGAGGATGGCTCACCTCTCACAGTTCTGGGTGACTTTAACCTCCCCACGTCTACCTTTGACTCATTCCTCTCTGCCTCCTTCTTTCCACTCCTCTCCTCTTTTGACCTCACCCTCTCACCTTCCCCCCCTACTCACAAGGCAGGCAATACGCTTGACCTCATCTTTACTAGATGCTGTTCTTCCACTAATCTCACTGCAACTCCCCTCCAAGTCTCCGACCACTACCTTGTATCCTTTTCCCTCTCGCTCTCATCTAACACTTCCCACACTGCCCCTACTCGGATGGTATCGCGCCGTCCCAACCTTCGCTCTCTCTCCCCCGCTACTCTCTCCTCTTCCATCCTATCATCTCTTCCCTCTGCTCAAACCTTCTCCAACCTATCTCCTGATTCTGCCTCCTCAACCCTCCTCTCCTCCCTTTCTGCATCCTTTGACTCTCTATGTCCCCTATCCTCCAGGCCGGCTCGGTCCTCCCCTCCTGCTCCGTGGCTCGACGACTCACTGCGAGCTCACAGAACAGGGCTCCGGGCAGCCGAGCGGAAATGGAGGAAAACTCGCCTCCCTGCGGACCTGGCATCATTTCACTCCCTCCTCTCTACATTCTCCTCTTCTGTCTCTGCTGCTAAAGCCACTTTCTACCACTCTAAATTCCAAGCATCTGCCTCTAACCCTAGGAAGCTCTTTGCCACCTTCTCCTCCCTCCTGAATCCTCCTCCCCTTCCTCCCCCCTCCTCCCTCTCTGCGGATGACTTCGTCAACCATTTTGAAAAGAAGGTCGACGACATCCGATCCTCGTTTGCTAAGTCAAACGACACCGCTGGTTCTGCTCACACTGCCCTACCCTGTGCTTTGACCTCTTTCTCCCCTCTCTCTCCAGATGAAATCTCGCGTCTTGTGACGGCCGGCCGCCCAACAACCTGCCCGCTTGACCCTATCCCCTCCTCTCTTCTCCAGACCATTTCCGGAGACCTTCTCCCTTACCTCACCTCGCTCATCAACTCATCCTTGACCGTTGGCTACGTCCCTTCCGTCTTCAAGAGAGCGAGAGTTGCACCCCTTCTGAAAAAACCTACACTCAATCCCTCCGATATCAACAACTACAGACCAGTATCCCTTCTTTCTTTTCTCTCCAAAACTCTTGAACGTGCCGTCCTTGGCCAGCTCTCCTGCTATCTCTCTCAGAATGACCTTTTTGATCCAAATCAGTCAGGTTTCAAGACTAGTCATTCAACTGAGACTGCTCTTCTCTGTGTCACGGAGGCGCTCCGCACTGCTAAAGCTAACTCTCTCTCCTCTGCTCTCATCCTTCTAGACCTATCGGCTGCCTTTGATACTGTGAACCATCAGATCCTCCTCTCCACCCTCTCCGAGCTGGGCATCTCCGGCGCGGCCCACGCTTGGATTGCGTCCTACCTGACAGGTCGCTCCTACCAGGTGGCGTGGCGAGAATCTGTCTCCGCACCACGTGCTCTCACCACTGGTGTCCCCCAGGGCTCTGTTCTAGGCCCTCTCCTATTCTCGCTATACACCAAGTCACTTGGCTCTGTCATATCCTCACATGGCCTCTCCTATCATTGCTATGCAGACGACACACAATTAATCTTCTCCTTTCCCCCCTCTGATAACCAGGTGGCGAATCGCATCTCTGCATGTCTGGCAGACATATCAGTGTGGATGACGGATCACCACCTCAAGCTGAACCTCGGCAAGACAGAGCTGCTCTTCCTCCCGGGGAAGGACTGCCCGTTCCATGATCTCGCCATCACGGTTGACAACTCCATTGTGTCCTCCTCCCAGAGCGCTAAGAACCTTGGCGTGATCCTGGACAACACCCTGTCGTTCTCAACTCACATCAAGGCGGTGACCCGTTCCTGTAGGTTCATGCTCTACAACATTCGCAGAGTACGACCCTGCCTCACACAGGAAGCGGCGCAGGTCCTAATCCAGGCACTTGTCATCTCCCGTCTGGATTACTGCAACTCGCTGTTGGCTGGGCTCCCTGCCTGTGCCATTAAACCCCTACAACTCATCCAGAACGCCGCAGCCCGTCTGGTGTTCAACCTTCCCAAGTTCTCTCACGTCACCCCGCTCCTCCGCTCTCTCCACTGGCTTCCAGTTGAAGCTCGCATCCGCTACAAGACCATGGTGCTTGCCTACGGAGCTGTGAGGGGAACGGCACCTCCGTACCTTCAGGCTCTGATCAGGCCCTACACCCAAACAAGGGCACTGCGTTCATCCACCTCTGGCCTGCTCGCCTCCCTACCTCTGAGGAAGTACAGTTCCCGCTCAGCCCAGTCAAAACTGTTCGCTGCTCTGGCACCCCAATGGTGGAACAAACTCCCTCACGACGCCAGGTCAGCGGAGTCAATCACCACCTTCCGGAGACACCTGAAACCCCACCTCTTTAAGGAATACCTAGGATAGGATAAAGTAATCCTCCTAACCCCCCCCTCCCCCTTAAAAGAGTTAGATGCACTATTGTAAAGTGGTTGTTCCACTGGATATCATAAGGTGAATGCACCAATTTGTAAGTCGCTCTGGATAAGAGCGTCTGCTAAATGACTTAAATGTAAATGTAAAATGACATAGAATCAAAAAAGCTCTAATTCCTTCCGATCACAGGCTTGCAGTCTTTTATGTCGGTAGCAACCTCTGTCCTCCTCTCCTCTCAGTACTGTTCTCCTCTCCTCTCAGCACTGTGCTCCTCTCCTCTCAGCACTGTGCTCCTCTTCTCTCAGCACTGTCCTCCTCTCCTCTTCTCTCAGTACTGTGCTCCTCTCCTCTTCTCTCAGCACTGTGCTCCTCTTCTCTCAGCACTGTCCTCCTCTTCTCTCAGCACTGTCCTCCTCTCCTCTCAGCACTGTGCTCCTCTTCTCTCAGCACTGTCCTCCTCTCCTCTCAGCATTGTCCTCCTCTCCTCTCAGCACTGTGCTCCTCTCCTCTCAGCACTGTGCTCCTCTTCTCTCAGCACTGTCCTCCTCTCCTCTCAGCATTGTCCTCCTCTCCTCTTCTCTCAGTACTGTGCTCCTCTCCTCTTCTCTCAGCACTGTGCTCCTCTTCTCTCAGCACTGTCCTCCTCTTCTCTCAGCACTGTCCTCCTCTCCTCTCAGCACTGTGCTCCTCTTCTCTCAGCACTGTCCTCCTCTCCTCTCAGCATTGTCCTCCTCTCCTCTTCTCTCAGTACTGTGCTCCTCTCCTCTTCTCTCAGCACTGTCCTCCTCTTCTCTCAGCACTGTCCTCCTCTTCTCTCAGCACTGTCCTCCTCTCCTCTCAGCACTGTACTCCTCTTCTCTCAGCACTGTCCTCCTCTTCTCTCAGCATTGTCCTCCTCTTCTCTCAGCACTGTCCTCCTCTTCTCTCAGCACTGTCCTCCTCTTCTCTCAGCACTGTCCTCCTCTTCTCTCAGCACTGTCCTCCTCTTCTCTCAGCACTGTCCTCCTCTTCTCTCAGCACTGTCCTCCTCTCCTCTCAGCATTGTCCTCCTCTCCTCTCAGCATTGTCCTCCTCTCCTCTCAGCATTGTCCTCCTCTTCTCTCAGCACTGTGCTCCTCTCCTCTCAGTACTGTCCTCCTCTTCTCTCAGCATTGTCCTCCTCTTCTCTCAGCATTGTCCTCCTCTTCTCTCAGCACTGTGCTCCTCTTCTCTCATCACTGTCCTCCTCTCCTCTCAGCACTGTCCTCCTCTCCTCTCAGCATTGTCCTCCCCTTCTCTCAGCACTGTGCTCCTCTCCTCTCAGCATTGTCCTCCTCTCCTCTCAGCATTGTCCTCCTCTTCTCTCAGCACTGTGCTCCTCTCCTCTCAGCACTGTCCTCCTCTCCTCTCAGCACTGTGCTCTTCTTCTCTCAGCACTGTCCTCCTCTCCTCTTCTCCCAGCACTGTCCTCCTCTTCTCTCAGCACTGTCCTCCTCTCCTCTTCTCTCAGTACTGTCCTCCTCTTCTCTCAGCACTGTCCTCCTCTTCTCTCAGCACTGTCCTCCTCTTCTCTCAGCACTGTCCTCCTCTTCTCTCAGCACTGTGCTCAGCTCTGACACCATATGTTGATTATTATTGCTAAAATTCACTGAAATAATGAATTCAAGTCATCTGGAGTAATTGGAGAAACTCCAGGGCATGACAGCAATCACATAGAGAAGAGAGGGGGCATCAACAATGTCTGCTGGCTAAAGCACAGTCTGTAGTTTCACTTTGTATTTTAGGGATTACTGTTAATTCTGGGGTGGGCATAAACATACATACTCCAACTCTCATTACTCACTGTTTCCTATAGAGATGTACTTGAGAGTTCATCTCATGTAAGTGTATCCTCTATTCAACTTCATGGTGTTGCCTCATTTAATCTGTAGGGTCTGTTGAGGTGACTGTCATTCCCCAGTACGAGCCAGCAGCAGACTGCAGCACGGTCTCTGCTGTGGCTGGGAGGTCCCAGCAGTAGACCCTCTGTCCCATGGAGAGAGAGCCGTAGGGAGATTGAGACCCAGGGAGACGCAGGCACCCCAGGCATCTGTGTCTTCATCCCCAGCGCGAGTGTGGCCTGGGGGGGAACAGCAACACAGCAGAAGCATGGAGGTGTACAGAACAGAGTACAGGACTGATGGGGCCAGGGACCCAAAAGCCTCCAGCTGGCCCCCTGCAGCCCCCTCTGCCTCCCCCAGCCCCCTAGGCCCTGCCTGGGGAGTTATCTGGCCTGACAGCAGGGCGCGTGAGGAGAAGGAAGAAGGCAAGCAGTGGAATGTACAGAGGGGGCCGATACCTCAGTCCCTCTTGGCCCCTTGTTTTTTTTCCGTGGAATTCACCCAAGCCTCCTGGGGGGACCCTCGCTGGGGGGGAACACTGCTGACATGGTCATGGTCACATGGTCATGGTCATATGGGCACGACAGGAGTACCAGGAGGAGGTAAAGGAAAAAGGGGGCGAGAGGGAGGTAAAAAGAGAGGGAAAGAGAGAGGGAGGTAGAAAAATAGGGAAAGAGAGAGGGAGGTAGAAAGAGAGGGAAAGAGGCTTAATGACGACACTATCAACATACAGCTGTCTGGTTATACGCTGTACCGGCAGGATAGAACATCAGCGTCTGGTAAGACAAGGGGCGGCGGACTACGTATTTTTTGTAAATAACAGCTGGTGCTCGATATCTAAGGAAGTCTCGAGCTATAAGGAAGTCTCGGGCTATTGCTTGCCAGAGGTAGAGTATCTCATGATAAACTGTAGACCACACTATCTACGTAGAGAGTTTTCATCTGTATTTTTCGTAGCTGTTTACATACCACCACAGACTGAGGCTGGCACTAACACAGCATTGAATGAGCTGTATTCCGCCAAAAGCAAACAGAAAAACGCTCACCCATAGGTGGCGCTCCGTTCTACCAATATTCTATCAGCATGTTAAATGTGCAAACAGAGGGTAAAAAACTCGGGACCACCTTTACTTTACACACAGAGACGCATACAAAGCTCTCCCTCGCCCTCCATTTGGCAAATCTGAACATAATTCTATCCTCCTGATTCCTGCTTACAAGCAAACATTAAAGCAGGAAGCACCAGTGACTAGATCAATAAAAAAAGTGGTCAGATGAAGCAGATGTTAACCTTTATAGAGTCACAAACCCGGATCCGGGATCCCCCCCATCACAAAAGCTGACTAGCATAGCCTAGCCTAAAGTTACAGGGATATCATAAAATAAAATGTTCATGAAATCACAAGTCCAAGACACCAAATGAAAGATACAGATCTTGTGATTCAAGCCATCATCTCTGATTTGTTAAATGTTTTACAGGGAAGACACAATATGTAAATCTATTAGCTAACCACGTTAGCAAAAGACACCACTTTTTTTACTCCACCATTTTTTTTACTGCATCAGTAGCTATCACAAATTCGACCAAATAAAGATATAAATAGCCACTAACCAAGAAACAATTCTCATCAGATGACAGTCTGATAACATATTTATTGTATAGCATAGGTTTTGTTAGAAAAATGTGCATATTTCAGGTATAAATCATAGTTTACAATTGCAGCCCCCATTACAACTATCACTAAAATGACTAGAATAACTACAGAGACCATCGTGTATTAGCTAATTACTCATCATAAAACATTTCTTAAAAATACACAGCGTACAGCAGATGAAAGACAGATCATGTGAATATAGCCAATATGTCAGATTTTCTAAGTGTTTTACAGCGAAAACACAATATAGCGTTATCTTAGCTTACTACAAGTCAGTCACACAGTAGCATTGATTCAAGCCAAAAATAGCAATAACGTTATAAACCACCAAACGCTATTAATTTTTTCACTAACCTTCTCAGAATTCTTCAGATGACAGTCCTGTAACATCATATTACACAATGCATATAGTTTGTTCGAAAATGTGCATATTTAGCCGCACAATTCGTGGTTACACAACGTGTTTAGTGGGCAAAAAATCAAGCAATCTGTCCGGCGCCATTTTGGAAAGGCACCTAATTTTATCGAAAACTATTCATAAACTTGACTAAAAAAATACAGGTTGGACAGCAATTGAAAGAGAAATTAGTTCTTAATGCAATCGCTGAATTACATTTTTAAAATGAACCTTACTGCGCAATACTGGGTACAATACAGGGTGCGATAGCGCAACGCTACATGGAAAATAATGGCGTCTAATACATTTTTATTTTTCAACAGAACAACGTTTTATCAGCATAAATAGTACCTACTATTAGCTGAACTCCCATCAGAATCTTGTGAAAGGTGTCCGTTGGCCAAAAGAATCGTTGCTGGGTTGGAGAATGTTTCCCTCGACGTTGCAATTAGCAGTACAGAATGGCATTCGAGAGAGAGACACCCACGTTTCTACAGCGCCATGGAAATAAATACCTGAAAATCGCAATATACTGACCTAAACTGGTATAATTCGGTTCAAAATAACAAGATTATGATGTCTTTAAAGCCTATAGCGAATAAAAACAGAGCCGGATACTTCTAGGAGCTAAAACCAGACGTTCTAAAAAGACATGCCAAGACCCTCTTTGCGTCAGCGCGAAGTCCCAAAAGGTCGGACACCTCGGTTCCAATCAATTTAAAAACTTTGGGAACTACGTAGAGACGTCATTTCAACTCTCCCTATTCGCTAACAGCCAGGGGAAGGCGTATGCAGTGCATCTCAACCAATAGAAGACAGGCAAAGTTAAAGACAGGTCTCAAAGCAGATGATCAAATTTCCCATTCTCACACAGACATAGGAAAAGTGCTCTAAGTCGAGTTCTGTTTCACTTACAGACATAATTCCAACAGTTCTAGAAACTAGAGAGTGTTTTCTATCCAAAAATAAGAATAATATGCATATTGTACGAGCAAGAATTGAGTAGGAGACCGTTTACATTGGATACACATTTGTGCTATGTCGAAATAGCACCCCCCTAGTGGCAAGAAGTTAATGTTTTGCTAGCACAGACTGGAATATGTTCCGGGATTCCTCCGATGGAATTGAGGAGTACACCACATCAGTCACTGGCTTCATCGATAAGTGCATCAATGATGTCGTCCCCACAGTGACTGTACATGCATACCCAAACCAGAAGCCATGGATTACAGGCAACATCCGCACTGAGCTAAAGGCTAGAACTGCCGCTCTCAAGGAGCGGGACTCTAACCCGGAAGCTTATGAGAAATCCGGCTATGCCTTCCGACGAACCATCAAACAGGCAAAGCATCAATAAAGGATTAAGATCGAATCGTACTACACGGACTCTGACACCCGTAGGATGTGGCAGGGCTTGGAAACCATTACAGACTACAAAGGGAAGCTCAGCCGAGAGCAGCCCAGTGACACGAGCCTACCAGGCAAGCTAAACTACTTCAATGCTCGCTTCGAGGCAAATAACACTGAAACATGCATGAGAGCACCAGCTGTTCCAGGAGACTGTGTGATCACGCTCTCCGCAGCCGATGTGAATAAGACCTTTAAACAGGTCAACAAGACCTTTAAACAGGTCAACATTCACAAGGCCGCAGGGCCAGACAGATTACCAGGACTTGTACTCTGAGCATGCGGTGACCAACTTACAAGTGTCTTCACTGATATTTTCAACCTCTCCTTGTCCGAGTCTGTAATACCAACATGTTTTAAGTAGTGCCTGTGACCAAGAACACTAAGATCACCTGCCTAAATGACTACCGACCCGTAGCACTCACATCTGTAGCCATGAAGTGCTTTGAAAGGCTGGTCATGGCTCACATCAACACCATTATCCCAGAAACCCTAGACCCACTTCAATTTGCATACCGCCCCAACAGATCTACAGATTATGCAATCTCTATTGCACTCCACACTGCCCTTTCACACCTGGACAAAAGGAACACCTATGTGAGAATGCTATTCATTGACACAGCTCAGTGTTCAACACCATAGTGCCCTCAAAGCTCATCAATAAGCTAAGGACCCTGGGACTAAACACCTCCCTCTGCAACTGGATCCTGCACTTCCTGATGGGCCACCCCCAGGTGGTAAGGGTAGGTAACAACACATCCGCCAAGCTGATCCTTAACACAGGGGCCCCTCAGGGGTGCGTGCTCAGTACCCTCCTGTACTCCCTGTTCACTCATGACTGCACGACCAGGCACGACACCATCATTAAATTTGTCGATGACACAACCGTAGTAGGCCTGATCACCAATAACGACGAGACAGCCTATAGGGAGGAGGTCAGAAACCTGGCCATGTGGTGCCAGGACAACAACCTCTCTCTCAACGTGATCAAGACAAAGGAGATGAGTGTGGACTACAGGAAAAAGAGGACAGAGCACGCCTCCATTCTCATCGACGGGGCTGCATTGGAGCAGGTTGAGAGATTCAAGTTCCTTGGTGTCCACATCACCAACAAATTGACATGATCCAAGCACACCAAGACAGTTGTGAAGAGGGCACGACAAAACCTATTCCCCCTCAGGAGACTGAAAAGATTTGGCATGGGTCCTCAGATCCTCAAAAGGTTCTACAGCTGCACCATCGAGCGCATCCTGCCTGGTTGCATCACTGCCTGGTATAGCAACTGCTCGGCCTCCAACCGCAAGGCACTGCAGAGGGTAATGCGAACGGCCTAGTACATCACTGGGGCCAAGCTTCCTGCCATCCAGGACCTCTATACCAAGCGGTGTCAGAGGAAGGTCCTAAAAATTGTCAAAGACTCCAGCCACCAATAAAAAAATTGGGCAGATGAAGCAGATGTTAAGCTGCAGGACTGTTTTGCTAGCACAGACTGGAATATGTTATCAGCCACTGTTCTCTCTGCTAACGCATGGCAAGCTACCGCACGGCACATTGACTCTGTACTGGTACCCCCTGTATATAGTCTCGCTATTGTTATTTTACTGCTGCTCTTTAATTTCTTGTTACTTTTATTTCTTAATCTTATCCATATTTTTTTAACTGCATTGTTGGTTAGTGGCTGTTAAGTAAGCATTTCACTGTTGTATTCGGCGGATGTGACTAAAACAATTTGATTTTATTTTATTTGAGAGGAAACGAGTGAGAGAGACGGAGAGACGAAGAGAGCGAGGGAGAGAGCAATGGGATCAGGGTTCACATGGTTCAGTATAGTACATGATACCAAACCCTCTAGTCACAAATCGCTTAGGGGAAGGGCAGATAAAGGCATTGTGGGTTCAATTCCCGGCCCACCGATACGTGAAATTTATGCACGCATGACTGTAAGCCGCTTTGGATGAAAGCCTCTGCAAATGGAAGATACTCTATAATTATAATAATATTACGATCGATAATACTGAGATCTATTACTATCTAGTGATATTATATTACTATCTAGTGATAGCCAGTATTCTGACTTTTCTGGCTTGCATAGGTGGAATGGAGTTGTCAGAATACTGTGACTTGTATGAATGTATGAAATTATGATATATATTTTAATTTCATAATTTCATACATTCATTCATTCATACAGCAGTTTGAATATGTGTGAGGGATTTATAATCTGTTGTTTGTCTTTGACAGACAGAAGGAACTACAAGACAAGACAAACATACATCAACACCACAGACTGGACTTTGAGGCGTTGTTCTAACCACTCTGAGCTGTATACTGGAAACACAATCCAGCCCTCCTTCCCTGTTGATGACAGAAGTGTTGAAACTTGTGGCAGCGTTCTTCAGGGAGCTGACAGGTCCTAATAGCAGCGTGAACACACACACACACACACACACACACACACACACACACACACACACACACACACACACACACACACACACACACACACACACACACACACACACACACACACACACACACACACACACACACACACACACACACACACACACACACCCTCTCTGTGAGTGTGTGCTCTCTCACTTCATGTCTCAGAGGGGCCATTTCATACTCTTCACATCTACAAATCTCCCCGTTATCCTAGTGCCTCCGAAACGTTATCCTAGTGCCTCCAAAACAATATACTAGTGCCTCCGAAACATTAATCTATTGCCTCCGAAACGTTATCCTAGTGCCTCCAAAACGTTATCCTAATGCCTCCAAAACGTTATACCAGTGCCGCCAAAACAATATACTAGTGCCTCCAAAATGTTATCCTACTGCTTCCAAAACGATATACTAATGCCTCCAAAATGTTATCCTAGTGCTTCCAAAACGATATACTAGTGCCTCCAAAATGTTATCCTAATGCCTCCAAAACGTTATCCTAATGCCTCCAAAACGTTATCCTAGTGCCTCCAAAACGTTATCCTAGTGCCGCCAAAACGTTATCCTAGTGCCTCCGAAACGTTATCATAGTGCCTCCAAAACGTTATCCTAGTGCCTCCAAAACGTTATCATAGTGCCTCCAAAACGTTATCCTAGTGCCGCCAAAACGTTATCCTAGTGCCTCCGAAACGTTATCCTAGTGCCTCCCAAACGTTATCCTAGTGCCTCCGAAACGTTATCCTAGTGCCTCCAAAACGTTATCCTAGTGCCTCCAAAACGTTATCCTAGGGCCTCCAAAACGTTATCCTAGTGCCTCCGAAACGTTATCATAGTGCCTCCAAAACGTTATCCTAGTGCCTCCGAAACGTTATCCTAGTGCCTCCAAAACGTTATCCTAGTGTCTCCAAAACGTTATCCTAGTGCCGCCGAAACGTTATCCTAGTGCCTCCAAAACATGGCTACCCTCTACGTGACAGCACATTTGCATTTTCAGCTCCGGGCTCAAAGGATCAACAGGGTTGCCTTTATAGCATAAACAAGGCTTTGTTGTTTTACTTTCAGGTTATTAGGTCACACTTTATTTGGATGGTTCAGGATCGTCCGTCTGTAGATGCTCTACAGATGGTCATACTATCAATTAGCTATATGTTGATAAGAAACTGCTTGCTAAGGTTACATTTAGGGTTAGAATAAGGGTTAGGGTTAGGGTAAGGGTTAGGGTTAGGGTAAGGGTTAGGGTTAGAATAAGGGTTAGGGTTAGGGTAAGGGTTAGGGTTAGAATAAGGGTTAGGGTTAGGGTAAGGGTTAAGGTTAGGGTTAGAATAAGGGTTAGGGTTAGGGTAAGGGTTAAGGTTAGGGTTAGAATAAGGGTTAGGGTTAGGGTAAGGGTTAAGGTTAGGGTTAGAATAAGGGTTAGGGTTAGGGTAAGGGTTAAGGTTAGGGTTAGAATAAGGGTTAGGGTTAGGGTTAGGGTTAGGGTTAGGGTTAGGGTTAGGGTTAGGGTTAGGGTTAGGGTTAGGGTTAGGGTTAGGGTTAGGGTTAGGGTTAGGGTTAGGGTTAGGGTTAGGGTTAGAGTTAGAGTTAGGGTTAGGGGTTAGGGTTAGGGTTAGGGTTAGGGTAGGGTTAGGGTTAGAATAAGGGTTAAGGTTAGGGTTAGAATAAGGGTTAGGGTTAGGGTAAGGGTTAGGGTTAGAATAAGGGTTAGGGTTAGGGTTAGAATAAGGGTTAGGGTTAGGGTAAGGGTTAGGGTTAGAATAAGGGTTAGGGTTAGGGTAAGGGTTAGGGTTAGGGTAAGGGTTAAGGTAAGGGTTAGGGTTAGGGTAAGGGTAAGGGTTAAGGTTAGGATTAGAATAAGGGTTAGGGTTAGGGTAAGGGTTAAGGTAAGGGTTAGGGTTAAGGTTAGGGTTAGAATAAGGGTTAAGGTTAGGGTTAGAATAAGGGTTAGGGTTAGGGTAAGGGTTAAGGTAAGGGTTAGGGTTAGGGTAAGGGTTAAGGTTAGGGTTAGAATAAGGGTTAGGGTTAGGGTAAGGGTTAAGGTAAGGGTTAGGGTTAAGGTTAGGGTAAGGGTTAAGGTTAAGGGTAGGGTTAGAATAAGGGTTAGGGTTAGGGTAAGGGTTAAGGTTAGGGTAAGGGTTAAGGTAAGGGTTAGGGTTAAGGTTAGGGTTAGAATAAGGGTTAGGGTAAGGGTTAGGGTTAGGGTTAGGGTAAGGGTTAAGGTTAGGGTTAGGGTTAGTAGATAGTTAGTTGAAAAGTTACAGTCTGTAGAGCGTCTACAGATGGACTATGCAAATAAAGTGTTGCCTAGGTTAATAGACATGGATCCACATTTCTGTAAATGTGCCAGATTTTGCCAGACGGTTCATTTTCTACATCGAGTATCCCTGAAAATAAAGAGACTGAAGTACAGGGAAAACAATGAGATCATTCTGAAAGAAATGAACATACACATTAAATACTGTAGGTTTCACCTGTTCTTTGTTTCACTTTAGAGTATTGGCTCAAGGCTAATCCTCAATGTGGTGAGTAGAGGAGGACCTGTTTTCTTCCCATTACAAAGGAAGACAATTAACAATTTAGGATATCCAAGACTCTTGAAAAAACATGATTTCCCACTCCACCTCTTGAAAATAACATTCTTCCCCCATTCCACACCTCCAACCCCCCTTAGCCTAGTCTTCTCTGTCATAGCTGTGAGCAAGAAATCATATCAGTCACAACACACAGTACTGTGGCTTTATCTATTATAAACATTGCATTGTGACACGACACGGCACTCATTATTGTAATTTGTCGTGGCCTTCACAAAGGGCTCCCCGTGATTCAGCTGGAATCTTCAAAGCTACAAAGAAGAGAATAAAGAGCTCAGAGAAACGGAGCGCAGCGCGAGGATATAATTCTTCTTGAACCCGGTGACTTTCGCGAAGCTGCGAAGCCAAGCACGTTTTTGATGTACACATTTGTTTAATTGAACAAGCGGCGCGAACAAAGAAGAGATCAATTGTTGATTTTAATAAGACATTGTTCACGGGTCTCCTCATATTTAATTTGATGGCGGAATAGAGTGTAAAAGAGGAACGTGATAATTCCGTATTGCGCCATTACACCCGGCCCTCCTGGGCTCAAACTAATTGGCACAGGATTAGTGTTGGAGAATCAGAAGACCTCGAGCGCTTCTTCTCTCTCTCTCTCTCTCCTATCTTTCTCTCTCTCCTATCTTTCTCTCTACTTCTATATTTCTCTCTCTCTCCTCTCTCCTCTCTCTCTCTCTCTCTCTCTCTCTCTCTCTCTCTCTCTCTCTCTCTCTCCATCCCTGCTTCTCTCTCTCTCTTTTTGTAGTTTTTCTCTTCCACTCTCTCTGTATGTCTCTCCACTGGTGTTCTAGCCCACCACAAATGACCAGCTGAGGGATGAACAAACCATTTGTCCAACTTCCACCACATGCTCACAATTATTTATAATAAATGCCTTCTGTTGTGACTCACAGGCCAACGCACAAAAACAATATTCAATGTATTCTACATGAATAATTGTTTAACAAAAAGTGTTAATGTACTCTTGGAATTAAACAATGAGATTGATCCTCTACAGTGTAGGCTACCCAGTGTTTCATTTATGGAAATGTCGAACACGCACAGCATGGAAGAGAGATGTTCATTTCCGTCCTGACGAAAAGATTGTAATGTAGACTTTACGGAGGATCAGATGTTAACATTGTTCTGACATCACCACTGTGGAAGGCTTTACAGACCAAAGGGGTTGTTCTCTTCCTGCTTCTTCACAGAACTAAATCATCTTGTTGGTGCATATACTGTCAATATTAATCTCACATACTGAATTTAAGAGAGATGGATAACATTTTATTTGGATAGTCCCCTATGGATGGTCCCCGAAATGTTTAGAAATTAATGAAAAGCTGAAATGTCTTCAGTCAATAAGTATTCAACCCCTTGGTTATGGCAAGCCTAAATACGTTCAGGAGTAAAAATGTGCTGAACAAGCGACATAATAAGTTGCATGGACTCTGTGTGCAACAATAGTGTTAAACATGAATGACTACCTGATCTCTGTAACCCACACATCAGCGGTAATGGCTGGAATGGAGTAAATGGAACGGTATCAAACACATCAAACATGGAAACTACGTTTGACTCCGTTCCATTTACTCCATTCCAGCCATTACAAAGAGCCCGTCTTCCTATATCTCCTCCCAACAAACTCCACTGCAACACATACAATTATCTGTAAGGTCCCAGAGTCGAGCATTGAATTTCAAACACAGATTCAACCACAAGACCAGGGAGGTTTTCCAATGCCTCACAAAGAAGGGCACCTATTATTTAACCTCACTAGGGTAGGGGGCAGCATTCGGAATTTTGGATGAAAAGCGTGCCCAAAGTAAACTGCCTGCTACTCAGGCCCAGAGGCTAGGATATGCATATAATTGGTAGATTTGGATAGAAAACACTCTAAAGTTTCCAAACCTGTTAAGATAATATATGTGAGTATAACAGAACTGATATGGCAGGCGAAACACCAAGGACAAACCATCCAGGATCTTTTTGTTTGTTGAGGTGACAGTGTTTTCACTGAAGCTCGCTCCGCTTTCATTTTATCCTCTATTGAACACAGTCTATCCCATCTTAGATTTGATCGATTATTTACGTTTTAAAATACCTAAAGTTGTTTTAGGAAAGTTGTTTGTACGTATCCCGTTTGTACGTGTCCCTATGTACGTAGACATTGAATCACTAGTCACTTTAATAATGATATAAATATGAACTTTACCGAACAAAACATACATGTATTGTGTAACATGAAGTCCTATGAGTGTCATCTGATGAAGATCATCAAAGGTTAGTGATTCATTTTATCTCTATTGTTGCTTTTTGTGACTCCTCTCTTTGGCGTGAAAAATGGCTGGGTTTTTCTGTGACTTGGTGGTGACCTAACATAATCGTTTGTGGAGCTTTCGCTGTAAAGCATTTTTGAAATCAGACACTGTGGCTGGATTAACGAGACTTTTATCTTTAAATTAGTGCCTAATACTTGTATGTTTGAGAAATTTGATTTATGAGATTTCTGTTGATTTGTATTTGGCGCCCTGCAATTTTATTGGCTGTTGGCAAGGCAGTCCTAGACAGGTTAATGGCTGTGATAGGAGAAAACTGAGGATGGATCGATGACATTGTAGTTACTCCACAATACTAACCTAATCGACAGAGTGAAAATAATTAATACAAATATATAATAAAAAGGAATACAAAATACAGAATACAAATATTCTAAAACA
Organism: Salvelinus alpinus; assembly: GCF_045679555.1. Taxonomy (NCBI): domain Eukaryota; kingdom Metazoa; phylum Chordata; class Actinopteri; order Salmoniformes; family Salmonidae; genus Salvelinus; species Salvelinus alpinus. The sequence continues at coordinate 34,220,069 of NC_092111.1, read as the reverse complement.
TGCATCCTGTTTCCAACAAGGCACTAAAGTAATACTGCAAAGAATGTGGCAAAGCAATACACTTTATGTCGTGAATACAAAGTGTTATGTTTGGGGCAAATCCTAGAGGAAAACCTGGTTCTGTTTGCTTTCTACCAGTCACTGGGAGATGAATTCACCTTTAAGCAGGACAATAACATAAAACACAAGGCCAAATCTACACTGGAGTTGCTTACCAAGAAGACAGTGAATGTTCCTGACTGGCTGAGTTACAGTTTTGACTTAAATCTACTTGAAAATCTGTGGCAAGACCTGAAAATGGTTGTCTAGCAACAATCAACAACCAATTTGACAAAGCTTGAAGATTTTTTTAAATAATAATGGCCAAATGTTGCACAATCCAGGTGTGGAAAGCTCTTACAAAGTTACTCAGAAAGACTCACAGCTGTAATCACTGCCAAAGGTGCTTCTACAATGTATTGACTCAGGGATGTGAATTAATATGTAAATTTGATATTTCTGTATTTAATTTTCAATAAGTTTGCAAACATTTCTTAAAACATGTTTTCCCTTTGTCATTATGGGGTATTGTGTGTATATGGGAGAAAAAAAAGATTGAATCCATTTTGAATTCAGGCTGTAACACAACAAAATGTGGAATAGGTCAAGGGGTATGAATACTTTCTGAAGGCACTGTGTATAACGAGAGAGAAGTTCATTTCCGAAAGACCCACCTTTAGTCAGCAGAGCACACAGACACACACACACACACGCACACTCATAAAGACATGTCCTATTTTGAAATCCCTGCAAGTTCTCGAAACAGCTGTTCGCTGAGGGTCGGTAAGTATGAAGAAATATGTTTTTAATTATGTGACCACCTGGGGTGCCATGGATCTTACAAGCTCCTCTTGAAAACAGATGCGGTCATTTTCCGTAATTACATCGGACAAATTGAGACGGTGTGTTCTCACATCACCTTGTCAAGAACTTGTGTTGTTGTCCGGAAATATTGTTGTTTATCATTCAGTCGACGTCACATTTGTCATCACTGTCATGATTAATCAGTAAGTAGAGGAAGCTACCAGTGGATAAAAACAGTACACAATTGTACCGTTTAAAAAGGTATCAAACCGTTCAGCTGTTGATGATACAGGTGATTGTTGTAGGGGGGGATGCTCTACATAGACGGAGGGCCAGGATGGCAGCCGTTATCATGGTAACATAATAGTGTGTCTTTTACACTTTTAGATATTGAATGACAAATGCAATATTTCCTTCATCAGGCTGTTGGATATTAGAATTTTATATGATTTTCTGTGTCACTCACACACACACCATCTGACAGACCCCTACGATTCCATCTGAATGCAGAGAGACGAAAATACATGAAAAGCTCAAGAGCAATAAAATAAATCACTCCCAACCGTAACATGAACTTACATTTCATGCCTCAAGTGGGGAAACGGAGCTTTAAATCATAAAATAATTTAATCTATGGAGGGGCCTCTGAAAACCATGCAGCACTGCAGACTAACACTTCGTACTGTCTCTCCTAGTCCTATCCTCCAGGCAGAACCATAGTCTCTCCTAGTCCTATCCTCCAGGCAGAACCATAGTCTCTCCTAGTCCTATCCTCCAGGCAGAACCATAGTCTCTCCTAGTCCTATCCTCCAGGCAGAACCATAGTCTCTCCTAGTCCTATCCTCCAGGCAGAACCATAGTCTCTCCTAGTCCTATCCTCCAGGCAGAACCATAGTCTCTCCTAGTCATATCCTCCAGGCAGAACCATAGTCTCTCCTAGTCCTATCCTCCAGGCAGAACCATAGTCTCTCCTAGTCCTATCCTCCAGGCAGAACCATAGTCTCTCCTAGTCATATCCTCCAGGCAGAACCATAGTCTCTCCTAGTCCTATCCTCCAGGCAGAACCATAGTCTCTCCTAGTCATATCCTCCAGGCAGAACCATAGTCTCTCCTAGTCCTATCCTCCAAGCAGAACCATAGTCTCTCCTAGTCCTATCCTCCAAGCAGAACCATAGTCTCTCCTAGTCCTATCCTCCAGGCAGAACCATAGTCTCTCCTAGTCCTATCCTCCAGGCAGAACCATATTCTCTCCTAGTCCTATCCTCCAGGCAGAACCATAGTCTCTCCTAGTCATATCCTCCAGGCAGAACCATAGTCTCTCCTAGTCCTATCCTCCAGGCAGAACCATAGTCTCTCCTAGTCCTATCCTCCAGGCAGAACCATAGTCTCTCCTAGTCCTATCCTCCAGGCAGAACCATAGTCTCTCCTAGTCCTATCCTCCAGGCAGAACCATAGTCTCTCCTAGTCCTATCCTCCAGGCAGAACCATAGTCTCTCCTAGTCCTATCCTCCAGGCAGAACCATAGTCTCTCCTAGTCCTATCCTCCAAGCAGAACCATAGTCTCTCCTAGTCCTATCCTCCAGGCAGAACCATACTCTCTACTAGTCCTATCCTCCAGGCAGAACCATAGTCTCTCCTAGTCCTATCCTCCAGGCAGAACCATAGTCTCTCCTAGTCCTATCCTCCAGGCAGAACCATAGTCTCTCCTAGTCCTATCCTCCAGGCAGAACCATAGTCTCTCCTAGTCCTATCCTCCAGGCAGAACCATAGTCTCTCCTAGTCCTATCCTTCAGGCAGAACCATAGTCTCTCCCAGGATCCAGAGGATTAACTGCTATTTCTACCCAGCAAACAAACTCTGCTGTGTGTGTGTGTGTGTGTGTGTGTGTGTGCGTGCGTGCGTGCGTGCGTGCGTGCGTGCGTGCGTGCGTGCGTGTCTTTGCAACCATACTGCCATCGAATCCTTGTAGATTCCCCGTTATTTTGTTAACAGTAACCACTCAATTAATTATTGTTTACCCAAGTAATGATTTCCCTCCAGTCAGAGGAAACCCGCTGGTTCTCAGGGTTGAAGGTGTCTGATATGATAGATAGTTCTGCTCTGAAGAGAGAAGAAACATGGTAGTAAATACTGCACTGTCTGGCTGGCTTCCTTCCTGCTCCTGATTTAAATCTTCTCCTTTCTAGCTTTTCTATATCCAGCCAGTCATATCACAGGGTAAAATAGAACATGGTTGCTAGCACATGGACACAGGAGACAGAGAACAAGCTGTGACCCAAATAGCAAACTCGATAATCTCCTGAAACAGATTCAGCAAGTGGAGGAAGAGAAACTTCACTCAATAAGAATACTACAGGGATTGATGCTGCTGCCGAGGATTGCGGCAACCACCAGCCAGCAGAACAACAGAACATACACGACCAGGGAGAAGGAGAACACAAAAGTGAAAGAAATCACCCAAGAATTTTAACAGATCAGAGTGTGTTATGGGAATTAGTTAGATACTGGTGGTCTAAACCACAAAGGATGCTCTCTGTAAAACAGGTCAATTCTTGACCCTAGCATCCCCAATTTCACTACTCAATAGAAAAGTTTAAGTTGAGACTGAACTGAGAAACAAAACTCAGGAGACAAGGACTATGCATCTATTCATGGGATGACAACAGTATCTCATAAAACTTTTGTGCATCAACAACAGCCCCTATAAATCACATGATTATGACATGAGGTAGGGGAGGAGCCTAAACCTCCCACACACCCCTACCCAGCACAGAGTCAGACTCTATCATGACATGTAAAGAACTAGATAAGCCAGTGGGAACACCCCAATGAGGCCAAAAGCATCTGCTGGGGCCACGGAGGTCCTGCTGGCTGGTGTGTGTGTAGCCCTCCATGCAGGTTCTCCAGGCAGACACACGGAGCTGGATGGTGGTCTGGAGGAGAAAGACACTAATAAAGCCATCATCTCAACAGGAGTAAATAGTTGTACACAGTCCCAACGCTAACCATAATACACTGGGGTACTTATAGATTTATTATATATATTTTTCTCTCCAATGAAGGGAAGAAGCGAGTGGATGTGTGAGAGTAGCCATGAAAATGACATTATTTTATAAAGAGAAATTATTACTGTTAACTGCTTGTGGTTTTGATTACATATATAATAATGTACCAGCATATGCAATATCTCAACATAGAACCACATTCAAAGACATACACCACCTCTTCAGATACACATACATGTTTATTACACATGAATATTTATGTTATTAGACGTTAATGTTTGTTATTACACATTAATGTTTGTTATTCATCACATTTCAAATCAAATGTATTTATATAGCCCTTCTTACATCAGCTGATATATCAAAGTGCTGTACAGAAACCCAGCCTAAAACCCCAAACAGCAAGCAATGCAGATGTAGAAGCACGGTGGCTAGGAAAAACTCCCTAGAAAGGCGGGAACCTAGGAAGAAACCTAGAGAGGAACCAGGCTATGAGGGGTGGCCAGTCCTCTTCTGGCTGTGCCGGGTGGAGATTATAACAGAACATGTCCAAGATGTTCAAATGTTCATAGATGACCAGCATGGTCAAATTATAATGATCACAGTAGTTGTCGAGGGTGCAACAAGTCAGCACCTCAGGAGTAAATGTCAGCTGGCTTTTCATAGCCGATCATTGAGAGTATCTCTACCGCTCCTGCTGTCTCTAGAGAGATGAAAACAGCAGGTCTGGGACAGGTAGCACGTCCGGTGAACAGGTCAGGGTTCCATAGCCGCAGGCAGAACAGTTGAAACTGGAGCAGCAGCACGGCTAGGTGGACTGGGGACAGCAAGTTATTACACGTTAATGTTTGTTATTACACGATAATGTTTGCTATTACACATTCATGTTTGTTATTACACATTCATGTTTGCTATTACACATTGTTTGTTATTACACGTTAATGTTTGTTATTACACGTTCATGTTTGTTATTACACATTCATGTTTGTTATTACACATTAATGTTTGTTATTACACGTTAATGTTTGCTATTACACGTTAATGTTTGTTATTACACATTCATGTTTGTTATTACACATTCATGTTTGTTATTACACGTGAATGTTTGTTATTACACGTTCATGTTTGTTACTACACGTTAATGTTTGCTATTACACATTCATGTTTGTTATTACACGTTAATGTTTATGTTATTAAACATAGCTTGTTATTACAAGTTAACATATGTTATTACACATTGTTATTACACATTAATGTTTGTTATTACACATTAATGTTTGTTATTACACGTTAATGTTTGTTATTACACGTTCATGTTTGTTATTACACGTGAATGTTTGTTATTACACGTGAATGTTTGTTATTACACGTTAATGTTTGTTATTACACGTTCATGTTTGTTATTACACATTCATGTTTGTTATTACACATTAATGTTTGTTATTACACGTGAATGTTTGTTATTACACGTTAATATTTGTTATTACACATTCATGTTTGTTATTACACATTAATGTTTGTTATTACACGTTCATGTTTGTTATTACACGTGAATGTTTGTTATTACACGTGAATGTTTGTTATTACACGTTAATGTTTGTTATTACACATTCATGTTTGTTATTACACATTCATGTTTGTTATTACACATTCATGTTTGTTATTACATGTTAATGTTGTGACATTTAGCTCCAACAACCAAGGGCATCCCTTGGAGACAAGTTCACCTTTGGAACAGGAAACCAAAGTATTTTTCCAAATGGACTTTTCCGGATGAATCAAGGGACATTTACTCTGGATGAACGTGTACCCAGTCATCTGTGGAATCTGAGGTAAGCTCAACCGCTTTCAACACTGAACGCCCTGTCCCGAAGGAGCGTGGGTTTTCCACTTCCCCACCGCCACTCTAAAACAATTTGAGGACACTCGCGATTAAGTGGTTCAAGTAGCGTTTAATTACATATAGGAAGGAGGGCTGATTTCTTGTTAATCAAAGCTCTATTAACAGCCAGTGAATCCCAATTAACGTCCAATACATATTTAACAGATAAGGAGTTCTGGCTGCAAACCACTCAGGTTTTCTTCCCCCTCTCTTTTTTCCCCTCCCATGTAATAATTGTGAAGGGGTGCATATTACCTATAATAACAACTCCGACATAACCCTGATTCATGTAGGACAAAATGACACCTGCTGCTCCAGCTCAATGTCTCTGAAGAGCTCTAGTCACTTTGGCCTCATGATATTCAACACAGAGACAGTCACTTTGGCCTCATGATATTCAACACAGAGACAGTCACTTTGGCCTCATGATATTCAACACAGAGACAGTCACTTTGAACTCATGATATTCAACACAGAGGCAGTAACTTTGGCCTCATGATATTCAACACAGAGACAGTCACTTTGAACTCATGATATTCAACACAGAGACAGTCACTTTGGCCTCATGATATTCAACACAGAGACAGTCACTTTGGCCTCATGATATTCAACACAGAGACAGTCAATTTGGCCTCATGATATTCAACACAGAGACAGTCAATTTGGCCTCACGTTATTCAACACAGAGACAGTCACTTTTGCCTCTCACATTATTCAACACAGAGACAGTCTCTTTGGCCTCTCACGTTAATCAACACAGAGACAGTCACTTTGGCCTCATGTTAATCAACACAGAGACAGTCACTTTGGCCTCATTAATCAACACAGAGACAGTCACTTTGGCCTCACGTTATTCAACACAGAGACAGTCTCTTTGGCCTCTCACGTTAATCAACAGAGAGACAGTCTCTTTGGCCTCATGTTAATCAACACAGAGACAGTCACTTTGGCCTCATGTTAATCAACACAGAGACAGTCACTTTGGCCTCTCACGTTAATCAACACAGAGACAGTCACTTTGGCCTCTCACGTTATTCAACACAGAGACAGTCACTTTGGCCTCATGTTAATCAACACAGAGACAGTCACTTTGGCCTCATGTTAATCAACACAGAGACAGTAACTTTGGCCTCTCATGTTAATCAACACAGAGACAGTAACTTTGGCCTCATGTTAATCAACACAGAGACAGTAACTTTCAACACAGAGACAGTCACTTTGGCCTCATGTTAATCAACACAGAGACAGTCACTTTGGCCTCATGTTAATCAACACAGAGACAGTGACTTTGAACTCATGATATTCAACACAGAGACAGTCACTTTGGCCTCATGTTAATCAACACAGAGACAGTAACTTTGAACTCATGATATTCAACACAGAGACAGTCACTTTGGCCTCATGTTAATCAACACAGAGACAGTCACTTTGGCCTCATGTTAATCAACACAGAGACAGTCACTTTGGCCTCATGTTAATCAACACAGAGACAGTCACTTTGGCCTCATGTTAATCAACACAGAGACAGTCACTTTGGCCTCATGTTATTCAACACAGAGACAGTCACTTTGGCCTCATGTTATTCAACACAGAGACAGTCACTTTGGCCTCATGTTAATCAACACAGAGACAGTCACTTTGGCCTCATGTTAATCAACACAGAGACAGTCACTTTGGCCTCATGTTATTCAACACAGAGACCGTGTTTCTTCTTTGAACAGCTGATGTGTTGATGTGTCGATGAATAAAAAAATAGACACAGTAGGAAATACTATTTTCTTTAAACAGGCAAAGGAACATGCACCTTTTTACATCCATACATCCACAGAGTTTCTTTAGAGTTGTATTAGTCGTATGTACAGGATATGCATGGTCCAACGAAATGCTTACTTGCAGGTTCCTTCTGGACAATGGAACAACAATAATACATGATACATGATAAATGTTTCAATAGAATAGAATAAACATTTTAGCCCAGTATAATACAGGAAGACACAATTTATAGTCCAATATTTACACATTTTGGGGAAGGTGGTATAGTGTTTAAATTGTGCCGTTTTTTGCAATAATAAGAGTTTGCTGGTAGCAGTTGTGATGTGGACGTGTTTAATTATAATTGTGAAGACCAGAAGTCCCCACAAGAATAGTGAACAAACACAAATTTGACCAACTGAGGACATTTTCCTAGTCCTCACAAGGTCAAATGCTATTTCTAGGGGGTTTAGGGTTACAGTTAGAATTTGTGTTAGAATTAGGTTTGGGCTGAAGGTTAGATGTTCGAGTTAAATGGGTATGGGATGGGTATGGGTATGGGATTGTGTGTGTCCACACAATGTTAGTTGTTCAAGACTCTGTGTGTGTGTGTGTGAGTGTGTGAGTGTGTGAGTGTGTGAGTGTGTGAGTGAGTGAGTGAGTGAGTGAGTGAGTGAGTGAGTGAGTGAGTGAGTGAGTGAGTGAGTGAGTGAGTGAGTGAGTGAGTGAGTGAGTGAGTGAGTGAGTGAGTGAGTGAGTGAGTGAGTGAGTGAGTGAGTGAGTGAGTGAGTGAGTGAGTGAGAGAGAGAGAGAGAGAGAGAGAGAGAGAGAGAGAGAGAGAGAGATGGGGCTACAGGCGGACCTGATCTGAGGAAAGTATCCGCTCCTCCTCCCTCTCTCCTCCCTAGTATCCGTCTTTAGGAAGTGTGTTGAGAACCGTCTTTAGAGATTACCAGTGTTTTTATTTATTTCCAGAGGTAGAACAGCGGGAGGCCCAGCTTCAATCAGCCCAACTAGTGCTTGGAGACAAGGACCCTGCTTTTCTACTTGGCCATGCTCTTGAGAAGTAGAAAGAGGGGGGAAAAAACTCTATAAACAACTAAATGGATTAGCCGTCATGCGTTATTTTGGTTATGGAAACATCAGCACAGGAAATATAACGGAGTAAGAAGTGAGTACATGCAGTGCAAATACATCCAGGGTGACAGTGTCATCTGAGCATTCTCCCGGTTGGATAAAGTATCTGCCACTAATACCACTAGTGTGACATTCTTTTCTTAAACATACCCAATCTGAGGACACCAGAAGACTGTCTGAATCTGGCCGGTTTTAAGACTTCATGTATATAAAATGGGCTTTGGTTGATATGTGAGTGAGTCAGAGCGAGTGTGTTGTGTGTTGTGTGTTGTGTGTGTGTGTGTGTGTGTGTGTGTGTGTGTGTAGTGAGGAACTTGATGAATCTCTTGAGTGGGGTTACAGGTTCATTTGAAAGCTGACGGATCAGAGAGTGACTGGATAGAGAAAGGGAGGGAGAGAGGGAGGAAGGTAGGGAGAGAAATCAGGTCAATGGACAGCCAGGACAGCATGGGTGGATTGGGGGGTCGGGGGATTGGGGGGTGGGGGGTGGGGGGATTGGGGATGGGGGAGCAGTGTTGGAGGCTGCAGGAGTGTGTAGAGTGTGTTTGTGTGTGGGATTAAGGACGCCACGTTGACTACGGGAGGAATGAGGTGGGGTGGGCAGATGTCCAGGGTCCCACGACGTGTCCCAGTGGGAACCAAACAACCACTGCACTGGAACCCCCCCCCCCCCCCCCCTTCTTCTATTGCCCAGCCGCTGTCACCATGGCAACGTGCCAGCCGCAGCTACCCTCCACTGTATTACTATAACTTGTTATTGTGAGATCAAAACTTTGGAATGGGGGGGGCGTGGAGGAAAGGATATACTAAAATATCTTACCTCCACATTGAAGACAATGGCTAATTTAACATATGGCTCTGCAGGCCTGCAGCCTGTAACTCCTAGCACTGCCACCCTGCTCTTCCCCCTGCCACC
>NC_092111.1:34118034-34208034 GCF_045679555.1 Salvelinus alpinus | reverse complement strand
GCATCACACACACATATCTACCCAGCATCACACACACACACACACACACACACACCACACACACACACACACACACACACACACACACACACACACACACACACACACACACACACACACACACACACACACACACACAGTCTACCCAGCATCACACACACACACATATCTACCCAGCATCACACACACACACACACACATATCTACCCAGCATCACACACACACACACACACACACACATATCTACCCAGCATCACACACACACACACACACACACACACACACACACCTCTACCCAGTATCACACACACACACATCTCTACTCAGCATCACACACACACACATCTCTACTCAGCATCACACACACACACATCTCTACTCAGTATCACACACACACACACACACACACACACCTCTACCCAGCATCACACACACACCTCTACCCAGCATCACAGACACAAACACATCCCTACCCAGCATCACACACACACACACACACACACACACACACACACACACACACACACACACACACACACACACACACACACACACACACACACACACACACACACACACACACACACACACACCTCTGCCCAGCATCACACACAAATACATCTCTACCCAGCATCACACACACAAACACATATTTACCCAGCCTCACAGACATAAACGAGGGTCACTATATCTATTTTGCCAATTTGGATTGATCCCCTCTACCACACGGAACCCCACTACACGGAACCCCACTAACCTACCGACGGAAACGCACGAGGTATCTACAAACAGACCTCCATCCTATGCTGCTACCGATAGCCATATACCCGGCCAGCTGTCTGGATCGCCACGACCCCAACCAACCTCTACTCACTGGACCCTTATTGATCACTCGATTAGCATGCCTCACCTTAATGTAAATATGCCTTGTCCATTGCTGTTCTGGTTAGTGTTTATTGGCTTATTTCACTGTAGAGATTCTAGCCCTGCTCTCTATACCATATCCAACCTCTCAGTTCCACCACCCACATATGCGATGACATCACCTGGTTTCAATGATGTTTCTAGAGACAATATCTCTCTCATCATCACTCAATACCTAGGTTTACCTCCACTGTATTCACATCCTACCATACCTTTGTCTGTACATTATTCCTTTAAACTATTTTATCGCCCCCAGAAACTTCCTTTTACTCTCTGCTCTAGTAGCTCTAGGCGACCAATTCTCATAGCTTTTAGCCGTACCCTTATCCTACTCCTCCTCTGTTCCTCTGGTGATGTAGAGGTGAATCCAGGCCCTGCAGTACCTGGCTCCACTCCTATTCCCCAGGCGCTCTCTTTTGATGACTTCTGTAACCGTAATAGCCTTGGCTTCATGCATGTTAACATTAGAAGCCTCCTCCCTAAGTTTGTTTTGTTCACTGCTTTAGCACACTCTGCCAACCCGGATGTTTTAGCCGTGTCTGAATCCTGGCTTAGAAAGACCACCAAAAATTCAGACATTTTCATCCCCAATTACAAGATTTTCAGACAAGATAGAACGGCCAAAGGGGGCGGTGTTGCAATCTACTGCAAAGACTGCCTGCAGAGTTCTGTTATACTATCCAGGTCTGTTCCCAAACAATTTGAACTTCTACTTTTAAAAATCCACCTCTCTAAAAACAAGTCTCTCACCGTTGCCGCCTGCTATAGACCACCCTCTGCCCCCAGCTGTGCTCTGGACACTATATGTGAACTGATTGCCCCCCATCTATCTTCAGAGCTCGTGCTGCTAGGCGACCTAAATTTGAACATGCTCAACACCCCAGCCACCCTACAATCTAAGCTTGATGCCCTCAATCTCACACAAATTATCAATGAACCTACCAGGTACCACCCCAATTCCGTAAACACGGGTACCCTCATAGATATCATCCTAACAAACTTGCCCTCCAAATACACCTCTGCTGCTTTCAACCAAGATCTCAGCGATCACTGCCTCATTGCCTGCATCCGTAATGGGTCAGCGGTCAAACGACCTCCACTCATCACTGTCAAACGCTCCCTGAAACACTTCAGCGAGCAGGCCTTTCTAATCGACCTGGCCGGGGTATCCTGGAAGGATATTGATCTCATCCCGTCAGTAGAGGATGCCTGGTCATTTTTTAAAAATGCCTTCCTCACCATCTTGAATAAGCATGCCCCATTCAAGAAATTTAGAACCAGGAACAGATATAGCCCTTGGTTCTCTCCTGACCTGACTGCCCTTAACCAACAGAAAAACATCCTATGGCGTTCTGCATTAGCATCGAACAGCCCCCGTGATATGCAACTTTTCAGGGAAGCCAGAAACCAATATACACAGGCAGTTAGAACAGCCAAGGCTAGCTTTTTCAAGCAGAAATTTGCTTCCTGCAACACAAATTCAAAAAAGTTCTGGGACACCGTAAAGTCCATGGAGAATAAGAACACCTCCTCCCAGCTTCCAACCGCTCTGAAGATAGGAAACACTGTCACCACCGACAAATCCACTATAATTGAGAATTTCAATAAGCATTTTTCTACGGCTGGTCATGCTTTCCACCTGGCTACCCCTACCCCGGACAACAGCACTGCCCTCCCCTCTGCTACTCGCCAAAGCCTTCCCCATTTCTCTTTCTCCCAAATACAGTCAGCTGATGTTCTAAATGAGCTGCAAAATCTAGACCCTTACAAATCAGCCGGGCTAGATAATCTGGACCCTTTCTTTCTAAAACTATCTGCTGAAATTGTTGCCACCCCTATTACTAGCCTCTTCAACCTCTCTTTCGTGTCGTCTGAGATCCCCAAAGATTGGAAAGCAGCTGCGGTTATCCCCCTCTTCAAAGGGGGGGACACCCTTGACCCTAACTGCTACAGACCTATATCTATCCTACCCTGCCTTTCTAAGGTCTTCGAAAGCCAAGTCAACAAACAGATTACCGACCATTTCGAATCCCACCACACCTTCTCCGCTATGCAATCTGGTTTCAGAGCTGGTCATGGGTGCACCTCAGCCACGCTCAAGGTCATAAACGATATCGTAACCGCCATCGATAGGAAACAATACTGTGCAGCCGTATTCATTGACCTGGCCAAGGCTTTTGACTCTGTCAATCACCACATCCTCATTGGCAGACTCGACAGCCTTGGTTTCTCTAATGATTGCCTCGCCTGGTTCACCAACTACTTCTCTGATCGAGTTCAGTGTGTCAAATCGGAGGGTCTGTTGTCCGGGCCTCTGGCAGTCTCTATGGGGGTGCCACAGGGTTCAATTCTTGGACCGACTCTCTTCTCTGTTTACATCAATGATGTCGCTCTTGCTGCTGGTGATTCTCTGATCCACCTCTACGCAGACGACACTATTCTGTATACTTCTGGCCCTTCTTTTGACACTGTGTTAACAACCCTCCAGGCGAGCTTCAATGCCATACAACTCTCCTTCCGTGGCCTCCAACTGCTCTTAAATACAAGTAAAACCAAATGCATGCTCTTCAACCGATCGCTGCCTGCTCCTGCCCGCCTGTCCAACATCACTACTTTGGACGGCTCTGACTTAGAATATGTGGACAACTACAAATACCTAGGTGTCTGGTTAGACTGTAAACTCTCCTTCCAGACTCACATCAAACATCTCCAATCCAAAGTCAAATCTAGAATTGGCTTCCTATTCCGCAACAAAGCATCCTTTACTCATGCTGCCAAACATACCCTTGTAAAACTGACCATCCTACCAATCCTCGACTTCGGTGATGTCATTTACAAAATAGCCTCCAAAACCCTACTCAATAAATTGGATGCAGTCTATCACAGTGCCATCCGTTTTGTCACCAAAGCCCCATATACTACCCACCACTGCGACCTGTACACTCTCGTTGGCTGGCCCTCGCTTCATACTCGTCGCCAAACCCACTGGTTCCAGGTCATCTACAAGACCCTGCTAGGTAAAGTCCCCCCTTATCTCAGCTCGCTGGTCACCATAGCAGCACCTACCTGTAGCACGCGCTCCAGCAGGTATATCTCTCTAGTCACCCCCAAAACCAATTCTTCCTTTGGACGCCTCTCCTTCCAGTTCTCTGCTGCCAATGACTGGAACGAACTACAAAAATCTCTGAAACTGGAAACACCTATCTCCCTCACTAGCTTTAAGCACCAGCTGTCAGAGCAGCTCATAGATTACTGCACCTGTACATAACCCATCTACAATTTAGCCCAAACAACTACCTCTTTACCTACTGTATTTATTTATTAATTTATTTTGCTCCTTTGCACCCCATTATTTCTGTCTCTACTTTGCACTTTCTTCCACTGCAAACCAACCATTCCAGTGTTTTTTTAGTTTTTATTTTACTTGCTGTGTTGTATTCACTTCGCCTCCATGGCCTTTTATATTTTTATTTATTTATACATATATTTGTTTGCCTTCACCTCCCTTATCTCACCTCACTTGCTCACATTGTATATAGACTTATTTTTTTTCACTGTATTATTGACTATATGTTTGTTTTACTCCATGTGTAACTCTGTGTTGTTGTATGTGTCGAACTGCTTTGCTTTATCTTGGCCAGGTCGCAATTGTAAATGAGAACGTGTTCTCAATTTGCCTACCTGGTTAAATAAAGGTTAAATAAAAAATAAAAAATAAAAAATAAACACATCTCTACCCAGCATCACATTCACACACACCTCTACCCAGCATAACACACACAAACACATATTTACCAAGCATCACACACAAACACATCTCTACCCAGCATCACATTCACACACACCTCTACCAAGCATCACACACAAACACATCTCTACCCAGCATCACATTCACACACACCTCTACCCAGCATAACACACACAAACACACCTCTATCCAGCATCACTCACACACACAAACACATATTTACCCAGCCTCACAGACATAAACACATCTCTACCCAGCATCACACACAAACACACCTCTATCCAGCATCACACACAAACACATCTCTACCCAGCATCACATTCACACACACCTCTACCGAGCATAACACACACAAACACACCTCTATCCAGCAACACTCACACACACAAACACATATCTACCCAGCATCACATTCACACACACCTCTACCCAGCATCACTCACACACACACATATATATATAGCAGATGCACACACGCACGCACACCAGGAGAAAGTAGGATTTTGAAAGGGACTGAATTGTGTGTCCACACAAGGTTAGTTGTACAAGACTCTGTCTGTCTGTGTGTCTGTGTGTCTGTGTGTCTGTGTGTCTGTGTGTCTGTCTGTCTGTCTGTCTGTCTGTCTGTCTGTCTGTCTGTCTGTCTGTGTGCAACAACAGCATGTGTGCTTGTTTGTCAGTGAATGGATTCTAAATATTGAAAAGCCCCGAAAGACACTGAATGATTGTGTGTGTGTGTTCCTGCGTGCCACTGTGTGCATTGGAGAGGGGGGGTAGGCAGCGGATGGTGTTAATACCTTCAGTCTGTGTCTTCTACCCAGACACAAAGGGTGTCCCCATGTGGGAGAAGCAGGAGCAGCCCCATCCCACCTCCCCAGCCCACCACGGCTCTCCCCAGTCCACCACGGCTCTCCCCAGCCCACCACGGCTCTCCCCAGTCCACCACGGCTCTCCCCAGTCCACCACGGCTCTCCCCAGCCCACCACGGCCCCCCCAGCCCACCAGAGCTCTCCCCAGCCCACCAGAGCTCTCCATTGCTGACCACGGCCCACCACAGCCATCCCCAGCCCACCAGAGCTCTCCCTAGCCGGCCATGGCCCACCACAGCCATCCCCAGCCCACCAGAGCTCTCCCTAGCTGACCATGGCCCACCACAGCCATCCCCAGCCCACCAGAGCTCTCCCTAGCCGACCATGGCCCACCACAGCCATCCCCAGCCCACCAGAGTTCTCCCTAGCCGACCATGGCCCCCACAGCCATCCCCAGCCCACCAGAGCTCTCCCTAGCCGACCATGGCCCACCACAGCCATCCCCAGCCCACCAGAGCTCTCCCTAGCCGACCATGGCCCACCACAGCCATCCCCAGCCAGCCAGAGCTCTCCCTAGCTGACCATGGCCCACCACAGCCATCCCCAGCCCACCAGAGCTCTCCCTAGCCGACCATGGCCCACCACAGCCATCCCCAGCCCACCAGAGCTCTCCCTAGCCGACCATGGCTCACCACAGCCATCCCCAGCCCACCAGAGCTCTCCCTAGCCGACCATGGCCCACCACAGCCATCCCCAGCTCACCGCAGGACACTACAGGGCACCTAATGGGAACATCATTAACCACATAGACAGCTAGAGCTGCATGGGAATGAGGGGAGAACAGGCCATGGATTAGATTAAAAAGCCATATCTGTCACTCGCATACTTCAACAGTGAATGTAGTGTTCTAGGTCAACACAAAATGTTATCTAAAGCATTGTTTTATTTTACAAGGCAGTCACAATGCACAACTCACCAAGGTACAGTGCAAATGAAAAATATTTTAAAAAGAAAAGTACAAAATAAAACAATCTTCAGAGCAACAGAAATGAGCTATTTACCTGTTGACATCAAAGACATCAGAGTATAACAACATCGGAGACATGTGGAATAACAACACATTTGCATAACCTATAAATAGATTGTTCACATGACAGTTCAGCTCTTCCTCTCTGTATTTGAGGAACCTGATGGAATGTCATAGCTTCTGTCACATGCCTACCACATTCCTCTGTATCTAGCACCTGAAACACAGTTACCGGATCTTTATAGGGTCCATCTTTTCCACATTCTATCCTGCACAGCTGAGCATGCATCTGTCTATCAATAGATTCTATCCTGCACAGCTGAGCATGCATCTGTCTATCAATAGATTCTATCCTGCACAGCTGAGCATGCATCTGTCTATCAATAGATTCTATCCTGCACAGCTGAGCATGCATCTGTCTATCAATAGATTCTATCCTACACAGCTGAGCATGCATCTGTGTCTATCAATAGATTCTATCCTGCACAGCTGAGCATGCATCTGTCTATCAATAGATTCTATCCTACACAGCTGAGCATGCATCTGTGTCTATCAATAGATTCTATCCTGCACAGCTGAGCATGCATCTGTCTATCAATAGATTCTATCCTACACAGCTGAGCATGCATCTGTCTATCAATAGATTCTATCCTACACAGCTGAGCATGCATCTGTCTATCAATAGATTCTATCCTGCACAGCTGAGCATGCATCTGTCTATCAATAGATTCTATCCTACACAGCTGAGCATGCATCTGTCTATCAATAGATTCTATCCTACACAGCTGAGCATGCATCTGTCTATCAATAGATTCTATCCTACACAGCTGAGCATGCGTCTGTCTATGAATAGATTCTATCCTACACAGCTGAGCATGCATCTGTCTATCAATAGATTCTATCCTACACAGCTGAGCATGCATCTGTCTATCAATAGATTCTATCCTACACAGCTGAGCATGCATCTGTCTATCAATAGATTCTATCCTGCACAGCTGAGCATGCATCTGTCTATCAATAGATTCTATCCTACACAGCTGAGCATGCATCTGTCTATCAATAGATTATATCCTACACAGCTGAGCATGCGTCTGTCTATCAATAGATTCTATCCTACACAGCTGAGCATGCATCTGTGTCTATCAATAGATTCTATCCTGCACAGCTGAGCATGCATCTGTCTATCAATAGATTCTATCCTACACAGCTGAGCATGCATCTGTCTATCAATAGATTCTATCCTACACAGCTGAGCATGCATCTGTCTATCAATGGATTCTATCCTACACAGCTGAGCATGCATCTGCGTCTTTCAGTGGCGATTTTAGCATGTAAATCTTGGTGAGGCAATCAAAACAATATAATTGTGCGATGTATGCCAGCAAAGCCACAACACAACACTAAACAACACATTAATTCCACTATAATGGTGACAAACGGTGCCCACAAACTGTTAGGGCCTACATAAAACTGTCCCAACAGCAGCACCAACATCTTACCACTGCTACACCTGGCTATCAGTGGGGCCTTGTCTGGCAGTGAAAGTTCATTCCTCCTCATTTACTGCCTTTCAAAGAAACATAGCTGAAATGGCTGACTTGCTTAAACAAATGTGGTTTCTACTAACAATTGAGATGTACAAACTATGGCATAAGGGCACGACAAGTGGATAAGAGGCAATCTGTAATTTCGATTAAGACATCAATGGGCGAGCTAGGACTGACGTAGTCAATATAACTATTTGTTAAGCACTTTGAAATGTACAGCGACATAATTCAGAACATGGCCATTCTTACAGTGTTCTCCCTGTACACCAACTAAAAAACGTAGGATAAATAAAGAGGGCATATAAGCAGACAATGAAAGCTCTTACAATATTCAATGATGACATTTCTCTAAAACAGGTTATAGGCTACATACGCACCACCAAGTCAGAACAGTAGGGAAAATTAAGAGGGAAAAATAGACCAAATTATTAGGGTGAGGCACATGGGCTACTAACAGTTTACTACACAACATACACTTAGTATTACTTTCTTAGCTACAGTATACATATCTCCCTGGCATATTACATCATTTATGCAGAAGGATAAAATACCTTTTTTGGACTCATTGTGCTGTGCTCATTTGAACAAGAAGGTGGCACGGCGGTCCTTCGTGAGCAAATGTTGTCATCAAAGTCTGGCATTCTCTGGACTTATGGTGCTTCATAAACAACTGGGAACTTGGAGAAAAAAACAGGTCGAATCATGATGACGTCAGTGATCTTCAGGTCGTAGCTATAGAAAAAGGCCCGACTTCCCGATTTACAATTCTGAGTTGGATGACCATCCAAAATGTTTTTTCCCCAGTCGGAGCTCGTTTTTTCCCCCGAGTTCCCAGTTGTCTTGAACTCACTGAAGTCAGATTTCCCAGTTCCGAGTTCCCAGTTGTCTTGAACTCACTGAAGTCAGATTTCCCAGTTCCGAGTTCCCAGTTGTCTTGAACTCACTGAAGTCAGATTTCCCAGTTCCGAGTTCCCAGTTGTCATGAACTCACTGAAGTCAGATTTCCCAGTTCCGAGTTCCCAGTTGTCTTGAACTCACTGAAGTCAGATTTCCCAGTTCCGAGTTCCCAGTTGTCTTGAACTCACTGAAGTCAGATTTCCCAGTTCCGAGTTCCCAGTTGTCTTGAACTCACTGAAGTCAGATTTCCCAGTTCCGAGTAACCGAGCGCGGCAGAAATTATGTGGATTGACAACATGGCCAATGTTGAATGTTTATCATTTTAAGCTTGGAAAAGAGATCCTTAAACCCAGACTTGGGACCGGACAGCCACTCCACTGAATAGCAGGCTAGTGATTGTTTTGCCATGCTTGCAGTTAGCCACTGATTCCTTCCAAACAACTCATTGTTGAATTTGCGATTTGCCACTTGTTGTGTAATGTTCATGTCCAATGGCCGATGAGCACCGATACATTTTATCAATCGTTTCTCTTCATTATTTATCTTAATTTGACAAGGATTAAAAAGGATTTGCTAGTTGATTGTCGACTTCATTCATGATGATGACTGCTAGCTAAGATTTTGAAAGTATGATGTTGACATGATCAGTCCAATCAAAGCTACTGTACATATAATGTGATTTGACATTTTATCTGTGGCCAATGACCTTGAGTCTTCTTGGATGGGCACTTCTAATTTAACTCTATGGCAGCAGCCAAGGGGCTTGAATTTTCAAGCTCTACCCTTAGATTTGGCGGTGACATAGTGTCCCCATGAGTGACAGAACACTGAGCCAATCACGGCGTAACTAAAGAACATTACCAACCCCTATGCTCTGTATTTTCTGCTGGCTGTCCCACCACCACAGAAAGCACTGAGCTAGGCTGAAACACCTGCATTTTGGAGCTGCCTTACTCAAGAAAGCTAAAATATAGACTTACAGTGGGGAGAACAAGTATTTGATACACTGTCAATTTTGCAGGTTTTCCTACTTACAAAGCATGTAGAGGTCTGTACTTTTTATCATAGGTACACTTCAACTGTGAGAGATGGAATCTAAAACAAAAATCCAGAAAATCACATTGTATGATTTTTAAGTAATTAATTTGCATTTTATTGCATGACATAAGTATTTGATCACCTACCAACCAGTAAGAATTCCGGCTCTCACAGACCTGTTAGTTTTTCTTTGAGAAGCCCTCCTGTTCTCCACTCATTACCTGTATTAACTCCACCTGTTTGAACTCGTTACCTGTATAAAAGACACCTGTCCACACACTCAATCAAACAGACTCCAACCTCTCCACAATGGTTAAGACCAGAGAGCTGTGTAAGGACATCAGGGATAAAATTGTAGACCTGCACAAGGCTGGGATGGGCTACAGGACAATAGAAAAACAGCTTGGTGAGAAGGCAACAACTGTTGGCGCAATTATTAGAAAATGAAAGACGTTCAAGATGACGGTCAATCACCCTCGGTCTGGGGCTCCATGCAAGATCTCACCTCGTGGGGCATCAATGATCATGAAGAAGGTGAGGGATCAGCCCAGAACTACACGGCAGGACCTGGTCAATGACCTGAAGAGAGCTGGGACCACAATCTCAAAGAAAACCATTAGTAACACACCACGCCGTCATGGATTAAAATCCTGCAGTGCACGCAAGGTCCCCCTGCTCAAGCCAGTGCATGTCCAGGCCCGTCTGAAGTTTGCCAATGACCATCTGGATGATCCAGAGGAGGAATGGGAGAAGGTCATGTGGTCTGATGAGACAAAAATAGAGCTTTTTGGTCTAAACTCCACTCGCCGTGTTTGGAGGAAGAAGAAGGATGAGTACAACCCCAAGAACACCATCCCAACCGTGAAGCATGGAGGTGGAAACATCATTCTTTGGGGATGCTTTTCTGCAAAGGGGACAGGACGACTGCACTGTATTGAGGGAAGGATGGATTTGGCCATGTATCGCGAGATCTTGGCCAACAACCTCCTTCCCTCAGTAAGAGCATTGAAGATGGGTCGTGGCTGGGTCTTCCAGCATGACAACGACCCGAAACACACAGCCAGGGCAACTAAGGAGTGGCTCCGTAAGAAGCATTTCAAGGTCCTGGAGTGGCCTAGACAGTCTCCAGACCTGAACCCAATAGAAAATCTTTGGAGGGAGCTGAAAGTCCGTATTGCCCAGCAACAGCCCCGAAACCTGAAGGATCTGGAGAAGGTCTGTATGGAGGAGTGGGCCAAAATCCCTGCTGCAGTGTGTGCAAACCTGGTCAAGAACTACAGGAAACGTATGAACTCTGTAATTGCAAACAAAGGTTTCTGTACCAAATATTAAGTTCTGCTTTTCTGATGTATCAAATACTTATGTCATGCAATAAAATGCAAATTAAATACTTAAAAATTATACAATGTGATTTTCTAGATTTTTGTTTTAGATTCTGTCTCTCACAGTTGAAGTGTACCTATGATAAAAATGACAGACCTCTACATGCTTTGTAAGTAGGAAAACCTGCAAAATCGGCGGTGTATCAAATACTTGTTCTCCCCACTGTATGTGCCACCAATCCCACATGAGGCTTTATTAACTCAATTATTTGTATATATTTTTTACATTGTTTGCAAACTGATATGTGATACGTATTAATGCCAAAATAACATGCTTCTTTTTTTACTCTGCCCCGCCTGCTCTGAATGACGGGTCACCACTGGCGTCTATGAATAAATGAATTGGTGCTTTCTAAAGACTGGCAGGCGTACCACATGAAGCTGGTAGAGAATGCAAAGCTGTCATCAAGGCAAAGGGTGGCTACTTTGAAGAATCTAAAATGTATTTTTATTTGTTTAACACTTTTTTGGTTACTACATGATTCCATGTGTTATTTCATAGTTTTGATGTCTTCACTATTATTCTACATACATTGTAGAAAATAGTAAATATAAAGAAAAACCCTGTCAATTGCATCAAAATTGTTTTGTAGAGTATTGTCACATCATTGTCATATTGTGATGCTTGTTTCAGAAGGTTGTACACGGAGAATATTTAACAGGGAGAGTTTATGAATAGCCTGACAAGGAAATACTCTGCAGGATTTCTTTGCCCATGTCGTCTACAGTTGCAAAACAGTCAAATTATAATCGGTGGACCATGATAAATGTTGTAACAACAGTCAAATTATAATCGGTGGACCATGATAAATGTTGTAACAACAGTCAAATTATAATCGGTGGACCATGATAAATGTTGTAACAACTGTCAAATTGCTGTAACTGCAGTGGACTGAAATGTGAGATGTGAATGCTATATAAAAAGAACATTCATCTTTTTAAAAATAGTAGGGATTTGTGAAGAATATCAATTTACCTCACTATTTACAACACCATGTTCTTATAATCACGTGTTGACAACCCTCATCTATAATTTCAGTGGAAAGAAAACATCCTACAGTGATACTGTACGTCTGTCTCTCTGTGGCCATGTGTCTGGGGTGAATTTCAAGGCAAAAGGAAAGACATTACATTATTAGGCTCAGAGCTCCCTCCAGTGGTCAATATGAACAAATCCCTACTTATAAGAAACATCCTTTTTCCTCACTTATGTTGGAGACAAAATCCTCAATTCACTATAAAGTTACAATTGAATGTGTATCATCAACTCCCTATGAGTAGCTCGGCATAACTTCACCCCTTTCAAGTATTTGGTTATCGTATTTTTCTTTGGAAAATTGTTTCTAAAAAAATATTTTTAAAATCTGGACCTTTTTCAAACAAAACAGAAACGAATAAAAAACAGGACAGATCCTAAGAGAAAACAGGACAGAAGCTAAGAGAAATCTAAGAGAACAGGACAGGAACTAAGAGAAAACAGGACAGGAACTAAGAGAAAACAGGACAGAAGCTAAGAGAAAACAGGACAGGATCTAAGAGAAATCTAAGAGAAAACAGGGCAGGAACTAAGAGAAAACAGTACAGGAACTAAGAGAAAACAGGACAGGAACTAAGAGAAAACAGGACAGGAACTAAGAGAAAACAGGACAGGAACTAAGAGAAAACAGGACAGGAACTAAGAGAAAACAGGACAGAAGCTAAGAGAAAACAGGACAGGATCTAAGAGAATACAGGACAGGAACTAACAGAAAACAGCACAGAAGCTAAGAGAAATCTAAGAGAAAACAGGACAGGATCTAAGAGAAAACAGGACAGAAGCTAAGAGAAAACAGGACAGAAGCTAAGAGAAATCTAAGAGAAAACAGGACAGGAACTAAGAGAAAACAGGACAGGAACTAAGAGAAAACAGGACAGAAGCTAAGAGAAAACAGGACAGGATCTAAGAGAAATCTAAGAGAAAACAGGGCAGGAACTAAGAGAAAACAGGACAGGAACTAAGAGAAAACAGGACAGGAACTAAGAGAAAACAGGACAGGAACTAAGAGAAAACAGGACAGGAACTAAGAGAAAACAGGACAGGAACTAAGAGAAAACAGGACAGAAGCTAAGAGAAAACAGGACAGGATCTAAGAGAATACAGGACAGGAACTAACAGAAAACAGCACAGAAGCTAAGAGAAATCTAAGAGAAAACAGGACAGGATCTAAGAGAAAACAGGACAGAAGCTAAGAGAAAACAGGACAGAAGCTAAGAGAAATCTAAGAGAAAACAGGACAGGAACTAAGAGAAAACAGGACAGGAACTAAGAGAAAACAGGACAGGAACTAAGAGAAAACAGGACAGAAGCTAAGAGAAACAGGACAGGATCTAAGAGAAATCTAAGAGAAAACAGGGCAGGATCTAAGAAAAAACAGGACAGGAACTAAGAGAAAACAGGACAGGAACTAAGAGAAAAAAGGACAGGAACTAAGAGAAAAAAGGACAGGAACTAAGAGAAAACAGGACAGGAACTAAGAGAAAACAGGACAGGAACTAAGAGAAAACAGGACAGAAGCTAAGAGAAAACAGGACAGGATCTAAGAGAATACAGGGCAGGAACTAAGAGAAAACAGGACAGGATCTAAGAGAAAACAGGACAGAAGCTAAGAGAAATCTAAGAGAAAACAGGACAGAAGCTAAGAGAAATCTAAGAGAAAACAGGACAGGAACTAAGAGAAAACAGGACAGGAACTAAGAGAAAACAGGACAGGAACTAAGAGAAAACAGGACAGGAACTAAGAGAAATCAGGACAGGAACTAAGAGAAATCAGGACAGGAACTAAGAGAAATCAGGACAGGAACTAAGAGAAAACAGGACAGAAGCTAAGAGAAAACAGGACAGGATCTAAGAGAAAACAGGACAGGATCTAAGAGAAAACAGGACAGGAACTAAGAGAAAACAGGACAGAAGCTAAGAGAAAACAGGACAGGATCTAAGAGAAAACAGGACAGGAACTAAGAGAAAACAGGACAGAAGCTAAGAGAAATCTAAGAGAAAACAGGACAGGGACTAAGAGAAAACAGGACAGAAGCTAAGAGAAATCTAAGAGAAAACAGGACAGGAACTAAGAGAAAACAGGACAGAAACTAAGAGAAATCTAAGAGAAAACAGGACAGGATCTAAGAGAAAACAGGACAGAAGCTAAGAGAAAACAGGACAGAAGCTAAGAGAAATCTAAGAGAAAACAGGACAGGAACTAAGAGAAAACAGGACAGGAACTAAGAGAAAACAGGACAGAAGCTAAGAGAAAACAGGACAGGATCTAAGAGAAATCTAAGAGAAAACAGGGCAGGAACTAAGAGAAAACAGGACAGGAACTAAGAGAAAACAGGACAGGAACTAAGAGAAAACAGGACAGGAACTAAGAAGAGAAAACAGGACAGGAACTAAGAGAAAACAGGACAGGAACTAAGAGAAAACAGGACAGGAACTAAGAGAAAACAGGACAGGAACTAAGAGAAAACAGGACAGGAACTAAGAGAAAACAGGACAGGAACTAAGAGAAAACAGGACAGGAACTAAGAGAAAACAGGACAGAAGCTAAGAGAAAACAGGACAGGATCTAAGAGAATACAGGACAGGAACTAACAGAAAACAGCACAGAAGCTAAGAGAAATCTAAGAGAAAACAGGACAGGATCTAAGAGAAAACAGGACAGAAGCTAAGAGAAAACAGGACAGAAGCTAAGAGAAATCTAAGAGAAAACAGGACAGGAACTAAGAGAAAACAGGACAGGAACTAAGAGAAAACAGGACAGGAACTAAGAGAAAACAGGACAGAAGCTAAGAGAAAACAGGACAGGATCTAAGAGAATACAGGACAGGAACCAACAGAAAACAGCACAGAAGCTAAGAGAAATCTAAGAGAAAACAGGACAGGATCTAAGAGAAAACAGGACAGAAGCTAAGAGAAAACAGGACAGAAGCTAAGAGAAATCTAAGAGAAAACAGGACAGGAACTAAGAGAAAACAGGACAGGAACTAAGAGAAAACAGGACAGGAACTAAGAGAAAACAGGACAGAAGCTAAGAGAAACAGGACAGGATCTAAGAGAAATCTAAGAGAAAACAGGGCAGGAACTAAGAAAAAACAGGACAGGAACTAAGAGAAAACAGGACAGGAACTAAGAGAAAAAAGGACAGGAACTAAGAGAAAAAAGGACAGAAGCTAAGAGAAAACAGGACAGGATCTAAGAGAATACAGAGCAGGAACTAAGAGAAAACAGGACAGGATCTAAGAGAAAACAGGACAGAAGCTAAGAGAAATCTAAGAGAAAACAGGACAGGAACTAAGAGAAAACAGGACAGAAGCTAAGAGAAATCTAAGAGAAAACAGGACAGGATCTAAGAGAAAACAGGACAGAAGCTAAGAGAAAACAGGACAGAAGCTAAGAGAAATCTAAGAGAAAACAGGACAGGAACTAAGAGAAAACAGGACAGGAACTAAGAGAAAACAGGACAGAAGCTAAGAGAAAACAGGACAGGATCTAAGAGAAATCTAAGAGAAAACAGGGCAGGAACTAAGAGAAAACAGGACAGGAACTAAGAGAAAACAGGACAGGAACTAAGAGAAAACAGGACAGGAACTAAGAGAAAACAGGACAGGAACTAAGAGAAAACAGGACAGGAACTAAGAGAAAACAGGACAGAAGCTAAGAGAAAACAGGACAGGATCTAAGAGAATACAGGACAGGAACTAACAGAAAACAGCACAGAAGCTAAGAGAAATCTAAGAGAAAACAGGACAGGATCTAAGAGAAAACAGGACAGAAGCTAAGAGAAAACAGGACAGAAGCTAAGAGAAATCTAAGAGAAAACAGGACAGGAACTAAGAGAAAACAGGACAGGAACTAAGAGAAAACAGGACAGGAACTAAGAGAAAACAGGACAGAAGCTAAGAGAAACAGGACAGGATCTAAGAGAAATCTAAGAGAAAACAGGGCAGGAACTGAGAAAAAACAGGACAGGAACTAAGAGAAAACAGGACAGGAACTAAGAGAAAAAAGGACAGGAACTAAGAGAAAAAAGGACAGGAACTAAGAGAAAACAGGACAGGAACTAAGAGAAAACAGGACAGGAACTAAGAGAAAACAGGACAGAAGCTAAGAGAAAACAGGACAGGATCTAAGAGAATACAGGGCAGGAACTAAGAGAAAACAGGACAGGATCTAAGAGAAAACAGGACAGAAGCTAAGAGAAATCTAAGAGAAAACAGGACAGGAACTAAGAGAAAACAGGACAGGAACTAAGAGAAAACAGGACAGAAGCTAAGAGAAATCTAAGAGAAAACAGGACAGGAACTAAGAGAAAACAGGACAGAAGCTAAGAGAAATCTAAGAGAAAAGAGGACAGGATCTAAGAGAAAACAGGACAGAAGCTAAGAGAAAACAGGACAGAAGCTAAGAGAAATCTAAGAGAAAACAGGACAGGAACTAAGAGAAAACAGGACAGGAACTAAGAGAAAACAGGACAGAAGCTAAGAGAAAACGAGAAAACAGGACAGCAGAAGCTAAGAGAAAACAGGGCAGGAACTAAGAGAAAACAGGACAGGAACTAAGAGAAAACAGGACAGGAACTAAGAGAAAACAGGACAGGAACTAAGAGAAAACAGGACAGGAACTAAGAGAAAACAGGACAGGAACTAAGAGAAAACAGGACAGGAACTAAGAGAAAACATGACAGGAACTAAGAGAAAACAGGACAGGAACTAAGAGAAAACAGGACAGAAGCTAAGAGAAAACAGGACAGGATCTAAGAGAAATCTAAGAGAAAACAGGGCAGGAACTAAGAGAAAACAGGACAGGAACTAAGAGAAAACAGGACAGGAACTAAGAGAAAACAGGACAGGAACTAAGAGAAAACAGGACAGGAACTAAGAGAAAACAGGACAGGAACTAAGAGAAAACAGGACAGAAGCTAAGAGAAAACAGGACAGGATCTAAGAGAAAACAGGACAGGATCTAAGAGAAAACAGGACAGGAACTAAGAGAAAACAGGACAGAAGCTAAGAGAAAACAGGACAGGATCTAAGAGAAAACAGGACAGGAACTAAGAGAAAACAGGACAGAAGCTAAGAGAAATCTAAGAGAAAACAGGACAGGGACTAAGAGAAAACAGGACAGAAGCTAAGAGAAATCTAAGAGAAAACAGGACAGGAACCAAGAGAAAACAGGACTCTAAGAGAAAACAGGACAAGAACTAAGAGAAAACAGGACAGAAGCTAAGAGAAATCTAAGAGAAAACAGGACAGGGACTAAGAGAAAACAGGACAGAAGCTAAGAGAAAACAGGACAGAAGCTAAGAGAAATCTAAGAGAAAACAGGACAGGAACTAAGAGAAAACAGGACAGGAACTAAGAGAAAACAGGACAGAAGCTAAGAGAAAACAGGACAGGATCTAAGAGAAATCTAAGAGAAAACAGGGCAGGAACTAAGAGAAAACAGGACAGGAACTAAGAGAAAACAGGACAGGAACTAAGAGAAAACAGGACAGGAACTAAGAGAAAACAGGACAGGAACTAAGAGAAAACAGGACAGGAACTAAGAGAAAACAGGACAGGAACTAAGAGAAAACAGGACAGGAACTAAGAGAAAACAGGACAGGAACTAAGAGAAAACAGGACAGAAGCTAAGAGAAAACAGGACAGGATCTAAGAGAATACAGGACAGGAACTAACAGAAAACAGCACAGAAGCTAAGAGAAATCTAAGAGAAAACAGGACAGGATCTAAGAGAAAACAGGACAGAAGCTAAGAGAAAACAGGACAGAAGCTAAGAGAAATCTAAGAGAAAACAGGACAGGAACTAAGAGAAAACAGGACAGGAACTAAGAGAAAACAGGACAGGAACTAAGAGAAAACAGGACAGAAGCTAAGAGAAAACAGGACAGGATCTAAGAGAATACAGGACAGGAACCAACAGAAAACAGCACAGAAGCTAAGAGAAATCTAAGAGAAAACAGGACAGGATCTAAGAGAAAACAGGACAGAAGCTAAGAGAAAACAGGACAGAAGCTAAGAGAAATCTAAGAGAAAACAGGACAGGAACTAAGAGAAAACAGGACAGGAACTAAGAGAAAACAGGACAGGAACTAAGAGAAAACAGGACAGAAGCTAAGAGAAACAGGACAGGATCTAAGAGAAATCTAAGAGAAAACAGGGCAGGAACTAAGAAAAAACAGGACAGGAACTAAGAGAAAACAGGACAGGAACTAAGAGAAAAAAGGACAGGAACTAAGAGAAAAAAGGACAGAAGCTAAGAGAAAACAGGACAGGATCTAAGAGAATACAGAGCAGGAACTAAGAGAAAACAGGACAGGATCTAAGAGAAAACAGGACAGAAGCTAAGAGAAATCTAAGAGAAAACAGGACAGGAACTAAGAGAAAACAGGACAGAAGCTAAGAGAAATCTAAGAGAAAACAGGACAGGATCTAAGAGAAAACAGGACAGAAGCTAAGAGAAAACAGGACAGAAGCTAAGAGAAATCTAAGAGAAAACAGGACAGGAACTAAGAGAAAACAGGACAGGAACTAAGAGAAAACAGGACAGAAGCTAAGAGAAAACAGGACAGGATCTAAGAGAAATCTAAGAGAAAACAGGGCAGGAACTAAGAGAAAACAGGACAGGAACTAAGAGAAAACAGGACAGGAACTAAGAGAAAACAGGACAGGAACTAAGAGAAAACAGGACAGGAACTAAGAGAAAACAGGACAGGAACTAAGAGAAAACAGGACAGAAGCTAAGAGAAAACAGGACAGGATCTAAGAGAATACAGGACAGGAACTAACAGAAAACAGCACAGAAGCTAAGAGAAATCTAAGAGAAAACAGGACAGGATCTAAGAGAAAACAGGACA
This sequence comes from Salvelinus alpinus, assembly GCF_045679555.1. Taxonomy (NCBI): domain Eukaryota; kingdom Metazoa; phylum Chordata; class Actinopteri; order Salmoniformes; family Salmonidae; genus Salvelinus; species Salvelinus alpinus. The sequence goes on along the minus strand of NC_092111.1, from coordinate 34,188,770 downwards.
GAAGCTAAGAGAAAACAGGACAGAAGCTAAGAGAAATCTAAGAGAAAACAGGACAGGAACTAAGAGAAAACAGGACAGGAACTAAGAGAAAACAGGACAGGAACTAAGAGAAAACAGGACAGAAGCTAAGAGAAACAGGACAGGATCTAAGAGAAATCTAAGAGAAAACAGGGCAGGAACTGAGAAAAAACAGGACAGGAACTAAGAGAAAACAGGACAGGAACTAAGAGAAAAAAGGACAGGAACTAAGAGAAAAAAGGACAGGAACTAAGAGAAAACAGGACAGGAACTAAGAGAAAACAGGACAGGAACTAAGAGAAAACAGGACAGAAGCTAAGAGAAAACAGGACAGGATCTAAGAGAATACAGGGCAGGAACTAAGAGAAAACAGGACAGGATCTAAGAGAAAACAGGACAGAAGCTAAGAGAAATCTAAGAGAAAACAGGACAGGAACTAAGAGAAAACAGGACAGGAACTAAGAGAAAACAGGACAGAAGCTAAGAGAAATCTAAGAGAAAACAGGACAGGAACTAAGAGAAAACAGGACAGAAGCTAAGAGAAATCTAAGAGAAAAGAGGACAGGATCTAAGAGAAAACAGGACAGAAGCTAAGAGAAAACAGGACAGAAGCTAAGAGAAATCTAAGAGAAAACAGGACAGGAACTAAGAGAAAACAGGACAGGAACTAAGAGAAAACAGGACAGAAGCTAAGAGAAAACAGGGCAGGAACTAAGAGAAAACAGGACAGGAACTAAGAGAAAACAGGACAGGAACTAAGAGAAAACAGGACAGGAACTAAGAGAAAACAGGACAGGAACTAAGAGAAAACAGGACAGGAACTAAGAGAAAACAGGACAGGAACTAAGAGAAAACAGGACAGGAACTAAGAGAAAACAGGACAGGAACTAAGAGAAAACAGGACAGAAGCTAAGAGAAAACAGGACAGGATCTAAGAGAAATCTAAGAGAAAACAGGGCAGGAACTAAGAGAAAACAGGACAGGAACTAAGAGAAAACAGGACAGGAACTAAGAGAAAACAGGACAGGAACTAAGAGAAAACAGGACAGGAACTAAGAGAAAACAGGACAGGAACTAAGAGAAAACAGGACAGAAGCTAAGAGAAAACAGGACAGGATCTAAGAGAATACAGGACAGGAACTAACAGAAAACAGCACAGAAGCTAAGAGAAAACAGGACAGAAGCTAAGAGAAATCTAAGAGAAAACAGGACAGGAACTAAGAGAAAACAGGACAGGAACTAAGAGAAAACAGGACAGGAACTAAGAGAAAACAGGACAGAAGCTAAGAGAAACAGGACAGGATCTAAGAGAAATCTAAGAGAAAACAGGGCAGGAACTAAGAAAAAACAGGACAGGAACTAAGAGAAAACAGGACAGGAACTAAGAGAAAAAAGGACAGGAACTAAGAGAAAAAAGGACAGGAACTAAGAGAAAACAGGACAGGAACTAAGAGAAAACAGGACAGGAACTAAGAGAAAACAGGACAGAAGCTAAGAGAAAACAGGACAGGATCTAAGAGAATACAGGGCAGGAACTAAGAGAAAACAGGACAGGATCTAAGAGAAAACAGGACAGAAGCTAAGAGAAATCTAAGAGAAAACAGGACAGGAACTAAGAGAAAACAGCACAGAAGCTAAGAGAAATCTAAGAGAAAACAGGGCAGGAACTAAGAAAAAACAGGACAGGAACTAAGAGAAAACAGGACAGGAACTAAGAGAAAAAAGGACAGGAACTAAGAGAAAAAAGGACAGGAACTAAGAGAAAACAGGACAGGAACTAAGAGAAAACAGGACAGGAACTAAGAGAAAACAGGACAGAAGCTAAGAGAAAACAGGACAGGATCTAAGAGAATACAGGGCAGGAACTAAGAGAAAACAGGACAGGATCTAAGAGAAAACAGGACAGAAGCTAAGAGAAATCTAAGAGAAAACAGGACAGGATCTAAGAGAAAACAGGACAGAAGCTAAGAGAAAACAGGACAGAAGCTAAGAGAAATCTAAGAGAAAACAGGACAGGAACTAAGAGAAAACAGGACAGGAACTAAGAGAAAACAGGACAGGAACTAAGAGAAAACAGGACAGAAGCTAAGAGAAACAGGACAGGATCTAAGAGAAATCTAAGAGAAAACAGGGCAGGAACTGAGAAAAAACAGGACAGGAACTAAGAGAAAACAGGACAGGAACTAAGAGAAAAAAGGACAGGAACTAAGAGAAAAAAGGACAGGAACTAAGAGAAAACAGGACAGGAACTAAGAGAAAACAGGACAGGAACTAAGAGAAAACAGGACAGAAGCTAAGAGAAAACAGGACAGGATCTAAGAGAATACAGGGCAGGAACTAAGAGAAAACAGGACAGGATCTAAGAGAAAACAGGACAGAAGCTAAGAGAAATCTAAGAGAAAACAGGACAGGAACTAAGAGAAAACAGGACAGGAACTAAGAGAAAACAGGACAGAAGCTAAGAGAAATCTAAGAGAAAACAGGACAGGAACTAAGAGAAAACAGGACAGAAGCTAAGAGAAATCTAAGAGAAAACAGGACAGGATCTAAGAGAAAACAGGACAGAAGCTAAGAGAAAACAGGACAGAAGCTAAGAGAAATCTAAGAGAAAACAGGACAGGAACTAAGAGAAAACAGGACAGGAACTAAGAGAAAACAGGACAGAAGCTAAGAGAAAACAGGACAGGATCTAAGAGAAATCTAAGAGAAAACAGGGCAGGAACTAAGAGAAAACAGGACAGGAACTAAGAGAAAACAGGACAGGAACTAAGAGAAAACAGGACAGGAACTAAGAGAAAACAGGACAGGAACTAAGAGAAAAAAGGACAGGAACTAAGAGAAAAAAGGACAGAGAGAAAACAGGACAGGAACTAAGAGAAAACAGGACAGGAACTAGAAGCTAAGAGAAAACAGGACAGAAGCTAAGAGAAATCTAAGAGAAAACAGGACAGGAACTAAGAGAAAACAGGACAGGAACTAAGAGAAAACAGGACAGGAACTAAGAGAAAACAGGACAGAAGCTAAGAGAAACAGGACAGGATCTAAGAGAAATCTAAGAGAAAACAGGGCAGGAACTAAGAAAAAACAGGACAGGAACTAAGAGAAAACAGGACAGGAACTAAGAGAAAAAAGGACAGGAACTAAGAGAAAAAAGGACAGGAACTAAGAGAAAACAGGACAGGAACTAAGAGAAAACAGGACAGGAACTAAGAGAAAACAGGACAGAAGCTAAGAGAAAACAGGACAGGATCTAAGAGAATACAGGGCAGGAACTAAGAGAAAACAGGACAGGATCTAAGAGAAAACAGGACAGAAGCTAAGAGAAATCTAAGAGAAAACAGGACAGGAACTAAGAGAAAACAGGACAGGAACTAAGAGAAAACAGGACAGGATCTAAGAGAAAACAGGACAGAAGCTAAGAGAAAACAGGACAGGAGCTAGGAGAAATCTAAGAGAAAACAGGACAGGAACTAAGAGAAAACAGGACAGAAGCTAAGAGAAAACAGGACAGGATCTAAGAGAATACAGGACAGGAACTAAGAGAAAACAGGACAGAAGCTAAGAGAAATCTAAGAGAAAACAGGACAGGATCTAAGAGAAAACAGGACAGAAGCTAAGAGAAAACAGGACAGAAGCTAAGAGAAATCTAAGAGAAAACAGGACAGGAACTAAGAGAAAACAGGACAGGAACTAAGAGAAAACAGGACAGAAGCTAAGAGAAAACAGGACAGAAGCTAAGAGAAATCTAAGAGAAAACAGGACAGGAACTAAGAGAAAACAGGACAGGAACTAAGAGAAAACAGGACAGGAACTAAGAGAAAACAGGACAGGAACTAAGAGAAAACAGGACAGGAACTAAGAGAAATCAGGACAGGAACTAAGAGAAATCAGGACAGGAACTAAGAGAAAACAGGACAGAAGCTAAGAGAAAACAGGACAGAAGCTAAGAGAAAACAGGACAGGATCTAAGAGAAAACAGGACAGGAACTAAGAGAAAACAGGACAGAAGCTAAGAGAAAACAGGACAGGATCTAAGAGAAAACAGGACAGGAACTAAGAGAAATCTAAGAGAAAACAGGACAGGGACTAAGAGAAAACAGGACAGAAGCTAAGAGAAAACAGGACAGAAGCTAAGAGAAATCTAAGAGAAAACAGGACAGGAACTAAGAGAAAACAGGACAGAAGCTAAGAGAAATCTAAGAGAAAACAGGACAGGATCTAAGAGAAAACAGGACAGAAGCTAAGAGAAAACAGGACAGAAGCTAAGAGAAATCTAAGAGAAAACAGGACAGGAACTAAGAGAAAACAGGACAGGATCTAAGAGAAAACAGGACAGAAGCTAAGAGAAAACAGGACAGAAGCTAAGAGAAATCTAAGAGAAAACAGGACAGGAACCAAGAGAAAACAGGACAGAACCTAAGAGAAAATAGGACAGGAACTAAGAGAAAACAGGACAGAAGCTAAGAGAAATCTAAGAGAAAACAGGACAGGAACTAAGAGAAAACAGGACAGGAACTAAGAGAAAACAGGACAGGAACTAAGAGAAAACAGGACAGAAGCTAAGAGACAACAGGACAGAAGCTAAGAGACAACAGGACAGAAGCTAAGAGAAATCTAAGAGAAAACAGGACAGGAACTAAGAGAAAACAGGACAGAACCTAAGAGAAAACAGGACAGGAACTAAGAGAAAACAGGACAGGAACTAAGAGAAAACAGGACAGGAACTAAGAGAAAACAGGACAGAAGCTAAGAGACAACAGGACCGAAGCTGAGACAGTCAAACCATAAGGGATGATTATAGTAGTTTATGATGAAGAAGCCTAAACAGCTGGGATCTCTCTCTAGGCCACTGACATAATGTGGCGATGTTTCTAAACAAACACATGCATCTTATATTATTAGTCTTTGTTATTAACTTAATTTTATTTAAAAACAATAAAGATGAGCGATATAAACCTCTAATCTTATCTGTAGCTCTGGTGTGCATAGAGATGATTCTAAATATTTATCGTAAGGCTGCTAAATCATCTGTCTTATCCACTTAACTCCCTTGGACTTACGGTCATACCTGTGTGGAGCGTTCTGTATGCGGGGCCACGTCCCTATTGCCCTTGCTCTTTACTGTTGGTCATACTGTATGGACCAGAAACTCTGTGTGCCTCCCAAATGGCACCCTATTGCCTATATAGTGCACTACTTTTGACCTGGACTCTGCACCAAGTAGGCAATAGGGTGCCATTTGGGAGGCATACCAATGCCTTGACATACCAATGCCTTGACATATAGCTCCTCCACTCCCTTGCTCTGACTGTTACTATGTCCATTTTATCAAATGGAATCCACAATGCCTGTCATCTCTGCTGATATACTTTGCTGTACCAACCCTTCTTTATAACCCCTCTCTTGGTAATCAGACAAACTACAGTAAATCACCATGCTGACTGATGATCTACTGTAAAAGATAAAACATGAGGGTCCACCTCTGATTTATCAGAAGTTGCGATCCATGGATTTGAGCGGTCTGTCTTCGAAGTGTGGACTCTGAACAGTGAAACTGCCGACGTAACTAATCATGTCAGATAACCAAGTATCTAGAGGAGGTTATTTCCTGTATCCATTTACAGGGAATTCTCTTGAGTGGTAGACTGGACAGAATGAAAAAATACTGCAGCTGGAAAGCATTATATGGCTTTGTGCTCAATTTATGTGTTAAACAAGGAAAGCTATACAGAAACAACATGTATCATAATCATTATTTTCTTAGCGTATTTTATTACTTTTGGGGGTTTTGTGGGATTGGTGGCACATAAGTAAAAATACACATTTGACAAAGGTAGACAAATCTAAACATGTCACATTCTCACATGTATACATACACTGTCAACCTCTGCATTACCGCTAACTACACACGATCACAAATTAACATAGAATCTACCTACTTCCCTGCACAGTCACACTGTTATGGTATGTGGTTATACAAAATATGTGGCAATTACAGAGGCAGTAGGCTGAGGATCTGTGAGTCCCATTATAAATATCGGTGGTATAAATTACAGTTTGAACTACAGATGAAATCCTTTCCAACAGTAACATTAGCACCAACAGCAGGTTCAGACTGAACACCAACAGACTACACCTCTATGTGGTAGATACAACAGAACTAGACTATAAATCGCATATATCATCTAGAAAGTCATTTTGAGGAAATCTTGTATCATATAGAATGATCAAGCGTGTTAAATGAAATATATCAAAACAGGTCAAATATAGCATAGTTTACATACAGTGTCATTTGTAATTGTATACAAATCCATTGCATTGTACTGTACAGTGTGAGGACTAGGAGGCTCTAGAAGCCAATCCTTTCCTCATACAGAGAGAGGAGCAGCAGCATGCCCCAGCCAGACAGCAGTCCTAAGTTCTGGAGCAGGAACATGAGCCAGGGCCTACGGTTGTCCGCATGGATCATGGTGGGGAGCTGGGAGGAGAAAGAAGCAAGACAATCGTCTGCATTTAACTCTTTGCCCAAATATAGCATATTTACAGAGAAAGATAGGCATTAGGGTATTGATGAAAGACATAGGAGCAACCGTGCCATAACTAGGGCATAACTAACTCTTCCTGGTCAGGTGACATAGCCAGGAGACACTCAAGGCCCAAGTCATAATTGGGCTTCCCGGGGAAAATGTTGTCCGAAGTTGCAACAGTAACCAAGACGGCAGGGCTTAGCGAAGTGTCATTTGAACAATTTGTGCGATACTCTCATTTGAAGGGAAGCCCAAAGAAGCGATTCCTCACAGCCTGTTTGAGAATGTGGTAAACCTAGTGTACTAACCATATCAGCCAGACCCACATACAGGAAGAGACCAGAGGTGATGGCCGCGATCCACTGCTTGGTGGCCAGGTCAGTAGAGACGGTGAGGGCAATGTAGAGTCCGATGAAGGATGTGAGGGCACTGCCCACGTTCAGCATCAAGGCCTTCTTCACTGACAACCCGCTGTGTAGCAGGACTGCAAAATCACCTGGGAGATGTAGGACGGAGAGGTTTAAAAGGGTCGTCAGTGATAAAATGTAGGTCTTAGGTTGATGTCATTGGAGGGATTGTGTGAATAGGAATCTGGATGGAGAGAGAAGACGTGGCTAAACATCTACCACTACTACTCATCCATTCTAATACTTGACTGTTTGAAATGAAAAAATATTGTTCTGAAATCAAACACATCTAACACCATTTCATTTATATAGAGTGGGGAGAACAAGTATTTGATACACTGCCGATTTTGCAGGTTTTCCTACTTACAAAGCATGTAGAGGTCTGTAATTTTTATCAATACAGGTAATGAGTGGAGAACAGGAGGGCTTCTTAAAGAAAAACTAACAGGTCTGTGAGAGCCGGAATTCTTACTGGTTGGTAGGTGATCAAATCCTTGTGTCATGCAATAAAATGCAAATTAATTACTTAAAAATCATACAATGTGATTTTCTGGATTGTTGTTTTAGATTCCGTCTCTCACAGTTGAAGTGTACCTATGATAAAAAATTACAGACCTCTACATGCTTTGTAAGTAGGAAAACCTGCAAAACCGGCAGTGTATCAAATACTTGTTCTCCCCACTGTATATATATATATATAGGAATTGACATAAAGAAACATCTGAAGTACCAATGTGGCCGGGTCTCATTCCCTAAAAACCTCTTTCAACATGACCAACTTGTCACGATCGTCTTCGGGTGAAAGAGAGGACCAAGGCGCAGCGTGATATAAATACATTATGTATTTATTTAAGGAAGACGAAGAACACTAAAACAAACTAAACAAAACAACAAACGACCGTGAAGCTATAATACGACAATAAGTGCAGACACTGGCAACTTACACATAGACAATCACCCACAACCTACCTAATGTCTATGGTTGCCTAAATATGGCTCCCAATCAGAGACAACGATAGACAGCTGTCTCTAATTGAGAACCAATCTAGGCAACCATAGACGTACATAAACACCTACAATGAACACAACCCCATGAACTCTACAAACACCCCCTAGACAATACAAACACCCTAGACGAGACTAAAACACACAAACATCCCCCATGTCACACCCTGACCTAACTAAAATAATAAAGAAAACAAAGATAACTAAGGCCAGGGCGTGACACAACTAGAGGCGTCGGTCTACACTCACCCAGTTCATGAGGCAACTCATGACAGAACACAGCCAAAGACGTGGCAAGGCCGGAATTCCAGGAAACAGAAAAGGCCGCTCCGATAGCCAGGCCATCGGCAAAGTTATGTATCCCGTCCCCTATGGTAACCATGTAGGGTAGCAGACGCTGTTCTAGTAGAGGGGAGAGACAGAAGGGAAACTCAGAGAAAGGTTCAGTTGTCTAAAGAAGTAAAGTCAAATTTGGCTATTGTTAATCATGTGTCTAAATTCATATTTCACAGTGACAGCAGTATTGATTAGCTAATGCCATTAGGCTGGAATACAGAATACAGATGTAGGATATTCATTTGACCAGTTTCTCACAGCAGGAAAAGTATCCTGTATCAACAGGAAATATGAATTATTGTGTGGATTATAATTAATGGACATTTTTGGAGGGGTTGATACATTTTTAGTTAGGACAAATCAAGTCTGACATTTTAAAGTGGAAATTACTAACTTTAGAAGTATTTTTAAACCTTAAATTTGCTTCATGTTTGCATTTCCTGCAAGAACAGGGTGATCAAATTAAGATCCTACATCTGTAGGAACCAGTGGTGGAAAAAGTACTAAATTGTCATACTTGAGTAAAAGTAAAGATACCTTAATAGAAAATGACTCAAGTAAAAGTGAGTCACCCAATAAAATACTACTTGAGTAAAAGTCTGAAAGTATTTGGTTTTAAATATACTTCAGTATCAAAAGTAAATGTAATTGCTCAAATATACTTAAGTATGAAAAGTAAAAGTATAAATCATTTCAAATTCTTTATATTAATATATTAAGCAAACCAGACGGCACAATTATAATGTTTAAAAAAAATGTACTTATAGCCACAGGCACACGCCAACACTCAGATATTATTTACAAACAAAACATTTGTGTTAAGTGAGTCCGCCAGATCAGAGGCAGTAGGGATGACCAGGGACGTTCTCTTACTAAGTGCGTCAAATGGACCATTTTTTTGTCAAAATGTAACGAGCACTTTTAGGTGTCAGGGAAAATAAAAAGTAAAAAGTACATTATTTTCTTTAGGAATGTAGTGAAGTAAAAGTTGGCAAAAATATAAATAGTAAAGTAAAGTAGAAAAAACCACTTAAGTAGTACTTTAAAGTATTTTTAAAATGGTAGGAAAAGGTAAGCTAGCAGTTATACTGTAGAGTGACTACAACTAAACCATTGAATATTGTGCTTGAATTGTTTATAAAGATTACATAAAGGATGATGTCTCATTTTAATCATGTCAGATAAATAAATTGTTGTCACTGTTTATATTATCATTTACAATGATATGACAGGGTGTTTTTGGGTGCATCTGCAGCTAAAATGTTGTACCCCTGTAGTAATGAATCCCTTTATTGCTGTTCCTCATGTAAATGAACAAAGCTCTTTGGTGCACATTACTCTTTGTCATGCTGAATGTGTGTAATCATTGACTAGACTTGACTCACACAGTAAGTTCACAGTATATCAGTTTTACAGTGAACGCCCTGACTGTCAGACCCTGACCTATATTTAATCTCTTCCTTACAGGTTGTATGATGACCTGGGTTGTCTATTTTACCTCTTGAGCGCTGGTTTGGTTCTGGATAGGCTTTCTCTGTGTCCCCACTGTGCTCACTTTCAACCTTTTAGGATCAGAAGTACAACATCGGAATTACAGCAGGCGTGAACAAGTTAGTGGAGGACAAGGTGTTTAGAGACACGGGTAGTAAAGACTTGAGACTACATACTGTGTCAGGTAAAAACATAGCTTTACTAGGATACTGGCTGTTCAGTCATGGACCTCTGACTCAGATCTCCAAGAGAGAGGATAGAGGGTTTAGAACGTCACAAGTGTGTCTGTCAATAAGTGATACAGAACCTACCAGGTCAGTCTGTCAATAAGTGGTACAGAACCTACCAGGTCAGTCTGTGAATAAGTGGTACAGAACCTACCAGGTCAGTCTGTGAATAAGTGGTACAGAACCTACCAGGTCAGTCTGTGAATAAGTGGTACAGAACCTACCAGGTCAGTCTGTGAATAAGTGGTACAGAACCTACCAGGTCAGTCTGTGAATAAGTGGTACAGAACCTACCAGGTCAGTCTGTGAATAAGTGGTACAGAACCTACCAGGTCAGTCTGTGAATAAGTGGTACAGAACCTACCAGGTCAGTCTGTGAATAAGTGGTACAGAACCTACCAGGTCAGTCTGTGAATAAGTGGTACAGAACCTACCAGGTCAGTCTGTGAATAAGTGGTACAGAACCTACCAGGTCAGTCTGTGAATAAGTGGTACAGAACCTACCAGGTCAGTCTGTGAATAAGTGGTACAGAACCTACCAGGTCAGTCTGTGAGATGGACTGCTTGTTATTTTTCTCCTGCATGTACATCTCCAGGACTTTACCATGGTCACAGTGATGGGGCTCAGACTCCTCCTGGAAACACAATGGCACAATGTATCTGTCTGTGCCCGGAACATCACAACAAACATCACAACAAAGAACATGTACAGTTGACGTCGGAAGTTTACATACACTTAGGTTGGAGTCATTAAAACTTGTTTTTCAACCACTCCACAAATTTCTTGTTAACAAACTATAGTTTTGGCAAGTTGGTTAGGACATCTACTTTGTGCATGACACAAGTCATTTTTCAACTGTTTACAGACAGATTATTTCACATATAATTCATTGTATCACAATTCCAGTGTGTCAGAAATGTACATACACTAAGTTGACTGTGCCTTTAAACACCTTGGAAAATTCCAGAAAATGATGTCAAGGCTTTAGAAGCTTCTGATAGGCTAATTGACATCATTTGAGTCAATTGGAGATGTACCTGTGGATGTATTTCAAGGCCTACCTTCAAACTCAGTGCCTCTTTGCTTGACATCATGGGAAAAGAAATCAGCCAAGATCTCAGAAAGAAATTGTAGATCTCTACAAGTCTGGTTCATTCTTGGGAGCAATTTCCAAACGCCTGAAGGTACCACGCTCATCTGTACAAACAATAGTACGCAAGTATAAACACCATGGGACCACGCAGCCGTCATACCGCTCAGGAAGGAGACGCCTTCTGTTTCCTAGAGATGGACGTACTTTGGTGCGAAAAGTGCAAATCAATCCCAGAACAAGAGCAAAGGACCTTGTGAAGATGCTGGAGGAAACGGGTACAAAAGTATCTATATACACAGTAAAACGAGTCCTATATCGACAGAACCTGAAAGTCCACTCAGCAAGGAAGAAGCCACTGCTCCAAAACCGCCATAAAAAAGCCAGACTACGGTTTGCAACTGCACATGTGGACAAAGATCGTACTTTTTGGAGAAATGTCCTCTGGTGATGAAACAAAAATATAACTGTTTGGCCATAATGACCATCGCTATGTTTGGAGGAAAAAGGGGGAGGCTTGCAAGCCGAAAAACACCTTCTCAACCGTGAAGCACGGTGGTGGCAGCATCATGTTGTGGGGGTGCTTTGCACCAGGAGGGACTGGTGCACTTCACAAAATAGATGGCATCATTAGCAAGGAAAATGATGTGGATATATTGAAGCAACATCTCAAGACATCAGTCAGGAAGTTAAAGCTTGGTCGCAAAGGGGTCTTCCAAATGGACAATGACCCCAAGCATACTTCCAAAGTTGTAGCAAAATGGCTTGAGGACAACAAAGTCAAGCTATTGGAGTGGCCATCACAAAGCCCTGACCTCAATACTATAGAACATTTGTGGGCAGAACTGAAAAAGCGTGTGTGCGCAAGGAGGCCTACAAATATGACTCAGTTACACCAGCTCTGTCAGGAGGAATGGGCCAGAATTCACCCAACCTGTGGAAGGCTACCTGAAACGTTTGACCCAAGTTAAACAATTTAAAGGCAATGCTACCAAATACTAATTGAGTGCATGTAAACTTCTGACCCACTGGGAATGTGATGAAATAAATAAAAGCTGAAATAAATAATTCTCTCTACTATTATTCTGACATTTCACATTCTTAAAATAAAGTAGTGATCCTAACTGACATAAGACAGGGAATTTTTACAAGGATTAAATGTCAGAAATTGTGAAAAACTGAGCTTAAATGTATTTGGCTAAGGTGTATGTAAACTTCCGACTTCAACTGTATCTAACGGTGATAGCTAACAATTCTCACATTTTGGAACCAGTAAGACCTGACAAATTTCTTTGACCCGAAACATTGCACTTTATTAAAAGGTGTATTGCAAGTGTACGTGTGTGGGAGTTCTTTTCACCATGGATCCACCGAACCAGTAAGCTGACAGAACGGAGGTGTTCAGTAAGGAGATAAGGTTTAGAAACAGTGTGAAATGGGGAGGTACCACCTGGACGTGTCCAATAAGAACCCAGATTTTTGTTTCCTGTTGCAACACATTTTGCTACATCGTGCCCTACTGAACACAGCCCAGATGATAGACACTACTTACCCCATGGTGATGCAGGGAATGGTGATGGCTGTCCTTGTGAGTGGTGATGATGGAGAAGATAGTCTCCATGAGATAGAAGCAGTAGATACCAGCCATCATCACCAGTATTTTACAGATGTAGTCTGGAACCTCCTCTGAGTGGCCGTGATCTGTTCCTTCACTGTGAACATGGAGGCCTAGGAACTGAACCAACAGAGGAAACAGTCACAACCCAGTCTGACACAGTCAGCCCAATGACAGTGTTATGTCATTGCAACGACAGTGTTATGTCATTGCAACGACAGTGTTATGTCATTGTAACGACAGTGTTATGTCATTGTAATGACAGTGTTATGACAGTGTTACGTTGCTCTTATGAAGGCAGGTTCAAGTGAAGTGTAATACACTACACAAGACCAAATACTGGCGATGCAATCAACCTATGCAGGGTCCATTAGTGTGAAATGGCCTCCTTCACGCACTACTGACAGATGAAAGTCTAGAGTGGAGACCAGTACCTATCCACCATATTGCTTTGACCAATCAAGTCCTCTTAATAAGTGGTTGTGAAGGAGAGGAAGATAAGAAGTCATGTCGGACCATTGGGACACATTGTTATGTTGCTCTTATCATTGGCTTTGTAATAACCTAAAGTTCCCTGAAGGAACACGGGGCCATTTCTCTGTTTGCCCGATCTGAAGGTGTCGTTCTTGTTCCTCACATCGTTATTATTTGACACTGTAGGTGATGACACGGTGTGACAGCCTGCTAATACTTCGCCCTGCGATGTTGACATGATGGATCTAAGTGGATTGAGCTGCAGCAGCAGGAAGTATCCCCTCCAGACTTCTGCCCTGGGGGAAATAAGGCTAGGAAGCATCAGATGGGACTACTGTATGTGTTGCTCTGACTTATCATGGAGGTCTCTCAGACATCTGGCTGATCATTGGGTCGCACTGACATTAACCACAACACTTTAATGAAGTGTTGAGGAGGAAGAGGTCTGGCTGGCTAGATAAGTGGTTTTCTTTTCACATTGGACATTCCAGCAACTATGAAGGATGCATAATCAGGCCAGTACAGTGCAGCTCAGCTTGAATCAGCTGGGCTCAGTGATGTGGATATGGTACTGTGGTGCTCACCATAGGCAGGAGGTGCAACAGGGCGTCCCCAGTGAGGGAGCCAACGGCCAGGCTGACACAGAACTGAATGACGAGCTGGAAGACACTGCTGCAGGAGGTACACAGCAGCACCATAACGCCAACCAGGGCGGCCAGACAGATCAGCAGATTGGCTATGGAGGCATACACAAACTCTGTGGGGAGAGAGAATTAACATTAAGGGGTTACAAATATAATAACAGTGCCAGACTCAAGCCAATCAGTCAGTCAGTCAAGCCACAAAAGGTCTGTTAGATAATACAGTAAACATTGTGCGATTATGCTTGAAATAGGCTCTAGTCCTACCGAATGCAATAGGCTCTAGTCCTACCGAATGCAATAGGCTCTAGTCCTACCGAAAGCAATAGGCTCTAGTCCTACCGAAAGCAATAGGCTCTAGTCCTACCGAAAGCAATAGGCTCTAGTCCTACCGAAAGCAATAGGCTCTAGTCCTACCGAAAGCAATAGGCTCTAGTCCTACCGAAAGCAATAGGCTCTAGTCCTACCGAATGCAATAGGCTCTAGTCCTACCGAAAGCAATAGGCTCTAGTCCTACCGAACGCAATAGGCTCTAGTCCTACCGAATGCAATAGGCTCTAGTCCTACCGAACGCAATAGGCTCTAGTCCTACCGAAAGCAATAGGCTCTAGTCCTACCGAATGCAATAGGCTCTAGTCCTACCGAATGCAATAGGCTCTAGTCCTACCGAACGCAATAGGCTCTAGTCCTACCGAAAGCAATAGGCTCTAGTCCTACCGAAAGCAATAGGCTCTAGTCCTACCGAATGCAATAGGCTCTAGTCCTACCGAAAGCAATAGGCTCTAGTCCTACCGAATGCAATAGGCTCTAGTCCTACCGAATGCAATAGGCTCTAGTCCTACCGAATGCAATAGGCTCTAGTCCTACCGAAAGCAATAGGCTCTAGTCCTACCGAAAGCAATAGGCTCTAGTCCTACCGAAAGCAATAGGCTCTAGTTCTACTGAATGCAATAGGCTCTAGTCCTACCGAATGCAATAGGCTCTAGTCCTACCGAATGCAATAGGCTCTAGTCCTACCGAATGCAATAGGCTCTAGTCCTACCGAAAGCAATAGGCTCTAGTCCTACCGAAAGCAATAGGCTCTAGTCCTACCGAATGCAATAGGCTCTAGTCCTACCGAATGCAATAGGCTCTAGTCCTACCGAATGCAATAGGCTCTAGTCTTTTTGGACTAGAGCCTCAAGTTTGTGATTTAGAATTTTGGAGCATTCCTATTTACAAACATAGGAAATGTATTTCTGCATAGTGTCTCTATAATTCCTTTATCATTAAAAAAATTAACAGGCAGGAATGGGACTTTCTGTATCAAAAGGAAAGGAATGAGTGTTGAATATAGAGTGTACTGTAGCAATCAATAGATCAATCACAAGAGCACACAATGCAGAATCACAGTGGCTAGGACTGTAGCAGTTCACTCACTCTCTGTGGTGCTGAGCTGGTCTAATGGTCCAGTGGGGGGAGAGATGCTGTTGCAGGCACCACTGAGGAGCTGCTGGACCAGGGCTGGGCTGAGCCGGGCCACGTCAGACCTGGACAGGCTAGATCCATTCAGCCCATGGATCTTTATCAGCTCCTCCGGGCTGAAACACATCTACGTGGAAAAAACAGGACTGAAACACATCCACGTGGAGGAAACAGGGCTGAAACACGTCCACGTGGAGGAAACAGGGCTGAAACACGTCCACGTGGAGGAAACAGGGATGAAACACGTCCACGTGGAGGAAACAGGGCTGAAACACGTCCACGTGGAGGAAACAGGACTGAAACACGTCCACGTGGAGGAAACAGGGCTGAAACACGCCCACGTGGAGGAAACAGGGCTGAAACACGCCCACGTGGAGGAAACAGGGCTGAAACACGCCCACGTGGAGGAAACAGGGCTGAAACACGCCCACGTGGAGGAAACAGGGCTGAAACACGTCCACGTGGAGGAAACAGGGCTGAAACACGCCCACGTGGAGGAAACAGGACTGAAACACGCCCACGTGGAGGAAACAGGGCTGAAACACGTCCACGTGGAGGAAACAGGGCTGAAACA
Organism: Salvelinus alpinus; assembly: GCF_045679555.1. Classification (NCBI taxonomy): domain Eukaryota; kingdom Metazoa; phylum Chordata; class Actinopteri; order Salmoniformes; family Salmonidae; genus Salvelinus; species Salvelinus alpinus. The sequence goes on along the minus strand of NC_092111.1, from coordinate 34,172,900 downwards.
CGTCCACGTGGAGGAAACAGGGCTGAAACACGTCCACGTGGAGGAAACAGGGCTGAAACACGTCCACGTGGCGGAAACAGGATTGAAACACGTCCACGTGGAGGAAACAGGGCTGAAACACGTCCACGTGGAGGAAACAGGACTGAAACACGTCTACGTGGAGAAAACACGGCTGAAACACGTCTACGTGGAGAAAACTGGGTTGAAACACGTCTACATGGAGGAAACAAGCAGTATTTTAAAAACACTTTCCATCACAGAATATGTATCGCCCCTGATATGTGGTAATTGCTACAGTTGAAAATGCAGTGCCGTGTGTCAGTGTAAAATGGAAGTGCAAATTAATTATTCAATTAATATACCTCTGTCAGAATACTGTGTCCCAAATGGATCACTATTCCCTTTGCAGTGCACAACTTTTGACCAAAGCCCATTGGCCTATTCTTTGAATTGACACTCCTTGTCGCTAACTGATAGTAAGATGTCATTGGGCATTCACAAAGTGGGGATCAATATATTACAAGTAACATGTTATTATCCCTCATCAGTGTTCCTTCTCATTCAGATTTCTCTCATATAGATATTACCATGGGGAGAATCCTACGGCTGCCAATAGCTCAGGCCATCTACTGCACATCTGAGGCTCATTGGAGATGCAGCGGACACCAGGGGTTTAGTAGTCTGATAATGAGTCAGAGTGAAGGAGCCTGTGTGTGTGTGTGTGTGTGTGTGTGTGTGTGTGTGTGTGTGTGTGTGTGTGTGTGTGTGTGTGTGTGTGTGTGTGTGTGTGTGTCGTTAAGCCCCTGAAGGTCTCTTCAGGAGATTGGAGCGATGGCCTTGACCTAATTACAGACAAAGAACCATGGTGGTTGAGTATAACAATTACCAGTTCCCAGCTGCTGATGTTCCTATGGTGGTACCCCTCCTCATGACTCGTCCTGAAAGCATCACCTCCACTTCGACCCCCCCGACCCCTGCTAACAGTACTGTGGTCACTATGGTCATGGTCAACGTGGTCATCGTGACCATGTTCATCTTTGTGTCCCTCTTGATCTCTATGATCGTGATCCTCTTCATGGACTCCACCCAGTTGTAGGCTGTTCATAAGACCTTCCAGCTCTACAGAGATGAATCACAATGATATGGTTAGTTGGTGGTAGAGTATATTAGCAGGCCATTGAGGAACAGTAATATGCTGGTAGAGTATATTAGGCCATTGGGGAACAGCAATATAAACTCATTATCCAGGCTTCATGGGGTTATAGCATAGGGTTTGAGGGTAACATTAACATAGGGGTAGGGGATAACCTCAATAGCATCATGCTAAATTAATGATGAACTATGTATTGCACAAGATGGATTAATGAGTGGGTTGATGTTACAGTACAGCCAGGAGCATGACATTACAGTGTAATAAAACTAAACAGTGCGAGGAAAATGATTCATACTAAATAGGGATAGTAGTTTGTTATGAGGCAATATTACAGCACGGACATTTCGTACAAATAGGAATAGTTGTTTCTTACTGTACCATGTATGGTAATGTTGTCAGAACCGAAGGAGTTGAATATGAAATCCAGAAAGTAGTCCTCTTCGGGCAGTGCTCTGGCAGTCATGCAGTCACCTCGCAAAGCATGGTAAACTATGTATCCAAACACCACATCCATGTTGTGTGGGACACCATCATTCATCTCCTCCAAGATGTCTTGACCAGTAAGACACTGCTAAATGACCATGATAACAGGGGACAGACATACACCGTTGAATAGAATATAAATATTTTGTTGAAACAAATCTACTCAAATGAGTTTGTTAGAAAACAGGTCACTGTTGCTAACGGTAGTTCATTGGCTTTCTATTGCACAACCTTAGAAGGTACAGTATATAAAATGTGTTGCCATTCTTATTAACACAGCAGCACCAACCTGGTCGTACTGCTGATCGGGCCTGTAGTGCTTCTTCAAGTTATGGAGCAGTGTCTTTATCCCACTGCTCTCCATGTCTCCGTGTCCATCCCCATGCTCATAGCCTGTGATCTCATGGATGAAGTTGTCCGTCTCGTCCCCCCACCTCCCTGCCCTCACGGCAGAGCAGGCCTCTGAGGGAGAGCTGAGGTACAGGCAGCATCCTGCCGCTACTCTGAAGAAGCCCTCGTTGTGAAGGAGACCACCAGTGCTGGTGAAGTTACCCACCAGCTGGTCTACTGACTGCACAGAGAGGCACTAGAAAGAAGCAGGGTGGCTTCAGTGTTTCATGTAGATTATGTATCTACTCAGTACAAATATAGGCCTAATTTATGAGAGAAAACCAACGTAGGGTCTTGTATAGTCAGTCATTATGACCACAAAGCTAAAGGAGTTTGGGTTGGGTGAATGCGAGACATAAAAATCGAATTTTCTGTTCTTTAACAGCTATTCTCGAGCTTTTTGAGTCAGGACATACAGTGACTTGGCCTATTATCTAACAGATTATTCTGTAGAGTCTACCAGAAACCCAGAACCGATTAGTGGTGCTGGAGGCAAAATGCTCAACTGGAGAAGCAGAAGAAAAAATACAAATAAAAAGTCTTGACACACTTCAAGTCAGATGCACATTTCTTTTAAAAGAGGCTGAGCTCGATGAAGGTCGACTGACCGAAAGCTCCGTATCTATTAAAATAAAATGTGTATCTCACTGGAAGTGTGCAGAGACTTCTTCCTGATTCTCCAGCATCATGACCACGTATGAGTAAGATCTGAAGCCATTGTTGCATTAGCAGGACATGCTGTCTCACTACTGATCATTAGTGTTAGTCCCAAACATGTTTGGCCAATCTATAACACATCTCTCACATAACATGTGACAGAAAACTTCACACGGGCAGATTACACCTGCCACGGTAAAGTCCAAGGCCTTCAATGTCTGAACAACAGAAAAAAAAATATTCCAAAGAAATTTATGTGTACATGTTTTTCTACTGTAATCAAATTAAACCAAAATGAACACTTATTGGAGTATTTGTGGTGCAATGGCATGATGAACAGAGTACAAAAAAATCTTCTTCTTTTTTTACATTGAATGTATTAAATTACATAAAACAGAATGCCCAATCATCAAGAAGTTTAAACAGGCTGCACAGTAAAAGGGTAATACAACCACAATATTTATTTTATTTATTATTATTATTATATTATTACACATAAGCCATTTAAGTCAAAGCCATTGCTATAATCTATGATAATACCCTAACACATAGAATTTGTTAAATATTGATAAGGTGTTTTACATCATTGGTAGAACTTAATGATTTTAATACATCCAGTTACACAAATCTGGTACAAAACAATCTGCAATGCTGACGTCGTGTATTCTTTCTATATAATACCTACATAATAATAGTCAGAATCATTATTGTTATCATTATCATATAATAATAATAATTATTATTATTGCTCAGTGCTCACGATATATGTATCAATAAAAAAAAGACTTGGTTAGAGACTGGTCAATAAAAAAATATATACAGATTTAGGCTTAACAAGCTAGGTCTGAAAAAGCACTATGACAAATGTACAGCGCTGTATTCCATTGTGTGTAGCGCACGGCACAGTAACAGGTGCAGATTGGACCTCGACCTTTCCTAAAACCAAGTTGAAGCGAGTGTAAGAAAAAAGTTACCTTTTCACACGACACACCAGGGCACTGCACACGCTTCTCCAACTGTTTGAAAAAGGAGCGAACTGACATTTCATCCAGGTATTCCTCTCCTGGCGAAACGAGCTCCACCACTTTCCCATATACATCCATAGGTGAACACCACGCATAGCTGAATAGGTTAAAACTCAGACATAGGAGAATAACGGGAAAACACCTATATATAGTTTCCATTGTTCTATTAAAATATAAATCCTCTTTAAAAAAATAAAATAAAAGTGCAAAAACAGTGAGTTTATAGAAAGAGATGATTCCGAGTGGCGCATATGCAGTCCACACACGGTTTAAGTTCACCAAACAGCTATCTATAATCAGCTAAGTTAGAGATTTCCTTGACCTGTTAGCTCGCCTTTGATTGGTCCAGAGCCGAGTTGCGCTTCTCTACCAGTCCATAAATAGGAAACCATTGCAGTTCACCTGAATAAGGGGTACAGGTCCAAAATCACCTGTCTTCAATGTACACTCAGCATCAGCTGACATAATGGCAAGAGTTATGTCAATAAGACATGTTGCTAAGAATACAGGCAAAATATTTGTACCAACTGCCAAGTGATTCACTTACATCCTCAATGGTGACCAATACCCTGACGACCCTTTATGGGAATTGTTTTCTGCCTGCTATCTCTCAAGTGGTGAAGATATCTAATCTATTAGCTAACATTCCCATTTACTAAAAGATTGTGTATTGGGAAAATGAATAAACATGTAACACAAAGCATTACTGACAGCGTAAAAACAAAACAAATAATACACATTTCTACAGAACCTTTTTGTAAAAAATGTATACTGATAATACATTAATTGATTGATATATTTTTTGAAACAGCCAACACAGTTGAGGATGTTTAATGACGAATCAATTCAGAGGCCCCATTCTCCATGTACAATCATTCTGTGGACTAAACGTCCTTTCCATGTACAATCATTCTGTGGACTAAACGTCCTTTCCATGTACAATCATTCTGTGGACTAAACGTCCTTTCCATGTACAATCATTCTGTGGCCTAAACATCCTTTGCATGTACAATCATTCTGTGGACTAAACGTCCTTTCCATGTACAATCATTCTGTGGACTAAACATCCTTTGCATGTACAATCATTCTGTGGACTAAACGTCCTTTCCATGTACAATCATTCTGTGGACTAAACATCCTTTGCATGTACAATCATTCTGTGGACTAAACGTCCTTTCCATGTACAATCATTCTGTGGACTAAACATCCTTTGCATGTACAATCATTCTGTGGACTAAACATCCTTTCCATGTACAATCATTCTGTGGACTAAACGTCCTTTCCATGTACAATCATTCTGTGGACTAAACGTCCTTTCCATGGACATCATTCAACATATGCACTGACCGTGTGACTGGGTGATTGGGTTTCATATTTAGGGCCAATAGTTTTTCCTGACCATGGCTAAGAGAAACTCCTGGCCCTACTCACAATGATTAATGGACTGATGACTTCGCTCTACACCACATCAGTGACTGGGCCAGGTGAGGCTGGTCTGGCAGAACTACCAAACACATCCTTGTGTCAATGGTCAGCAGGAAATGAGGGGGAGATCACCTGTCTCCAAGTCAAACATGAAGCTGTTTGAAGGTTCTTTAGGTGTAAGTATGAACATCCAAATGAGGTACCCAAAGTAGGCCTACAGTAGTTTGCCACCTACGTCACTTTGAACATATTTGGATGAAGTAATGTCCTGTTCAGCAGGGTTGTGCACAGACCTTTGGTGGGGCAGACGCAGAAATTGAAAAAAATGCCCCCCCTTCATTTAATTAATGAAAAATACTTTTCTACTGGTCCTGTAGACAATTCTCCATATAAAAATATATTAAAAAATAAATAAAAAAAATAAATTCCTTAATTCTCTGCAAAAACACATTCATCACACATTGTAGGCTAAGCAAGCTAGAAGCGCAGATGAAAGGGAGTTCATTATAAGGATCTTTGTTACAGGTGGAAATCATTTAAAACAATGTTTGTTTTTTAAATTATACATTTTGCAGGATGAAATCTCTTGAGATGCACCATCTTGTTTTCAAGAGTGTCCCCCCAAAAAAGAAAAAAAATGACAGGTCTGAGACAGTATCTTGCTCATACAGGTCAAAGAGAATTGGGTAAGTTTATGACAAAAGGTCATCCTCTCTCTCAGCTGTTTAAAATCTAAACCTCTTCCTTAAGCCTGTAAAAAGAAACAGCCAAACATATCTTGTTATCTAGGCCAACACAGTTTAATCAGACATACAATACCTGGAACAAAATCTCCCAGGAGGCAGTAGTCTCTCTCACTGCTCTTATACTCTGAACATCAGGCACGTGCACAGATAGAGTCCTAAGGGGGCTGGAGCACTGGCTCTTTTGCCTTCCTATGAAAATAGTGCCATTTTTTGGTGCTAATGACTTTTTATTTAAAATGTTGTCTCTTCTCTGTTGTAACTTTAAAATGCAACAAATTGCACAAAAAACATTTAGCGCCATCAGGATGTGGCCGTTGACACCGTTTCTTGACATGCAAGACATTTTGGAACTGTATCAAGTGGACGAATGAAAACAATTCCAAAAGATAGTTTGAGTGGAGTTCCCCTTTGTTTTAAAAATATCCAAAACCTTAACTTTGAAAAACAATTATGTTTGGAGTAACTTCTAAATGTAATGTTTGGTTAAAATGTGCATAAATGTCTAATTCTGCAGTGAGAGAGCTTATTGAGATGGGAGCATTACTCCCTAATGAATTCTCTGTTATGCAATTGGATCTGAAGTTGAAGTTTTTTTGTAGTTGTGAGAAACAAAGAAATATGCAAAATTGCACCAAAAAAAGATTACATTTGGAAATGTAAGTAGCAACAGCTTGAAAGTAGCAACAGCTTGAAAATATTGATTATGGTATGTTATTGTAACAAAACAATAGAGTTACAACATGTCTGTATTGTAAGTTCAATCAACTTAAAAAGACATGCTTCGGTACTTTGGAAACTACTTCATATTTTTTTAACCTCCTGCTTTGGGCTGGGTGTGTCAATATGTAGTTCATACATTCATAATCTATGAGCAGAATTACTGTTTTACCCCAATGAGCAGCAAAATCCCTAGTTTGACAGAGACTTTTTTCTGGAGTGTGCTGCGCCATTGTCTTGCATGTCAACATTTCCCCCCACGTGGGCCAACCCCCTACGCAGGGGTGGGCAACTCCAGTCCTTTGGGGCCTGATTGGTGTCAAACTTTTTCTCCATCCCTAGCAAACACAGCTGATTAATCAAATTGCATTCTAAATTGAAGATCATGACAGGGTGATTATTGGAGTCAGGTGTGTTAGCTGGAGCTGGGGCAAAACTGACACCAATCAGGCCCTCGAGGACTGGAATTACCCACCCCTGGTCTAGAGGATCACCTCTTTGACCTGTATCAGCAAGATACTGTATACTGAATCTGTGACCTGTCAGCCTCAAATTATATCGTGACATCACATTATCAAAAGAACACAGTCTTCTGATAAATGTTAAAAACATCTTAAAAAATGACATTATTATAATAAACATTCTGATTCACATTTTTGCCACGACAATTCCCCATAGACGAAATGATAATTTCCTATTTCTAATGTATTGTTTCATAGATAACCCTCTCCCATACAACAAGGTTGCCAGGGACTGCAAGCAAATGAACATAGCTCTCCATACAGTGAATGCATGCTACCTGACAAAGTTCACAGTCGACAAAGAGATAAGGTTTATTATCTTGAGTTATAAAAAAAGAAAAAAAATACAGTTGTAAAACTTCTCAAATTGTCATTATTTTTTTCAGATAATAAAATAAACACACACGTTGAGAAACAGACGTCTCACAAGTCCTCAACTGGCAGCTTCATTAAATAGTACCCGCAAAACACCAGTCTCAACGTCAACAGTGAAGAGGCGATTCCAGGATGCTGGCCTTCTAGGGAGAGTTGCAAAGAAAAAGCCATATCTCAGACTGGCCAATAAAAATAAAAGATTAAGATGGGCAAAAGAACACAGGCACTGGACAGAGGAACTCTGCCTAGAACTCTGTGACCCCAAACTTTTGAACGGTAGTGTAGCTACTACAATAATGCAATGCACTTGACCCATACTATAAAACTCAATCAAACCATTGCCTGAGAACCTTTTTCAACCTTCATCAAAGTGTTCTGAACATACACAAGTTTTAATAACATCAAGCACTTACCCTTACATTTAGTACAAAATACATTTTTATTAAATTGGCATACAAAGAACATTACATGAAATGTACAGTACACCAAACAAACATAACAAAATACAGAAACCACAGCCATTTATAAATAATAAAAAAAAATTAATGAATGTAACTGGATGCAGTTACATATATATACATACAGTCACGATATATTTTTATATATTTTTTTTTATACATTTACTTTTTTTTTTTTTTTTAGATAGAGTAGGTATTTCATCACTTGAATCGAATGATCTCCTGAATAGCAAAGCGGATGATTTCATTAAAATCAAATTGGATGTATTTTCTCCAGTATCTCTTGTCCCTGCCGAAGGTCTGAGCTGGGTAACATGGACTTCCTGGAAACAAAAGATAGAGGGTGTTCCAGGTGACTTACTGACACTATAGAGGGTGTTCCAGTTGACTTACTGACACTATAGAGGGTGTTCCAGTTGACTTACTGACACAATAGAGGGTGTTCCAGTTGACTTACTGACACAATAGAGGGTGTTCCAGTTGACTTACTGACACAATAGAGGGTGTTCCAGTTGACTTACTAAAGCGGCTTTCCAAAATCAAGTCTTATTTCAACTCGGCAGTGTCAATGTAGCAGCCATTGTTTATAGGTTTCAGTGACCAGCCAGAGGAAGATACGCAGCACCCTCCTCAGGGGATAGCTACTCAGTGTAAAGCCAATTAGTACACACCTGGGCTCACTAATTGGCTTGGTGTCTCCCTCTATATAGGTGTGCCAGGAGATGAGCTCGGGGTGGATTGGGAGCAGACACGGGGACGTCAGACATTCCTACCTCAGAGAAAGCGTCTTCATCTGACGCACCTTGGCTCTATGTTAAACCTGCTATAGACCACCCTCTGCTCCCAGCTGTGCTCTAGACACCATATGTGAACTGATTGCCCCCCATCTATCTTCAGAGCTCATGCTGCTAGGCAACCTAAATTGGAACATGCTTAACACCCCAGCCATCCTACAATCTAAGCTTGATGCCCTCAATCTCACACAAATTATCAATGAACCTACCAGGTACCACCCCAAAGCCGTAAACACGGGCACCCTCATAGATATCATCCTAACTAACTTGCCCTCTAAATTCACCTCTGCTGTTTTCAACCAAGATCTCAGCGATCACTGCCTCATTGCCTGCATCGGTAATGGGTCAGCGGTCAAACGACCTCCACTCATCACTGTCAAACCCTCCCTGAAACACTTCAGCGAGCAGGCCTTTCTAATCGACCTGGCCGGGGTATCCTGGAAGGATATTGACCTCATCCCGTCAGTAGAGGATGCCTGGTTATTTCTTTTAAATGCCTTCCTCACCATCTTAAATAAACATGCCCCATTCAAGAAATTTAGAACCAGGAACAGATATAGCCCTTGGTTCTCTCCAGACCTGACTGCCCTTAACCAACACAAAAACATCCTATGGCGTTCTGCATTAGCATCGAACAGCCCCCGTGATATGCAACTTTTCAGGGAAGCTAGAAACCAATATACACAGGCAGTTAGAAAAGCCAAGGCTAGCTTTTTCAAGCAGAAATTTGCTTCCTGCAACACAAACTCAAAAAAGTTATGGGACACTGTAAAGAGAACTTGGAGAATAAGAACACCTCCTCCCAGCTGCCCACTGCACTGAGGACAGGAAACACTGTCACCACCGATAAATCCACTATAATTGAGAATTTCAATAAGCATTTTTCTACGGCTGGCCATGCTTTCCACCTGGCTACCCCTACCCCGGTCAACAGCACTGCACCCCCCCACAGCAACTCGCCCAAGCCTTCCCCGTTTCTCCTTCTCCCAAATCCAGTCAGCTGATGTTCTGAAAGAGCTGCAAAATCTGGACCCCTACAAATCAGCCGGGCTAGACAATCAGGACCCTTTCTTTCTAAAATTATCTGCTAAAATTATTGCAACTCCTATTACTAGCCTGTTCAACCTCTCTTTCGTGTCATCTGAGATTCCCAAAGATTGGAAAGCAGCTGCGGTCATCCCCCTCTTCAAAGGGGGGGACACTCTTGACCCAAACTGCTACAGACCTATATCTGTCCTACCCTGCCTTTAAGGTCTTCGAAAGCCAAATCAACAGATTACCGACCATTTCGAATCCCACCATACCTTCTCTGCTATGCAATCTGGTTTCAGAGCTGGTCATGGGTGCACCTCAGCCACGCTCAAGGTCCTAAACGATATCCTAACCGCCATCGATAAGAAACAATACTGTGCAGCCGTATTCATTGACCTTGCCAAGGCTTTCGACTCTGTCAATCACCACATCGTCATCGGCAGACTCGATAGCCTTGGTTTCTCAAATGATTGCCTCGCCTGGTTCACCAACCACTTCTCTGATAGAGTTCAGTGTGTCAAATCGGAGGGCCTGTTGTCCAGGCCTCTGGCCGTCTCTATGGGGGTGCCACAGGGTTCAATTCTTGGACCGACTCTCTTCTCTGTATACATCAATGATGTTGCTCTTGCTGCTGTTGAGTCTCTGATCCACCTCTACGCAGACGACACCATTCTGTATACTTCTGGCCCTTCTTTGGACACTGTTAACAACCCTCCAGACGAGCTTCAATGCCATACAACTCTCCTTCCGTGGCCTCCAATTGCTCTTAAATACAAGTAAAACTAAATGCATGCTCTTCAACCGATCGCTGCCTGCACCTGCCCGCCCGTCCAACATCACTACTCTGGACGGTTCTGACTTCGAATATGTGGACAACTACAAATACCTAGGTGTCTGGTTAGACTGTAAACTCTCCTTCCAGACTCACATCAAACATCTCCAATCCAAAGTTAAATCTAGAATTGGCTTCCTATTTCGCAACAAAGCATCCTTCACTCATGCTGCCAAACATACCCTTGTAAAACTGACCATCCTACCGATCCTCGACTTCGGCGATGTCATTTACAAAATAGCTTCCAATACCCTACTCAATAAATTGGATGCAGTCTATCACAGTGCCATCCGTTGTCACCAAAGCCCCATATACTACCCACCACTGCGACCTGTACGCACGCTCTCGTTGGCTGGCCCTCGCTTCATACTCGTCGCCAAACCCACTGGCTCCAGGTCATCTACAAGACCCTGCTAGGTAAAGTCCCCCCTTATCTCAGCTCGCTGGTCACCATAGCAGCACCCACCTGTAGCACTCGCTCCAGCAGGTTTTTCTCTCTGGTCACCCCCAAAACCAATTCTTACTTTGGCCGCCTCTCCTTCCAGTTCTCTGCTGCCAATGACTGGAATGAACTATAAAAATCTCTGAAACACTTATCTCCCTCACTAGCTTTAAGCACCAGCTGTCAGAGCAGCTCTCAGATTACTGCACCTGTACATAGCCCATCTATAATTTAGCCCAAACAACTACCTCTCCCCCTACTGTATTTATTTATTTTGCTCCTTTGCACCCCATTATTTCTCTCTACTTTGCACATTCTTCCACTGCAAATCTACCATTCCAGTGTTTTTACTTGCTATATTGTATTTACTTTGCCACCATGGCCTTTATTTTGCCTTTACCTCCCTTATCTCACCTCATTTGCTCACATTGTATATAGACTTATTTTTCTACTGTATTATTGACTGTATGTTTGCTTTACTCCATGTGTAACTCTGTGTTGTTGTACGTGTCGAACTGCTTTGCTTTATCTTGGCCAGGTCGCAATTGTAAATGAGAACTTGTTCTCAACTAGCCTACCTGGTTAAATAAAGGTGAAATAAAAAAACAAGGCAGGCTATTGATAAAGGGAAGCATTCCCCCTGTAAATATGACGTGTAAATGATAGTCTGAAGACAAGGGGAGCCGCTTGTTGTTTTTTGGCCACGGCCGTTTAGTTTGCTGCTAGTTTTCAGCGTTGGACGCGACCTTGTACTGGAATTATTTTGCTAGGCGAAAGAAAACCCGTTTAGAGACAATCCGAAAGAAAAGGAACCACAACCACTGCCTCCGGTCTGTTCATTTCATTCTCGCCTTTGTTAAGGTGTTTCGGACTAGCTGATCCGTCACACTAAATAAACTTTTATCTACCCCCCCATCTGTATCACACCCTCACACTGAAAACATATGTCTACAATCAATAGGTTAGAGAGAGAAATTAAATATCACACTGTATACTCTTAGGCCTACACTATTGTAGTGTAGCTATGAATCACGGCCACAAAGTTGGTTCCAGTTTCAGTCACGTCTTTGGCCACGTTTGAGTGGGTCAAGCAAAAACACTAAATGATTGAACCTCCTGCAATGGCTTCAGGGTGCAGTGGACTGCATCAAAAACTGCATGACCATAGATCATGTAGGCTCAAGTTGGACAATTTAATCCCCATAATGTAACACAAATTGAAAATCAATGATCATCACTGACTGCATAAAACTGACTGGCACGACTGAGCCCATATAGTTCAGACACATGGCACTAAACAAGCCACCCCCCTAGTGGCAAGGAGCCAGCATACTGTACCATTAGACACTGAAGTAGTTCTGGGTGTTTGCAACAAAAAAAAAGAAGGGAAAACTCACCAATTCCAAAGAATATTCTAGCAACGGCTCTGCCAGAGAACTTCTCATCACTGCGGTTGCCCAGGAAACTCTGAATATCTGCTCTGATCTGACCCTCGAAGTCCTTCATCTGAAGACCAACAAAACCAATCAGAATCACCTTTACTGGCATAGTACATTTACATGTACCTGGCAGGAGTCTGACCTGGTGAAATGGTGCTGACAACAAACAGAATTTAGACAAAATCATTTACATAATCCACATGCAGTATAGATACAGCAAAAACAGAACAATTACACGTAAAAAAGTATAGTTTAAACTTCAAGGACATACAATATAAAATAGAAATATTGTAAACTCACTACGTTACTCTAAATGGGAAAGTCCTGTTCTTACCAGATTCAGGTATATTAGGTCATTCATTATAAGGGTACTTTATTACATTTAGAATTCGCTAAAGGCATTAGCTTCACTTACACTTGGTAAAAACCATCAGGGAATTTTAGGACAGAGACGAACCTTGCATTTCAACAATACCTCCTCCTCGTCCTCGCCATCCTTCTCCTCCTGGAACTTCCTGCTCAGGTCCAGTTCTCTCCTCTTGTCAAAGTAATCCCCCAGAAGCCCTTTTAGCTTCAGGCTTCGGCTCTCGTCCAGCTTGTCCGTGCAGAAACTGCAGCTCTTGTATGCGACGCTGCAGAGAGAGACATACAGTGTGGCAGAAGTCAGTGCAGGCAGAGACCTTTCCAAGTAAAGAGTAATACACACGTATGTCACCTGAAAGACATACAGTAGCATCTACTAATCTATAAATGTCTTATAAATATCAACGTCTTAAACATACTTCAAGCACCATTGGGTTAACAGTAGAGGTCGACCGATTATGATTTTTCAACGCCGATACCGATTATTGGAGGACCAAAAAAAGCCGATACCGATTTTTTTTTAAAAGGACATTTTTTAAATTTATTTGTAATAATAACAATTACAACAATACTGAATGAACACTTATTTTAACTTAATATAATACATCAATAAAATCAATTTAGCCTCAAATAAATAATGAAACATGTTCAATTTGGTTTAAATAATGCAAAAACAAAGTGTTGGAGAAGAAAGTAAAAGTGCAATATGTGCCATGTAAAAAAAGCTAACGTTTAAGGTCCTTGCTCAGAACATATGAAAGCTGGTGGTTCCTTTTAACATGAGTCTTCAATATTCCCCGGTAAGAAGTTTTAGGTTGTAGTTATTATGGGATTTTTTCTCTCTATACGATTTGTATTTCATATACCTGTGACTATTGGATGTTCTTATAGGCACTTTAGTATTGCCAGTGTAACAGTATAGCTTCCGTTCCTCTCCTCGCTCCTACCTGGACTTGAACCAGGAACACATCGACAACAGCCACCCTCGAAGCAGCGTTACCCATCACTCCACAAAAGCCGCAGCCCTTGCAGAGCAAGGGGAACAACTACTCCAAGTCTCAGAGCAAGTGACGTCACCGATTGAAACGCTATTAGCGCGCACCCCGCTAACTAGCTATTTCACATCGGTTACACCAGCCTAATCTCGGGAGTTGATAGGCTTGAAGTCATAAACAGCGCAATGCTTGGAGCATTGCGAAGAGCTGCTGTCAAACGCACGAAAGTGCTGTTTGAATGAATGCTTACGAGCCTGCTGGTGCCCACCATCGCTCAGTCGGACTGCTCTATCAAATCATAGACTTAATTACAACATAATAACACACAGAAATACGAGCCTTAGGTCATTAAAATGGTCGAATCCGGAAACTATAATTTAGAAAACAAAACGTTTATTCTTTCAGTGAAATACGGAACCGTTCCGTATTCTATCTAACGGATGGCATCCCTAAGTCTAAATGTTGCTGTTACATTGTACAACCTTCAATGTTATGTCATAATTATGTACAATTCTGGCAAATTAATTACGGCCTTTGTTAGGAATAAATGGACTTCACACAGTTCGCAACGAGCCAGACGGCCCAAACTGCTGCATATACCCTGACTGCTTGCACGGAACGCAAGAGATATGACACAATTTCCCTAGTTATAAGAAATTCATGTTAGCAGGCAATATTAACTAAATATGCAGGTTTAAAAATATATACGTGTGTATTGATTTTAAAGAAAGGCATTGATGTTTATGGTTAGGTACATTGGTGCAACGACAGTGCTTTTTTCGCAAATGCGCTTGTTAAATCATCACCCGTTTGTTGAGGTAGGCTGTGATTCAATGAGAAATTAACAGGCACCGCATCGATTAAATGCAACGCAGGACACGCTAGATAAACTAGTAATATCATCAACCATGTGTAGTTAACTAGTGATTATGTGAAGATTGATTGTTTTTTATAAGATAAGTTTAATGCTAGCTAGCAACTTACCTTGGCTTCTTGCTGCCCTCGCGTAACAGGTAGTCAGCCTGAGGCTCCTCGTGGAGTGCAATGTAAGGCAAGTGGTTAGAGCGTTGGACTAGTAATCGGAAGGATGCAAAAACGAATCCCCGAGCTGACAAGGTAAAAATCTGTCGTTCTGCCCCTGAACAAGGCAGTTAACCCACCGTTCCTAGGCCGTCATTGAAAATAAGAATGTGTTCTTAACTGACTTGCCTAGTTAAATAAAGGTGTAAAAAAGTTAAAAAATAATCTGATTGTTATGAAAACTTGAAATCTGCACTAATTAAATCGGCTATTCCGATTAAAATCGGTGGACCTCTAGTTAACAGCTCCAATAATAGCCCTACAAAGCCATGAAAATCAGGTAACCAGGATTTGTCTACGTTCACATTTGTTGCTATAATACTTTTGGAGAGTAACCTAGTGTTGGTATGAGTTCTGAATACTGGTGTAATGTAGGTTGGTGCTGACCTGCGGAAGGCCTTGAAGCAGGCTTTGAGCTGGTACAGTTTGGTCCTCTCCTGGGCCACCACCCTGCCATGCAGGAACTCACACACCCGGTCCATCTCATCCGGGGTCAAGTCACCGTAGGAACGGAAGTAGAAGGACAGGTTGGAGAACTCCACCAAGACTCCTGGAGAAGACAGGAGATGTATGATATGGAGATCGGAAATTTATAATTATTTCTCTCTTTTATCCAAATGTAACTCTCACACAGGCACACTTTAAATACTGTACGAAATATTATATTTGTAATCATATCCATCTTTGACTATGCTCCACTGTAGTTTGCATTTTTTTAACTATAAAAACACACACACACCTCTGTTTGTGGCCCACTGTAGTTGTCTGAGGCCTCTCTTCACCAGACCCAGCTGCCAGCCCATAGTGTCTGCCACCTCCACCACATCAAAGTCCACCGAATCACAGGTCTCCACTCGCTCCCCTGCCAGCCGTTTCCGGGCTAACACTACGGCAACAGGTGGGCAGCTGCCAATCAGACGACACATATCCATCATCACCACGCCGACTCCACCCCTCAACATACAGTACCAGTCAAAAGTTTGGACACACCTACTCATTCAAGGGTTTTTCTTTATTTTTACTATTTTCTACATTATAGAATAAAGACATCAAAACTATGAAATAACACATGTGGAATGTAGTAACCAAATGTAGTATCCAAAAAAAGTGTTAGATTTTAGATTCTTCACAGTAGCCACCCTGCCTTGATAACAGCTTTGCACACTCCTGGCCATCTTCATGAGGTAGTCACCTGGAATGCATTTCAATTAACAGGTGTGCCTTGTTGAAAGATAATTTGTGGAATTTTTTTCCCTTCCTAATGAGTTTGAGCCAATCAGTTGTGTTGTGACAAGGTAAGGGGGGGTATACAGAAGATGGCCCTATTTGGTAAAAGACCAAGTCCAATGGCAAGAATAGCTCAAATAAGCAAAGAGAAACGACAGTCCATCAGTACTTTAAGACATGAAGGTCAGTCAATCCGGAACATTTCAAGAACTTTGAAAGTGTCTTCAAGTGCAGTCGCAAAAACCATCAAGCGCTATGATGAAACTGTCTCTCATGAGGAACGCCACAGGAAAGGAAGACCCAGAGTTCTCTGCTGCAGAGGAGAAGTTCATTAGAGTTACCAGCTTCATAAATTGCAGCCCAAATAAATGCTTAACAGTTCAAGTAACAGACACATCAACTGTTCAGAGGAGACAGAGTGAATCAGGCCATCATGGCCGAATTGCTGCAACAAAAAAACACTACTAAAAGGACACCAACAAGAGACTTGGTTGGGCCAAGAAACACGAGCAATGGACATTAGACCAGTGGAAATGATCTCTGCATGTGTGGTTCCCACCGTGAAGCATGGAGGAGGTGGTGTGATGGTGCTTTGCTGGTGACGTTGTTAGTAATTTATTTAGAATTCAAGGCACACTTAACCAGCATGGCTACCACAGCATTCTGCAGCGATATGCCATCCCATCTGGTTTGAGTTTAGTGGGACTATCATTTGTTTTTCCAACAGGACAATGACCAAAAAACACCTCCAGGTGTTTGGGTGCTGCATCAGTGTTGAGTGCTGCATCAGATGAACTGGCCTCCACAATCACCCGACCTCAACCCAATTGAGATGGTTTGGGTTGAGTTGGACAGCAGAGTGAAGGAAAAGCAGCCAACAAATGCTCAGCATATGTGGGAACTCCTTTAAAACTGTTGGAAAAGCATTCCAGGTGAAGCTGGTTGAGGGAATGCCAAGAGTGTGCAAAGCTGTCATCTAGGCAAAGGGTGGCTACTTTGAAGAATATAAAATCTAAAATATATTTTGATTTGTTTAACACTTTTTTGGTTACTACATGATTTCTTACGTGTTATTTCATAGTTTTGATGTCTTCACTATTATTCTACAATGTAGAAAATAGTCAAAATAAAGAAAAACCCTTGAATGAGTGGGTGTGTCCAAACTTTTGACTGGTAATGTAAACATTACTTACCTACACCAAAACAGATTAAGCACATTGTAAACATTAGTCATCTATTGCCTGTACATGAAAACACCAAACCGGTCACATGTCCCGCTGCCTTTACTGGACCAAAATAACATCACATGAGTATGAAATACACACCTACATATAAAAACACAACCTAGCAAACAGGACTTTGTATGGTACAGCTAAACAGTCTACTGTAACAGACTGGCCAGGTGTTGAGAGTGACTTTGCAGAACTTGTCATATAAGAAACGCAAATTCTGTTGCAAAACTTTTAAACATGTTTTTCTATGACCCTGGTTTTGTGATGTCCTACATTTTGGTGAGTTTGCGGAGTTGATGCGGGCCGTTGTAACAGACCATCTTACAGGTGGAGAGGGTGGGGTGGAGCAGCTCTACCCACTGCTGAGGGTGCAGCTCCAGGTAGCACAGCAGAGTCTCCAAACCTGACAGACAGTGATATAACTTGAATCATTTTAAGTCCATTGTAAAATACAGTCTGATATCTGAAGAAAAGGCAGGAGACTCACAGGTCTTGACAAAAAAAAGCTGAATTAAAAGTGGGATCTCATTCTAATTATATATTTACAGTTTTCTGATCCTTGAGTCAACTATCCAAGTGACACAAAATATTTACCTTCTTCAGTGATGTCCAGGGCTTCCACAGTGTCCTGCATAGGTATGGCCCTCTCATGGGTGTGACACACCCTAGTCGTGGGCCAATCATCACCTCCCCCTGTCTGCTCCTCCTCTTCATGTTCGCCATCCCCTCTCTGGGGAAATGGAACACTTGACTCTGGTGGGTGTTTCTGCTCCCCGTCCAGTGGTTGAAAAGTTGATACATCCTCAGTAGGAACTTTGGCCTGTTCCAACTGCTCGACGGGGGTGTTCTGACCAGTCTCCGTTATGTGTTCCGATGTTTCAACTGGGTTCTCATCACAGGTGTCCATCAGTTCCATCATCTCGGAGTCGTCAACCTCCTCCTGAGTCTAAGACATGGTTAGAATAAAAACATTTTAAGTTTGGTTTGGGCCTGATACATCTTGATAAAAAAAAAAATGTTAATCCTAAACCTTAATTGGGGTTCACATAATGGTCATAGGCTGTTAATGTGCGATGATTGTAGACCGAGAGAAGAGAAGAAATGACTATGTAAGTATACCAACATTACCCTGGCTAGGTCCTGCTGTTTCTGGTGGATCTGTCTGCACCTGCAGGGAGGAAACACCTTCTGCACTATCTTCTTCACAGTGTAGTAGTCCACCGTATCCGCGTAGATGTGCCTCCGCAACTCATGCAGGTCCCCTCCCTACAACACCAGGCAAGAACGTAGGATTAATCAACATAATGAGCATACACATCATATGTCTTGGCACTCTATTGAATAATAGATTTATTTGTGAATAACCTAATAATTCAAACAAAAGTATTGTAGCACAGCGACTGTTCACTACTCACCAAGTATCAATTCATCACTTAACTATTACTTAGACGTTGTCATCAAAACACATTTGAATTTGGATGAAAAGTAAATAAACACTACGAAATAAATAACGACTGAAAAAGGTGAGAGGAGACAGAACCTCAGGATCCAGGAAGAGATGACAGTGGGCCGGTTCCCCGTCTCTCCCTGCCCTCCCGATCTCCTGCACGTAGCTCTCAAAGCTCTTGGGCATGTTGTAGTGCACGATGCCGCGCACGTCCGACTTGTCCAGGCCCATGCCGAAGGCTACCGTGGCGACCACCACTCGCAGCTCGCCACACATGAAGTTGTTCTGGACGCGACGGCGCTCAGAGGACGACATGCCGGCATGGTAGGACTCAGCCATCCACTTCAGAGGCTTACGGATCTTCTTCCTGGCTGAGGGCACACAGCACAGAGAGGTGTCAGGGCCCGTAGTCACAAAGCATCTCAGAGTAGGAAAGCTGGTCTAGCATATCTATATAATCTGATTCCATATGATCTAAAAAGGGAAAACTGATCCTAGCACATTGATGAGACTTTTTGACAACGGCATCAGAGCAAGGCAAAATGTCAATTTTCCAAAGTTCTCCCATTGTCATCAACATATAATTCAAGACAGGATTTGGCCCTTTAGCTAGACTTCTGTGAATATTAACATCCCAATAAAATATTTAAGCAATAAGGCACGAGGGGGTGTGATATACGGCCAGGTAGCCTAGTGGTTAGAGCGCTGGGCCAGTAACCGAAAGGTTGCTGGATCGAATCCCCGAGCTGACAAGGTAAAAATCTGTCCTTCTGCCCCTGAACAAGGCAGTTAACCCACTGTTCCTAGGCCGTCATTGTAAAAAATAATTTGTTCTTAACTGACTTGCCCAGTTAAATAAAGGTTAAATATAAAAAATATATATATATATACACACCACGGCTAAGGGCTGTTCTTAAGCACAATGCATCAGAGTATAACCCCCGAGGTGCCTTATTGCTATTATAAACTGTTTATCAATGTAATTTGAGCAGTAAAAATAAATGTTTTGTCATACCCCTGGTATACGGTCTGATATACCACGGCTGTCAGGCAATCAGGGCTCTAACCACCCAGTTTATAAATATAACATCCCAATCAACCCAGCTCCAACCAAACCCAGACAGACAGGTACCCAAAGCTTTCTTCTTCTTCCCTACAGGGTTGTCATCTGCCTCCTGACTCGCTGTACGGTTAGACTCCTTCAACAGCACCCCCTGCAGGCAGGTCCTGAGCAGGGCAGATATACGGGTTGTCTCCTCTCTCCTGGTGCAGTAGATGATGACGGACTCCAGAGACCCAAACCGCTCTCCCTTCAGCAGACACACCAGGGCCTGGACAGGAGACAGGACACACAGTATCAGACCTGGGTTCAAATTCTATTTGTTTTCTTTCAAATACTTTAGCTGTGCTTGATTGGGCTTTCCTGGCACAATGGAACCAATGAAATTGGAAACTCCATTGTTTGTGTGTTTGGTTTGAATGTATCCTACCTGGTCTAGTGGTTAGCATGTATCCTACCTGGTCCTAGTCTTGTGGTTAGCATGTATCCTACTTGGTCCTAGTCTAGTGGTTAGCATGTATCCTACCTGGTCCTAGTCTAGTGGTTGGCATGCACCCTACCTGGTCCTGGTCTTGTGGTTAGCATGTATCCTACTTGGTCCTAGTCTAGTGGTTGGCATGTATCCTACCTGGTCCTGGTCTAGTGGTTAGCATGCACCCTACCTGGTCCTGGTCTTGTGGTTAGCATGTATCCTACCTGGTCCTGGTCTTGTGGTTAGCATGTATCCTACCTGGTCCTGGTCTTGTGGTTGGCATGTATCCTACCTGGTCCTGGTCTTGTGGTTGGCATGTATCCTACCTGGTCCTAGTCTAGTGGTTGGCATGTATCCTACCTGGTCCTGGTCTTGTGGTTAGCATGTATCCTACCTGGTCCTAGTCTAGTGGTTGGCATGTATCCTACCTGGTCCTTGTCTAGTGGTTGGCATGAATCCTACCTGGTCCTTGTCTAGTGGTTGGCATGAATCCTACCTGGTCCTGGTCTTGTGGTTAGCATGTATCCTACCTGGTCCTAGTCTAGTGGTTGGCATGTATCCTACCTGGTCCTAGTCTAGTGGTTGGCATGTATCCTACCTGGTCCTGGTCTTGTGGTTGGCATGTATCCTACCTGGTCCTGGTCTAGTGGTTGACATGTATCCTACCTGGTCTTGTGGTTAGCATGTACCCTACCTGGTCCTAGTCTAGTGGTTGGCATGTATCCTACCTGGTCCTAGTCTAGTGGTTGGCATGTATCCTACCTGGTCCTAGTCTAGTGGTTGGCATGTATCCTACCTGGTCCTAGTCTAGTGGTTGGCATGTATCCTACCTGGTCCTAGTCTAGTGGTTGGCATGTATCCTACCTGGTCTAGTGGTTAGCATGTATCCTACCTGGTCCTAGTCTAGTGGTTGGCATGTATCCTACCTGGTCCTAGTCTAGTGGTTGGCATGTATCCTACCTGGTCCTAGTCTAGTGGTTGGCATGTACCCTACCTGGTCCTGGTCTAGTGGTTGGCATGTACCCTACCTGGTCCTAGTCTAGTGGTTGGCATGTATCCTACCTGGTCCTAGTCTAGTGGTTGGCATGTACCCTACCTGGTCCTGGTCTAGTGGTTGGCATGTATCCTACCTGGTCCTAGTCTAGTGGTTGGCATGTATCCTACCTGGTCCTTGTCTCGGTCCATGGAGACAGACAGCTGCAGGTTGTCAGGCACGGCGGCTGAGCGGACAGCAACACCATCCTGGTCAGCGATGCCCAGGTTTTGAGCGATGTCCAGGGCTGTGGACAGGGTGGCGGTGGCAGTCAGACCCAACAGGCAACGCACGCCCAGACGGTCCCTCAACACCTAGGAGATGGAACGGAGGTGGTTTGGTGAACCATGCTCGTGTGTTCAGTAATCTTGCCTAAGACCCGAGGATCTAGGTCTTTAGCTCAGCAAGCTAACAGTCTTGTGGTGCACTGACAACCCAGATTAAAACCCGGTCGGTCAAAGAGACGTACAGGGCACATCCACGCTGAGGGGTGGAACGGCACGCATGGCTAGCCATCTACAGCTATGGTGAGAGACAGGCTCATTCTAAAGAAGCAAGTGCTGTGGAAAAAACTCCCTTTGCATTTAATACAAGTGTCCCCCAAATGATGGGTTAGGATAGATAAAGATAAATATGAATGAAGTGGTCATCAGAGCTCACCTTGCAGAGACGCAGGTAGCAGGGCCTAAAGTTGTGTGACCACTCTGAGACACAGTGGGCCTCGTCGATACAGGCGAAGGCCACCGGGGGGAGCTGGTCAGCTGGGGGAAGACAGCCAGAGCCAGAGTGACCTCCACCTACCAACGCCTCAGGGGACAGGAGCAGGACATGGACCTCACCTGCCTTAACCTGGAGGACACACACACAAAGCAGAAAACTTTGTTGTAATGCAGATCACAATAGATAAGACATTAACATTAGCAAACATGACTGACATCCTTGTAGTGGTATCACACAATACATACAAATGTGCACCTGGAGGTAACACACACACACACAATGAATAACAAAAAATATCACTGACAGCTATAGAAGTCTAATGCAGGAAACAAAAATGCTCAATGCAGTTAAACATTACGCAAAAACAGAAAACGCTAAGGTTTAGGCCTAGATAGTTAAACTATACTCTAAGCGGATTGAAAGAGGATAACAGTACCTTCTCAATGGCAACCTCTCTCTGTTTTTTAGACATATTGGAGTGAATGGCAGCCGCTTTCAACTTGGATGGGAGTCCAGAAAGCTAAGGAGACAAAATAATTTGCTGTCAGTATTTAATTCAAAACACTTATTTTGAGACATTCACAAGACAGTGTGTGTATCAATAAGGTGTTGTATAACTAGGGGCTACAAATATGGGGCGTTACCTAGGGGCTACAAATATGAGGCGTTACCTGGGGGCTACAAATATGAGGCGTTACCTGGGGGCTACAGATATGGGGCGTTACAGATATGGGGCGTTATCTGGGGGCTACAGATATGGGGCGTTACAGATATGGGGCGTTACCTGGGGGGCTACAGATATAGGGCGTTACCTGATCATCCATAAGAGACACCAGTGGTGACACCACCAGAGTGATACTGTTAGACCTCTGGGCATAGAGGTAGGCAGGCAGCTGGTAGCACAGAGACTTGCCCATGCCCGTAGAGAGCACCACTAGCGTGGACAGACCTGGAGAGAATAGAATAGAAAAACGATGGAAAATAAACTTCTATTCTATCTTGCAAAGTAAATGTATCATTTGTTCAGCTCCTCACCCCCCCAAGACACCACACACAGGGAGTGAAAGTGGGTGGGAGCCCTACTTGTAACAAACAAAAAACCTACATATGGGAAAGCAACTACGTACATTTAGTCATTACATTTATTGGCGTAATTTAGCAGACACTCTTATCCAGAGCAACTTACAGGAGCTGTACATCTTCTCATGTATATCACTTAACTGAGGTACTAACTAAAGGAAACACTGTTTTATCCTCTTCCTGCATACCTGATAGAATTCTCATGATGGCCTGTTCCTGCCCTGGTCTGAAAGTCTTGTACCCAAAGTCTTTAAGTGCTTCATAAACTTCAGAGGGCACCGCTGCAGAAACAACATTTAGTTGGAAGTCAAAAGGAGTATAAATCATACTGTACTGGTTGATTGATTAGTTTAGATTCATTCATTAAATAATTGAATGTTAAAAACGGGGTACCTTGTACTTTGCCGTCCTCCCCTAGGGGGTAGAGGGGCTGCATGGGGGGCGGAGGGAGCAGGCGCTCGTAATCTGGCCTGATCACATTCAACAAGACATCATCACCACCATCCTCCTGCTTCTCCACCAGACCCTCATTCTCCTCTTTAACAATGGGGGGTACCACTGTAATAATGAGATAGACATAGTATGCATCCGAAATAGCACCCTATTACTGTACACTACTTCTGACCAGAGCCCTATAGGCCCTGGTCAAAAGTAATGTATTATAATAAGGGAATAGGGTGTCATTTGGGACACACACATAGACAGGGGGACCTCATGTACACAGATGTCATTAATTATTTACTCCTCCACTGGTCTAGGGTCAGCTTTGGCATGGAGTTCGTTATGACTGAGGTTTGAATTGGAGTCGGGAGAAACTGGACCTAAATCAGTTGTTGTTATGGGCAGGGAACTGGGAGGAAGAAAAACAGAGAGAATTGCAGGGGGGTAAGCATGAGCTCTTTGACCTTTTGGCATGCAGGTTAGTTTAGTAGCATGACATCATTGCCTTGCCAGACAGTGTAGGAGCTGTTATGCTCATCTACTTTTTTAGATGGCATCTACTTTTTTAGGCTTACAGGGGCCTCGGTTTCTGCCTGCGCAATCGCTCAGACTTTCGCTGGACATTGTCTGTGTGTGGAGCTGTATTTTACTCTATGTACGACCCAAACGGCACCCTATTCCCTACATAGGGCTCTGGTTGAGTAGTGCACTATGGGCCCGGGTAAAAAGCAGGGCATTCTATAGGCAATAGGGTTTCCATTTGGGACATAACCCGATCTATGAAAATGAGCGTTGATCGTTTCCATGGGACCATACCTGATTGGTCTTAGCAGTGACATTTTACCCACTTAAGTCTCTGCTTCACACACAAAGGTATGTGGACACCCCTTCAAATTAGTGGATTCGGCTATTTCAGCCACACCCGTTGCGGACAGGTGTATAAAATTGAGCACACATTGGCAGCAGAATGGCCTTACTGAAGAGCTCAATGACTTTCAAGTTGGCGCTGTCATAGGATGCCACCTTTCCAACAAGTTAGTTTCTTCCCTGCTAGAGCTGCCCGGTCAACTGCAAGTGCTGTTATTTTGAAGTGGAAACATCTATGAGCAACAACGTTTCAACTGCGAATTGGTAGGCCATACAAGCTCACAGAATGGGACCGCCGAGTGCTGAAGTGCGTAAAAATCTTCTTCCCTCGGTTGCAACTCTCACTACCGAGTTCAAAACTGCCTCTGGAAGCAACGTCAGCACAATAATTGTTCGTCCTGAGCTTCATAAAATGTGTTTCCACGGCTGAGCAGCTGCACACAAGCCTAAGATCACCATGTGTAATGCTCACTAGCTTGGCATTGCACATGGTGACCTTAGGCTTGTGTGCAGCTGCTCACCCCTGGATGTTGTGTGTACTTGTTCTCATAAGTTTTCTAATCACAAACAATTAGTTATTCTTCAAAATGTTCTGGTGCAATGAGTAAGATGACTAAGAAAACGACCGAGACGACACTGTACTGCGGCAATCTCCCCGAAAAGACGCATAGTATTCTTAAGGAAGCTTGTAATTACCGATGGGGACTTTGCTTTCCCGGATGCCAGTACCTCGACTGGGACCGAGGAGCAGGAAGCGAAGATGGATTAGGTGGTCGCCTGGGCGTGGGGTATGTGGTGGCTGCCTGCGCCCAACCCAGCTGCTGTGCGCTCTGCCACCAGTTATGGGAGGCTACTCAAAGAGACCTTGAATAGACCCGGGATATACGGTTATGTGACAAACTTTTTGTCTGTTTTGCTAGGGGGCAAAGGTTACCTAGCGGTGAATGCGCCCACTCCACCAGGGGTCTGGCAGTGTCTTGGGCGTTGTTTAAAGGGTTGAGTTGGACATCACGGTTGTGAGGTTATCTCTTGGATGTCACTGGCCTCAGTCTAGCCCACAGGGTGCTTATGGCTGGGACAGGGGAAAGTCACTAGGCAGCACGCCGTGTGGTAATACCCAGATTGTCGCATCTGGCGCGGTCAGGTCTGGGTGGTCTGCCATGGGCAGTTTCATTTAGTATCCGTTGGGGTCGGCTTGGGGCGAAATTCTATTTCTCTACAGTATGTTGTACCAAACGTTGACTGACTGAAAGGGAATGTAACGTTATGACTAAAACTACTGTTCCCTGGAGGAGGGAAACAAGGTACAACATCTGTTTGGCCCCGCACCGCCCGTTCCTGGGCTCGGTGAAGAGCGGTATTAAATTGAAAGAATGAATCCGAGCCTCACGCTTATCACCTGTGGTAGGCGGGGCTTCCAGCGAGGTGTGGATTTCATTGGCCTTGTCAGGAGTGATTGTAGATCCTTCAACTGAAGTCGCGAGTGCAACTCCCCATAGTATGTTGTAACTCATTTCCCTCCTTCAGGGAATAGTAGTTACAGTCATAACGTTAGGTTATGTCTCTACTGCTAAAACAGATGTTCTGGGATACTGAAGGGAGCCAGACTTGGGTGAAATAGTCACTGCTGACAGATACACTGGAAAAATGCACCTTAGCAACAAAGTGAGTGAGTGTATGGTGAAGATTCTGATTGGTCCAACGTCTAAGTTGTGTCCATTTAGCTTATTGTGATGCTTCAAAGTACAGTGCATTTGGAAAGTATTCAGACCCCTTGACTTTTTCCACATTGTAACGTTACAGCCTTATTCTAAAATGGAGTCAATTGTTTCCCCCCACCCCCCTCATCTACACACAATACCTCATAATGACAAAGCAAAAACAGGTTTATAAGAATTGTTTGCAAATGTAAAAAAAATACAAAAATAAAAACAGAAATATCACATTTACACAGGTATTCAGACCCCTTCACTGAGTACCTTCTTGAACCACCTTTTGGCAGCAATTACATGCTCGAGTCTTCTTGGGTATGATGCTACAATCTTGTCACACCAGTATTTGGGAAGTTTCTCCTATTCTTCTCTGCAGATCCTCTCAAGCTCTGTCAGGTAGGATGGGGAGCGTCGCTGCACAGCTATTTTCAGGTCTCTCCAGAGATGTTTGATCGGGTTCAAGTCCGGGCTCTGGCTGGGCCACTCACTTCCAAGATGGCGTAGCAGTCGGACGTGTCTTTGTATTGTCCTGTCCCGTGTAAATAGTCTTCGTATTTTTCGTATACATTTCGTATATATATTTTAATTTCACTTTCCATCTAGGAACTGAATATACATTCCTACATTCCGCCTCACCCAATGTGGTACGGACCTGCTATTTTTTTATACTTTAGAACCGTAACCCCAATCAGAAGCTAGCCAGATAACTAGCTACTAGCTAGTAGTCAGTTAGCCACTGCTGCGGTCTTCACCCTCAACTCGGACACAGCCAGCTTCAATACCGGGCCAATACCTGCCAGTCTGCAAGCGCGATATCAACCCAGAGCATATAGGACTGCTTTTTCTCTACCACATCACCGGATTCCTGACGCAAGCTCTGGACAATTACACCGTATCATCACAGCTAGCTAGCTGCAACCGAGTGGCTACTACTGGCTAACACCTCTGTCCCGAAGCAAGCACCAGTTAGCCTTGAGCTAGCCTCGAGCTAGGCCCATCTGCCGGCTAGCTGAAGAGGTCTACCAGCGAAATCTTGGGCTACAATACCAGCTACAAGCTAATTTAGCCATTTATTATTATTTATTTTTTAATTATTATTATTATTATTTTTTATTATTTTTTATTTATTTTTTTGCCGCTGCTAGTAGCTTTTACCTTCTGCACAGACACCAGCCCTGTTATTAGCCTGGATATTACTCACCAATTTACCAGCATCAGACTGTCTCTCGACAACAACGCCGGATTCCTGCCGTAATCCCTGAGCCACTACTTCTGATCCTCACAGCTAGCTTGTAGCTAGCGCAGCTAGCGCCACTGCCACGAAGCTAGCACCAGTTAGCAAACACAATTCTACAATTCACAACCTCTCTTTCGCCATCGCCATCTGGCTTGGATTCTCTGTCGACACGACCACGTCTGAGCAGACCCCCTCCGTCTGAGCAGACCACCCCCCGGGCTACTAACTTTAAACGCCGCGTGCTAGCTTAGTGGAGGCCTCCCTGCTCCATCTACGGCTGCCCCCTGGACACTATGACCACTTGGCTACATAGCTGATGCATGCTTGACTGTCCATTAATTCACGGTACTCCATTCTGTTTATTTGTGTTTTATCTGTCGGCTCTGTGCTTTAACTCAGGATCTGTGTGTAGTTAATCCGACCCTCTCTGCCTAGTCGTCGCCATTTTTACCTGTTGTTGCTGTGTTAGACTAGCACCCTGTTATTGCTGCTGTTATCTTACCTGTTGTTTTAGCTAGCTCTCCCAATCAAGACCTGCAATCACTTTATGCCTTATTGTATGTCTCTCTCAAATATCAATATGCCTTGCATACTGTTGTTCAGGCTAGTTATCATTATCATTGTTTTGGTTTGCAATGGACCCTGTAGTTCCACTCTCCGTACCTCTGATACCTCCTTGGTCCCACCCCCCACACATGCGGTGACCTCACCCATTGAGACCAGCATGTCCAGAGATACAACCTCTCTTATCATCACCCAGTGCCTGGGCTTGCCTCCGCTGTACCCACGCCCCACCATACCCCTGTCTGCACATTATGCCCAGAATCTATTCTACCACGCCCATAAATCTGCTCCTTTTATTCTTTGTCCCCAACGCTCTAGGCGACCAGTTTTGATAGCCTTTAGCCGCACCCTCATCCTACTACTCCTCTGTTCCTCGGGTGATGTGGAGGTAAACCCAGGCCCTGCATGTCCCCAGTCACCCTCATTTGTTGACTTCTGTGATCGAAAAAGCCTTGGCCTCATGCATGTCAACATCAGAAGCCTCCTCCCTAAGTTTGCCTTACTCACCGCTTTAGCACACTCTGCCAACCCTGATGTCCTTGCCGTGTCCGAATCCTGGCTTAGGAAGGCCACCAAAAATTCTGAGATTTCCATACCCAACTATAACACTTTCCGTCAAGATAGAACTGCCAAAGGTGGAGGAGTTGCAATCTACTGCAGAGATAGCCTGCAAAGTTCTGTCATACTTTCCAGGTCTATGCCCAAACAGTTCGAACTTCTAATTTTAAAAATTAATCTCTCCAGAAATAAGTCTCTCACTGTTGCCGCCTGCTACCGACCCCCCTCAGCTCCCAGCTGTGCCCTGGACACCATCTGTGAATTGATCGCTCCCCATCTAGCTTCAGAGTTTGTTCTGTTAGGTGACCTAAACTGGGATATGCTTAACACCCCGGCAGTCCTACAATCCAAGCTTGATGCCCTCAATCTCACACAAATCATCAAGGAACCCACCAGGTACAACCCTAAATCCGTAAACATGGGCACCCTAATAGACATTATCCTGACCAACCTGCCCTCCAAATACACCTCTGCTGTCTTCAATCAAGATCTCAGCGATCACTGCCTCATTGCCTGTATCCGCCACGGGTCCGCGGTCAAACGACCACCCCTCATCACTGTCAAACGCTCCCTAAAACACTTCTGCGAGCAGGCCTTTCTAATCGACCTGGCCTCGACCAGCACAATACCCTGGAAGGATATTGACCTCATCCCGTCAGTTGAGGATGCCTGGTCATTCTTTAAATGTTACTTCCTCACCATATTAGACAAGCATGCTCCGTTCAAAAAATGCAGAACCAAGAACAGATATAGCCCTTGGTTCACTCCAGACCTGACTGCCCTCGACCAGCACAAAAACATCCTGTGGCGAACTGCAATAGCATCGAAGAGCCCCCGCGATATGCAACTGTTCAGGGAAGTCAGGAACCAATACACGCAGTCAGTCAGGAAAGCAAAGGCCAGCTTTTTCAAGCAGAAATTTGCATCCTGTAGCTCTAACTCCAAAAAGTTCTGGGATACTGTAAAGTCCATGGAGAACAAGAGCACCTCCTCCCAGCTGCCCACTGCACTGAGGCTAGGTAACACGGTCACCACCGATAAATCCGTGATAATCGAAGACTTCAACAAGCATTTCTCAATGGCTGGCCATGCCTTCCTCCTGGCGACTCCAACCTTGGCCAACAGCCCCGCCCCCCCGCTGCTACTCGCCCAAGCCTCCCCAGCTTCTCCTTTACCCAAATCCAGATAGCAGATGTTCTGAAAGAGCTGGAAAACCTGGACCCATACAAATCAGCTGGGCTTGACAATCTGGACCCCCTATTTCTGAAACTGTCCGCCGCCATTGTCGCACCCCCTATCACCAGCCTGTTCAACCTCTCCTTCGTATCATCTGAGATCCCCAAGGATTGGAAAGCTGCCGCGGTCATCCCCCTCTTCAAAGGGGGAGACACCCTGGACCCAAACTGTTACAGACCTATATCCATCCTGCCCTGCCTATCTAAGGTCTTCGAAAGCCAAGTCAACAAACAGATCACTGACCATCTCGAATCCCACCGTACCTTCTCCGCTGTGCAATCCGGTTTCCGAGCCGGTCATGGGTGCACCTCAGCCACGCTCAAGGTACTAAACGATATCATAACCGCCATCGATAAAAGACATTACTGTGCAGCCGTCTTCATCGACCTGGCCAAGGCTTTCGACTCTGTCAATCACCATATTCTTATCGGCAGACTCAGTAGCCTCGGTTTTTCTAATGACTGCCTTGCCTGGTTCACCAACTACTTTGCAGACAGAGTTCAGTGTGTCAAATCGGAGGGCATGTTGTCCGGTCCTCTGGCAGTCTCTATGGGGGTACCACAGGGTTCAATTCTCGGGCCGACTCTTTTCTCTGTATACATCAATGATGTTGCTCTTGCTGCGGGCGATTCCCTGATCCACCTCTACGCAGACGACACCATTCTATATACTTCCGGTCCTTCCCTGGACACTGTGCTATCTAACCTCCAAACGAGCTTCAATGCCATACAACACTCCTTCCGTGGCCTCCAACTGCTCTTAAACGCTAGTAAAACCAAATGCATGCTTTTCAACCGTTCGCTGCCTGCACCCGCACGCCCGACTAGCATCACCACCCTGGACGGTTCCGACCTAGAATATGTGGACATCTATAAGTACCTAGGTGTCTGGCTAGACTGCAAACTCTCCTTCCAGACTCATATCAAACATCTCCAATCCAAAATCAAAGCAAGAATCGGCTTTCTATTCCGCAACAAAGCCTCCTTCACTCACGCCGCCAAACTTACCCTAGTAAAACTGACTATCCTACCGATCCTCGACTTCGGCGATGTCATCTACAAAATAGCTTCCAATACTCTACTCAGCAAACTGGATGCAGTTTATCACAGTGCCATTCGTTTTGTTACTAAAGCACCTTATACGACCCACCACTGCGACCTGTATGCCCTAGTCGGCTGGCCCTCGCTACATGTTCGTCGTCAGACCCACTGGCTCCAGGTCATCTACAGGGCTATGCTAGGTAAAGTGCCGCCTTATCTCAGTTCACTGGTCACGATGGCTACACCCACCCGCAACACGCGCTCCAGCAGGTGTATCTCACTGATCATCCCTAAAGCCAAAACCTCATTTGGACGCCTTTCCTTCCAGTTCTCTGCTGCCTGCGACTGGAACGAATTGCAAAAATCTCTGAAGTTGGAGACTTTTATCTCCCTCAACAACTTTAAAAATCTGCTATCCGAGCAGCTAACCGATCGCTGCAGCTGTACATAGTCCATCTGTAAACTACCCACCCAATTTACCTACCTCACCCCCCATACTGCTTTTATTTATTTACTTTTCTTCTCTTTTGCACACCAGTATCTCTTCTTGCACATGATCATCTGATGATTTATCACTCCAGTGTTAATCTGCTAAATTGTAATTATTCGATTTATTGCCTACCTCATGCCTTTTGCACACATTGTATATAGATTCTCTTTTTTTTCTACCATGTTATTGACTTGTTTATTGTTTACTCCATGTGTAACTCTGTGTTGTCTGTTCACACTGCTATGCTTTATCTTGGCCAGGTCGCAGTTGCAAATGAGAACTTGTTCTCAACTAGCCTACCTGGTTAAATAAAGGTGAAATAAAAAAATAAAAATAAAAAAGGACATTCAGAGACTTGTCCCGAAGCCATTCCTGCATTGTCTTGGCTGTGTGCTTAGGGTCGTTGTCCTGTTGGAAGGTGAACCTTCGCCCCAGTCTGAGGTCCTGAGCACTCTGGAGCAGGTTTTCATCAAGGATCTCTCTGTACTTTGCTCCGTTCATCTTTGCCTTGATCCTGACTAGTCTCCCAGTCCCTGCCGCTGAAAAACATCCCCACAGCATGATGCTGCCACAACCATGCTTCACCGTAGGGATGGTGCCAGGTTTCCTCCAGACGTGATGCTTGGCATTCAGGCCAAAGAGTTCAATCTTGGTTTCAAAAGACCAGAGAATCGTGTTTCTCATGGTGTGAGAGTCTTTTGGCAAACTCCAAGCGGGCTGTCATGTGCCTTTTACTGAGGAGTGGCATTCGTCTGGCCACTCTACAATAAAGGCCTGATTGGTGGAGTGCTGCAGAGATGGTTGTCCTTCTGGAAGAGTCTCACATCTCCACAGAGGAACTCTGGAGCTCTGTCAGAGTGACCATTGGATACTAGGTCACCTCCCTGACCAAGGCCCTTCTCCCCCAATTGCTATGTTTGGCCGGGCATCCAGCTCTAGGTAGAGTCTTGGTGGTTCCAAACTTCTTCCATTTAAGAATGATGGAGGCCACTGTGTTCTTGGAGACCTTCAATGCTGTAGAAATGTTTTGGTACCCTTCCCCAGATCTGTGCCTCGACACAATCCTGTCTCGGAGCACTACGGACATTTCATTCGACCTCATGGCTTGGTTTTTGCTCTGACATGCACTGTCAACTATGGGACCTTATATAGACAGGTGTGTGCCTAAATTCAATCAATTGAATTTACCACAGGTGGACCCCAATCAAGTTGTAGAAACATCAAGGATGATCAATGGAAACAGGATGCCCCACCTGAGCTCAATTTCAAGTCTTATAGCAAAGGGTCTGAATACTTATATAAATAAGGTATCTGTTTTTACATTTTTTATAAATATGTAACATTTTCTAAAAACCTGTTTTCCCGTCATTATGGGGTATCGTGTGTAGCTAGACGAGGAAAATAGTTTATTTAATGCATTTTAGAATAAGGCTGTAACGTAACAAAAGGTGGAAAAAGTCTAGGGGTCTGAATACTTTCCGAATGCACTGTTTATATGTCCCAAATAGCACCCTATTCCCTTAATAGTGCCCTACTTTTGACCATCGCACATAGGGCTAAGGACAAAAGTAGTGCACTATATAAGGAATAGGGTGCCATTTGGGGTAAACCCTTGGGGATATTTTGATTGAGATTGAGGGGAGAATCTGCCTGCCTCAACATTTTCACTAATGTAGATCTCATCACCAGAAGTGGTGACAATAGCATACCCCGAGGCTCGGAACGCAGAGTTCCCGTTGCCCGGGCAACTTCTTCCAAGGTTGGCAGTTCGAAGGGCTCCTCAACCGCAGACGCCTCATCAGCAGCAGCACTGTCTACTGGAGCAGCAACTGGAAACAGAAAGGGTAAAACAGGTTAAATAGGGGTTATATATTAGAATCAATATATAACATTCACAGGATACAGGGATGTATTCAGTAGGGAGAAACGTTCAAAAGATGAAAATGACTCTTGCACATGTAAAGGACAGCGAATCAGATCTGTTGAGCAAAATACATGTCCAACTGAATGTTCTGTAATGTTGCACCTTCCTCAACAGACCCCAGGTGCATCAAAGAAAAGGCTTTAGCACAGTATTTCTTATGCATCAGCCTAGTAAAGACAAGCGTGATGTGGTCAATGAAACTAGTTTCTGAAGAACCACTCATCTAAACAAGCCAATTTAGCCACCACAGCTTCAGTCGTCACACGCCATGTTCTGTCTGTGCTGTGACCTCTCACCTCTGCCCTTGCAGTTCATAGCCCAGTGTCCTGTGCCTCCGCACTTGAAGCAGGTGTCCCCTGGACGATTGGACCCTCCGAAGCCACCTCTAAACCCTCCTCTGCCTCTTCCCCCTCTAAACCGCGAGTCTGGTCCTCCAAACCTCTCCCCCTTTAGTTGGAACTTCTCCATGGTCAACTGAAACAGAGAGAGAACAGGATAAAATGTGCTGATATCATATATACACGTACTGTCTTCCTAGGCAGGTATGCTGTAAA
Source organism: Salvelinus alpinus (assembly GCF_045679555.1). NCBI lineage: Eukaryota > Metazoa > Chordata > Actinopteri > Salmoniformes > Salmonidae > Salvelinus > Salvelinus alpinus. The sequence goes on along the minus strand of NC_092111.1, from coordinate 34,139,079 downwards.
GTAAGGTATGCTGTAAAGTATTCAGACCCCTTGACTTTTTCCACATTGTTACATTACAGCCTTATTCTAAAATGGATTCAATTGTACACACAATAACCCATAACGACAAAGCGAAAACAGGTTTTTAGACCCATAACGACAAAGCGAAAACAGGTTTTTAGACCCATAACGACAAAGCGAAAACAGGTATTAGAAACCCGGTGGTCACTCTGACAGAGCTCCAGAGTTCCTCTGTGGAGATGGGAAAACCTTCCAGATGGACAACCATCGAAACCAAGATTGAACTCTTTGGCCTGAATGCCAAGCGTCACATCTGGAGGAAACCTGGCACAATCTCTACGGTGAAGCATGGTGGTGGCAGCATCATGCTGTGGGGATGTTTTTCAGCGGCAGGGACTGGGAGACTAGTCAGGAACCCGATCAAACATCTCTGGAGAGACCCGAAAATAGCTGTGCAGTGACGCTACCCATCCTACCTGACAGAGCTTGAGAGAATCGGCAGAGAAGAATAGGAGAAACTTCCCAAATACTGGTGTGACAAGCTTGTAGCATCATACCCAAGAAGACTTGAGCATGTAATCGCTGCCAAAGGTGTTTCAACAAAGTACTGAGTAAAGGGTCTGAATAGTTATATAAATGTGATTTAAATTTTTTAGACATTGGCAAACAATTTGCATTGTCATTATGGGGTATTGTGTGTAGATTGATGAAGGTAAAAAAAACTATTTAATACATTTTAGAATAAGGCTGTAATGTAACAAAATCTGGAAAAAGTCAAGGGGTCTGAATACTTTCTGAATGCACTGCATGTACCAACTGTACTAGTTTCCTTACCTGCTTCCGTAGGCCAGCGCCCCTACATGCGTATCCTTTGACATGAGACTTATTTTTCAGGTTGATCTTTACAAAGTTCGGGTCCGAGTTCTTGGTGGGTCTGGACAGATGGTGCGAAAGAAAAATCACATTAATACAAAACAATTAGATTATTAAAAATAAGATACAGTTATGACAATTACAGTCAATGAGGAATATGTATTTAAAAAGGGGCTCTCAAGAGTGCATAGATCAATTTGTAAATCTAAATAATATTGTTTGTTGAAATATTTAGTAGTCCAAGGGTAATATAGAGTATCACCCACTTAGGTCTCATAGTGTTGCTCCCCCTGTTCCTGGCAGCTTTGACATCTTCCTCATCCACCTCTCCTAGGAGGTTCTCCTGTGGAACTCTTGGTTTCTGCTTCACTGCTTCCTTCTCTGTGACATCACCATTCCCCTGCTCGCTAGCATTTCCATCACCTGTCTGAGCCTTCTTCTTCCTCGCTCTGGGGGCTTTTTTGGGACTCCTGCCATCAGCTGTAGCCTCTGTAACCTTTTTGGTTCTCCTCCTCTTTTTCACCGCCCCCTCTTTCTCTGTGTCGTCAGGGTTCACTCCATCTGTGTCGTGGTCCCTTTGCCTCTTTTTGCCCTTTTTCTTTGTACCTTTCTTCTCCGGCCCTTGCTCGTCACCCTCAGCCTGCTGTGGTGGCTGCGTCGACACCTCCGCCTCCTCTTCAACTCTTCCTACCCGGCCCTTTCTGGCCCTTGCTCGAGATTTCTTGGCGGTGGTGGCGCCGACGGCTGTCTCTTCTGACGTTCCGCCCTCGGCCTGTCCTCTGAGACCTGGTCTGGTTTCTCCATCCTTTCCTTCTCCGGAGCCAGACCCTAATGAGGAGCGTTGTCCAGTGGACCGCAGACTGGCTGGGACTGCTGCAGACATTACGCCACAACCAATTTTGGGCTGTTGCTCGTCTGAAAAAGGCAGAGCCTGTGGCATGGTACTCTTGGAAGCCCTCTCCCCCAGGAGAGTTGTCCCTTCGTTCTGCATGGAAGGTATGACAAAGGAACTGGCGGCACGTCCTGGGTTCTCTCCCTCGCCAACGCCTCCCCCTTTCGCCTGCGGTGATCCTACCGCCGACACCACGGCGAGAGACAAATTACCCACAACCGGCTTCTCCGCGACACCCACCTCGTCAAACACCTGACATCTCTCGAGCCAGCTGCTGTCTACAGAGGATAACCTCTTGGTGAAGGTCTGTCTGAGCTGCTGGGCCCGGCTTCCTGCCTGTCTGTCTGATGAGGATGCCCCCGCTGCAGGAGACCACAGCTTGGAGGGCGTGAAGGCTGGCAATGGCTCAAAGGGCTGCTGTGGGTGTTCTGTCCCTGTCTGCACTGGACAGGCCAGGAGGTGTGGACGTGTGTTGGCTGGCTTTAGCAGAGGGGATAACAGTGTATCGCTGCCTGCAGCACCAGCTGCAGGGTTTAGGCTCTGGCCGTCTTTCCAGGACTTCAGAGGTGTTCGACGTGGCGTGAACGACTTCTTCAGAGAAACCGGTCTCTCCTAGAAACAGTTTATAGTGCAGGAAAAAAATATATATATTCAAAATGGCAGAGGTCCAAACTCCCCACATCTCCATCATCACGTTAACTAGCAATTGCAGTTTGCATTTTATACTAAACAGTCTTGGTCTATGTATGCAAAATCAAAATGTATGCAACAGAGTTTGCAAAAAACAACGTGTGGAACTAGACACAGCCAAACTACACACAGACTGTACCTTTGTTAGAGGTCCCAGGTTTGACTTGAGCTTCATGCCAAAGTACTGGGCCGAGGCTTGGAGGGACTCTCTGTCCTTGGGCGTCAGCGTCAGTTTGGGGGAAGCCATCGGCATGCTCTTACGATTCAGGTGAGTGCCCCAGCAATCGGATTCCTTCAAAGAGAAAACATTAAAAGGGGTATTCTTCAACAACAAAAATAAATACAAAATAATGTATTTAACTAGGCAAGTCAGTTAAGAACAAATTCTTATTTTCAATGACGGCCTACTGGGGAACGGTGGGTTAACTGCCTTGTTCAGGGGCAGAACAGATTTTTACCTTGTCAGCTCGGGGATTTGATCCAGCAACCTTTCGGTTAACAAAGTGGCGAATGGGTATGTATCATTCATTTAAAAGTCAAAAGAACGTATGAAAGAAAATCACATATTGCCCCTTTAAAACACAGTTAACTAATAACTGTGGATGACAAGTGTTATAACAATATAATTACACTGAACCTACCTTCTCAGATGACTGAGTCTGTGCGGTAGGTGTTGGGTCTGTATGCCCATTGCTGCTGTTTTCTTTTGCTTGCTTGAGTGTTCGATATTCTTTGTAGAGCTCTGTGAAACACATGCAGAAACACAAAACTCAAAGCAATGCATTTTAGTAACTGAAAAAGAATACCTGAGTCCTATTCAGTAGGCAGCAAACGGAAGAAAACCTGAATTTGTCCCATAAGAAACGTTTGTTTTTATTTATTTAAATCGGTTGAAAAATGTTTTGCTATGGTGATAACCAATGAATACAAGCCTGAGAGCAGCAACATTTCTCCCCTGTGTTTCAGATCTGATTTTTCAGCCAGTTAAAATATTGGCATGTACTTACTTTTAGCCTCTTCTGGGGCTCCGTCAATATCAACCTGAATAATAGGACACAGTGAGAAAGACTATACGAGTTAGTTACTGTAGGTCTCTGGTTAGTAATACATGATAATTGAATAGCTAATTACCTATAGCTAGTTAGCAAGCTAGATACAGTACCTTGTTGGGCTTTCTTTGATGTTCTTGAACAAATGACTGCTCCCAGGTTTTCAGAAGAACCTTCACATCATTGTATCGATCCATCACTCTGTAGGCATCAACGTTTGTTGAAATGACAAATAAGCAATATTATAAAATCGCCAGCGATTTCAAATGTTAGAGTTTGTGCAAGTTATCTAGCTAGTCAGTCAGGGATTTCAACTGTATCCAAACAGCTGGCTCTCATGACAGTAAAACTGCAAGTCAGACAATGCTATCATTCATTATAAATGTAAAGTAGCGACCTATTATTTTAGACAAGAGAGCCACATATGAGACTAGAAATGAAAATTTAGTAGGGCTGGGCGATATGGACAAAATACCATATCACAGTATATATACAGTGGGGCAAAAAAGTATTTAGTCAGCCACCAATTGTGCAAGTTCTCCCACTTAAAAAGATGAGAGAGAGATGAGAATTATAAATCATCATAGGTACACTTCAACTATGACAGACAAAATGAGAAGAAAAAAAAATCCAGAAAATCACATTGTAGGATTTTTAATGATTTTATTTGCAAATTATGGTGGAAAATAAGTATTGTAAGATTTAGAGCCAACTTGCTAAGAAAATGTCATCAATACTGTTGCATAGACCATGTAGACTGGACGCAAGTGTCTCTGGTTGAGGAACATCACATGCACACCTTGAGTGACAGGGGACAAGGCTAGGTCTGTGTGGAAAGCGCAATATATATATATAGAGAGAGAAAGAGAAAGAGGACATTATTCCGTCCCAAATACACCCCCTCTAACTATGACAAAAGAACCAACAAAAACGGGTCACAAGTCCTGCAGCTCTGTACATAGTCAATGCTAGGCTTCGAGGAGACTCATATGGGAGGTACACCTATAGCTCATCTCTTGGCAGTAGTACCGTAGATTACTTTATCACTGACCTCAACCCAGAGTCCTTCAGAGTGTTCACAGTCAGCCCACTGACACCCCTATCAGATGACAGTCAGCCCACTGACACCCCTATCAGATGACAGTCAGCCTACTGACACCCCTATCAGATGACAGTCAGCCCACTGACACCCCTATCAGATGACAGTCAGCCCACTGACACCCCTATCAGATGACAGTCAGCCCACTGACACCCCTATCAGATGACAGTCAGCCCACTGACACCCCTATCAGATGACAGTCAGCCCACTGACACCCCTATCAGATGACAGTCAGCCCACTGACACCCCTATCAGATGACAGTCAGCCCACTGACACCCCTATCAGATGACAGTCAGCCCACTGACACCCCTATCAGATGACAGTCAGCCCACTGACACCCCTATCAGATGACAGTCCGCCCACTGACACCCCTATCAGATGACAGTCCGCCCACTGACACCCCTATCAGATGACAGCAAAATCACAGTCTACATGAACAGAGCAATACTCAAATGACAGGTAGTCAAAGCCAAAGGAACTGAGTAACATTAAGAAATGCTATAGATGGAAGGAAAGTAGTGTAGAAACCTACCAAAAAAACTATTAGGAAACAACAAATTCAAGCCCTTTTAGACAACTTCCTGGACAAAACATTTCACCGTAATAGTGAAGGTGTAAACCTGGCAGCAGAAAGCCTTAAAATATTATTTTACCTCTCAGCTTCCCTATCAAATAAAAAAATGTCAAGCAGACAACCTAAGAACATTTTAAACAATGACAAATTGAGAAACCTATCCAACCAAAATCATAGAGACCCAGAAAACCTGAGTCAACACCTTCACTATGGTGAATCACTAAAACAATACAGAAAAACACTACGGAAAAAGAGGGAACAGCATGTCAGAAATCAGCTCAATGTAACCACTTTCAGGGAAAATTGGAACACACTAAACAAACAACTCAAAGAGTTATCTATCCAAAATATAGATGTATGGATAAAGCACTTCTCCAATCTTTTTGGCTTTTTAACAAAGAACAAACAGCAAAAACATATACATGATCAAATACAAATCTTAGAATCAGCTATTAAAGACTACCAGAACCCACTGGATTCTCCAATTACCTTGAATGAACTACAGGACAAAATACAAACCCTTCAACACCAAAAGGCCTGTGGTGTTGATGGTATCCTAAGTAAAATAAAATATACAGACCACAATTTTCAATTGGCTATACTTAAAAAAAACAATATCATCCTCAGCTCTGGCATCTCCCCCAATATTTGGAACCATAGACTGATCACCCCAATGCACAAAAGTGGAGACAAATTTGACCCCAATAACTACCGTGGGATATGGGTCAACAGCAACCTTGGGAAAATCCTCTGCATTATCATTAACAGCAGACTTGTACATTTCGTCAGTGAAAACAATGTACCGAGCAAATATCAAATTGGCTTTACACCAAATTTCCATATGACAGACCACATAGTCACCTTGCACACCATAACTGACAAACAAACAAACCAAAACAAAGGCAAAGTCTTCTGATGCTTTGTTGATTTTTAAGCTGTGAAAGATCTGAGAGACGAGGCAAGAAGGGCCTTCTACGCCATGGAAAAGGAACATAAAATGTAACATACCAATTAGGATCTGGTTAAAAAAATACTTGAATCAGTTATAGAACCCATTGCTTTTTATGGTTGTGAGGTCTGGGGTCACTCACCAACCAATAATTCACAAAATGGGACAAACACCAAATTGAGACTCTGCATGCAGAATTAGGCCCGATACCCGCAAATGATCAAAATCCAGAAAGGAGACGTTCAATTCTAGAACCACCTAAAAGGAAGCGATTCCCAAACCTTCCATAAAGCCATCATCTACAGAGAGATGAACATAGAGACAAGTCCCCTAAGTAAGCTGGTCCTGGGGCTCTGCTCACAAACAGACCCCACAGAGCCCAAGGACACCAACACAATTAGACCCAACCAAATCATGAGAAAACAAAGAATTACTTGACACATTGGAAAGAATTTACCAAAAAACAGAGCAAACTGGAATTATATTTGGCCCTAAACAGAGAGTACACATTGGCAGAATACCTGACCACTGTGACTGACCCAAAATTAAGGGAAGCTTTGACTATGTACCGACTCAGTGAGCATGGCCTTGATATTGAGAGATGCCGCCTAGGCAGACCTGGCTCTCAAGAGAAAACACTGCCCACAAAATGATGTGGAAACGGAGCTGCACTTCCTGCCACATTTATGACCATATCAGACACGCATTTCCCTCAGATTACACAGACCCACAAAGAATTCCAAAACAAATCCAATTTTGATAAACTCTCATATCTATTAGGTGAAATACCACTGTCATCACAGCATCAAGATTTGTGACCTGTTGCCACAAAAAAGGGCAACCAGTGAAGAAGAAACATTGTAAATGCAAACCATGTGTTTACTTATTTTCCCTTTTGTACTCCAACTATTTGCACATCATTATAACACTGTACATAGCCATAATATGTCATTTGAAATGTGTCTATTCCTTTAAAACTGAGTGTAATGTTACGGTTAATTTTTGACTGATTACTTAAGTTTTGCAGAACTGACAATATGCACGCATTTTGCGTAAAAACTACGCAATTCTCTGTCCATGTACGCAGGTACGAGATCCGAGTTAAAAGTACGCAGAAATGAATAGGGCCTGATAAAAACATTTTAATGAAAAATAAATCAATGAGTAGATCTAACATCCCGATTCTCGAGCTGCAACACACAGACATGTACGGAGTTGTGTCAACGGACGTGTATTAATCCCCATCATTATTCGACGTAGCTAACCCGTGTCTGCCCCTCCTGTTTGTTGTGATGCTGAGTTTGCCGAACATCAGCTGTACGTAAACACATGGACAAATCCCTTTTCGACTGTGTGTTGTGGATAGGTAAACACGAATTGTTTCAAGCTAACGTTAGCAAACATAATATGGACATAAAGTGGGCTCTAAAGTGCCAGCAGTTCACTCGCATTTGCTAGTGAAAGAAATTAAATGCAAATACGAAAAATAACTGGTCGCATTTGTGCGAGTGTGATATACATTTAATTCTGCGTCCCATTAGTTGTATTTTCCACGTAACATTACGAGGATCACGCAACCTGATAGACTAACTATGATCCACGTCACAAAAAGCATTACAAAAGTATAATCAAAAATAAATAAACATATTGGCATTAAATGGAGTCGGGAGTTTAGAAGACTGCGCGATGAAGAATGACTGTGTCAGGTATTAGCTATAGAGGCAATGCTTCTAAAATGTCTTTGCACTAGATTTGAGATTTTATCAATTTCTAAAATCTGAAATGATGTATGCGCTACAAAGACATCCAATAAGCACCTTTACATCGGCTGAAACACCGGACTCTTCAAGCGAACAACGTTCAGATTCCCTTTGCGGTAGCCTACTTAAGCTTTGTTTAGACAGTTTGCGGTCTGTGTCGATGTGATCATTTGTTTTTATGTTTTCAAAATTAATTCGCTTTAAGTGTTGATTAGGAACCATGTCTAAAAAGCCAATACTTGCGAGCTGGCACTAGTGATTGGCCCTGTTTGAGAGGTGACAAGCGTTCCTCTACTATAGAGACTAAACTTGGGGGCCAAGGCAAGCTGGATCTGAAGACCTACAATGCATGCGTCAGAAACTTCTTTTTTTCTGCAGTAGACTGACTACATGTTGCTGAAATGTCCATTTGGAGATGTGCTCCACCATGCAGTGGTCACTGACGTTGACTGCCAAATTCTCATCCCACAACTGGTTTTTCATGGCACGCTTTCCCTGGATTATTCCTGAGGGAGCCTCTGTTGATCTGGTGGAAGATGAGTTTAGACTCTTTGGCAACAACCTTTGAGCAGAGTCTGGTCAACATGCACACGGATCAGGCCTGGAGAGAAATCGGCACAATGAAAAAAAGGGGAGGGGGGACTCCCACCTTTCGGCTGTGATGCTGGGGATATTGGTCATATGCAATAAAGACTGCGAACGAATATTCAGTCTCGTTTCCAAGAACAAACCCCAGTACAGAGCCTCCCTCAGTATAGACATGCTGAGTGTCCTCGTTACCAAGAAGGTTTCAATGATTGCCAGAGGAACTGTTTGCCACAGAGAAATCTACCCCGATGCCCAGCTACGTAAGGCTAAATCTGCTAGCTACCAGGCAAATCTGTCTAGGAAATGATTTCCTGAACATTTGAAGGTCTCCAGAATATTTGTTCTCACCCACTGTTTCCTATCATAGCTTTTTCGTTTTTATTATGGATAGCATGTCTATTTCATACTGATGCTCTGCTTCAAACATTTCTTATTCTTATCATAGAGTTAAAAAAGTATAATTGGATAAGACATTTGTACCTAAACAAACAACTTGTTATTTGTTTAATAAAATAAAAAACAACTCCAAGAATAAAGGCCCTTTGTGTGTTCTTTCTAATTAGAGCTTGTTAGTGAATTTTACCATATGTGTAAATGGAATGCTGTCAGGAAACTATTCCAACCTTCTATAGACTTGATCAAATTCTAGAATTTCGATCAGACTCACAAACATGCGCGTGCACGAGCGTGCGGGGGGAAAGAAAACCCCAAATTCCAATTTTCCGCGCGAGTCTACTACTCTAAAAAGTTGGACAGGGTTGGCAGGTCTGCTTTTGTTAATTATCTATTTAACTTGTTTTGGCAATGTAAACATATTGTAATGAACTGGCTACATCATAAAGGAACAATTGTCCAGACAGAGAATTGAGTTTACGAATGTCCTGTTTATCAACCCAACTCCACATAGGCTACTGTTTGGCCGTAGCCCACGCCAAATAAATGAAAGATACCCTATAAAATAAAATAAACACCACCACTCCACCAGGATGCCCGGCATCAGAACATTCCAGGCATTCCCGTGATTGACAGATAGCAGGTTGATTGGCATGTCGGACCCCGCGAACACTGGGTACTGGTAAGTACAACACAACCAACTAATAAAATAACACACAACTGTCTGTGCGAGTCGCTACAATATGTGTCCCAAGCCAACAAAGCCCTTTGAATTGATTTCAATTGAGTTGAATGAGAGAGGACTCAAGTAGCGAAGTAAACTATAAAAATGGACGTTACACACGGTGTATCACACTTTCTTTTAAAACATTAAAATACCTTTATAGAAGGTAAAGTAAAAACACAATCCCGTCCGTGCATCAATACCGGTATATCGTAAAATACAGTATAGTATAGCGCCCACCCCTAAAATGTAGGCAAGCTACAACCACAGATAGAAAAAACAATGGGTTAGTTTAAAAACATCTTTGCTACAACAGTGGGTTCAAAAAGTCCCAATATACCGTAATCTCAAGCAAAATAAATTCGAAGTTTCTTACTTGTCTGCTGGCAATAAGAATCCTAAACGCTGCTTTGAAAGTGTCTAAATGAGCTTCTTACACCAGGAGAATATGTCGTGCTGAGCATATGTTGTTTCCACTATTTTAGCGCGCTTTAAAATGACATGCAGTAATCTACCAATCGAAAGGCTGCTGAGAAAATGAAACCAATCAGAACTAAGGATTACCTTTGGAAGCGGATATATCTATATTATCTGTAAGCCTATTGGAGACGCTAAATGTCAAATGCGGAAGTACTTATTTATCAGCGTGGAACGGCCCACGTGAATGAGGTGAGTGTGCGTCATAATAAACTTTTGATCAATGTCGTTTGATCAATGTTACAGAACCGTACGATTGGTTTTAAATCCAGAAATATGTATCAAGCCAGCTAGCTACGTTGTTTTCTACACTTTTAACAGTCAAGGAATTCGGGTGGTTTTATATTGCCTGAGATATAGAAACTAACGTGAACCCATGTTCGACCGGCTAGCTAGCACGATCGAAAGGACTCAGATATGATTATGCTATGTGACAGAATGAGTTTAATGTAACTATTACTGACTTTGTAATTTATATTCACCATGTATGTTTATATTGTGTTCTAGCTACATTGTATCTAACCAGTTATCATTGGTCTAATTTTCCTCTCTGTCTTTGTAGCAAGCTTTCTTTACACTTGTGGAATTGTAACCCTGTATCTTCTGACTGTCAACTTTTGGATTAGTGAAGATTTGGATTGCCCATCACACATTGCCTGTCCACCATCATGCTGAGTGACGTGGAGGCAAAAGAGCTGCTGTCCTTCCTCACCCTGAACACCAGGCCGGACGTCAAGGGCCAGGCCACAGAGTACATTCTGGGCCTATCTGGCAACAGGGACGGCTGTCGCTACCTTCAGTCAAAACCTGACTTCCTTAAAGCCCTGGTGACCCTCACCACCGACCCCTCGATCGCTATCGTCAAAGACTGTTACCACTCTCTCATCAACCTCTCGGCTGACGAGACCATGCACCAACCTCTGGTGAAGGACGCTGACTTTCTCCCTATGTTGTTTAAAAACCTCCTGGACCCAGAGTTTATGTTTGCAGACCGTATCTGTACGATCCTTACTAACCTGTCGCGGCACGTGAAGACGTGTAAAGAAGTGTTTAAGGCTATGCAGGAGCAGGAGATAGGTCTGACACAGATAGTGGAAATCTTCTGCACTGAGGGCTACAATAAGCAGGTGTCGCTCCATTACCTGGGCCCCCTCCTCTCCAACTTGACTCAGCTGCCGGAGACCAGACACTTTATCCTGGATAGGGAGAGGTCAGTGGCTGGGTGCTTAGCTCATGAGATCCAGGTTTAGCCTAGGCTAGGTTATGTCTTTTGACTTTTCTCATCATCTGGTAATACATGCTATACATGCCTAAAGAGATGTCAAACTTCCTGCCCAATAAGTGTTACCTGTCTGTTCCCTGTCCAATGATGATGCCTGTTCTTTGTGTGTATGTTTCATGGTCCACAGGTGTGTAGTGCAGAGACTCCTTCCCTACGTACAATACGAGGCCTCCACAATCAGACGAGGGGGAGTCATTGGCACTCTGAGAAATTGTTGCTTTGACCATGGTAAGGGATGAAAAGACACACGCATACATGTTAATGGCTGTAGGACAGTCAGTTTTAACCTTCCTAGTTCATGCCCCGTTTTGTGTTGAATTGAAGAAGATTAATTTTCGGTAAACGTTCTAGCTATGTTGACCTTTGACCTTGATATGTTTGATATGTTTTCAAGAAAGGGTAAGAGAATAAAAATTCCTGATTCGGATATCTTACGATTTCCCCCAGCTCATCATGAGTGGTTGCTGAGTGATACAGTGGACATTCTGCCTTTCCTGTTGCTGCCTCTCGCTGGGCCTGAGGAACTGTCTGACGAGGAGAATGAAGGTAAGGAGGACACCACGGCATGGCAAAGTGTTTCTCATCTCCCTGCAGAATAGACAGGATCCAGCTGTAGCCGACAGCGTATCATGTACTGTACCAGGCACTGTGATTTCAGATGTTTCAACAGTCCTTAAATACACCCTCGGCCCTAAGGAATAGGGTGAAGTTGCCCCAAGATCAGTGGTATTCAAACTTTTTTTCTAGTTAGTATGCACTACTAACAATTAATAACAATGGGGCGGCAGGTAGCCAAGTGGTTAGAGCATTGGACAAGTAACCGAAAGGTTGCAAGATCGAATCCCCGAGCTGACAAGGTAAAAATCTGTTATTCTGCCCCTGAACAAGGCAGTTAACCCACTGTTCCTAGGCCGTCATTGAAAATAAGAATTTGTTCTTAACTGACTTACCTAGTTAAATAAAGATAAAATAAAAAAGTAGCAGGTTAGTTAGTTACACACTGATATAACAGGTTAGTTAGTAGACACTGATATTTTTTATTTTATTTCACCTTTATTTAACCAGGTAGGCCAGTTGAGAACAAGTTCTGGCCAAGATAAAGCAAAGCAGTGTGACACAAACAACAACAGAGTTACACATGGAATAAGCAAATTTACAGTCAATAACACAATAGAAATGTCTATATACAGTGTGTGCAAATGAAGTAAGATTAGGGGGGGTAAGGCAATAAATAGTCCGTCGTGGCGAAATAATTACAATTTTGCAAATTAACACTGGCGTGATAGATGTGCAGAAGATGAATGTGCAAGTAGAGATACTGGAGTGCAAAGGAGCAAAAAATATAATAACAATATGGGGATGAGGTAGTTGGATGGGCTATTTACAGATGAGCTATGTACAGGTACAATTATCTGTAAGCTGCTCTGATAGCTGATGCTTAAAGCTACTGAGGGAGATATGAGTCTCTAGCTTCAGTGATTTTTGCAATTCATTAGTCATTGGCAGCAGAGTGCTGGAAGGAAAGGCGGCCAAAGTAGGACTTGACTTTGGGGGTGACCAGTGAAATATACCTGCTGGAGCGCGTGCTACAGGTGGGTGCTGCTATGGTGACCAGTGAGCTGAGATAAGGTGGGGCTTTACCTAGCAAGGACTTATAGTTGACCTGGAGCCAGTGGGTTTGGCGACGAATATGAAGCGAGGGCCAGCCAACGAGAGCATACGGGTCGCAGTGGTGGGTAGTATATGGGGCTTTGGTGACGAAACGGATGGCACTGTGATAGACTGCATCCATTTTGCTGAGTAGAGTGTTGGAGGCTATTTTGTAAATGACATCGCCAAAGTCAAGGATCGGTAGGATAGTCAGTTTTACGAGGGTATGTTTGGCAGCATGAGTGAAGGATGCTTTGTTGTGAAATAGGAAGCCGATTCTAGATTTCATTTTGTATTGGATGCTTAATGTGAGTCTGGAAGGAGAGTTTACAGTCTAACCAGACACTTAGGTAGTTGTCCACATATTCTAAGTCAGAACCGTCCAGAGTAGTGATGCTAGGCGGGCGGGTAGGTGCGGGCAGCGATCGGTTGAAGAGCATGCATTTAGTTTTACTTGTATTTAAGAGCAATTGGAGGCCACGGAAGGAGAGTTGTATGGCATTGAAGTTCGTCTGGAGGTTAGTTAACACAGTGTCCAAAGAAGGGCCAGAATTATACAGAATGGTGTCGTCTGCGTAGAGGTGGATCAGAGAATCACCAGTGCAGTGGGCAGCTGGTTATATAACAGGTTAGTTGGTAGACGCTGACATAACCGGTTAGTTGGTAGACGCTGACATAACCGGTTAGTTGGTAGACGCTGACATAACCGGTTAGTTGGTAGACGCTGACATAACCGGTTAGTTGGTAGACGCTGACATAACCGGTTAGTTGGTAGACGCTGACATAACCGGTTAGTTGGTAGACGCTGACATAACCGGTTAGAGCAGTGATATTCAAATGTTTCAGCGAGGATCCCATTTTGGGGGGGGTGACAGAATTTCTGGGTCACCGTTTTTCCCCCCCAAGAATTTCTTGCGATCCCAACCCAAATCTAATGACGACCTTAAAATCATGAAATTGAGTTTTACAACAAATAACCTTCAATTTATAGAATTTTTAGCTCTTATCAAAATGAATAAAAAACAATAAATACGTTTACTCAATACTATTTCATTTCAAATTGTCCTTTTCAAAAAACGTTTGTATATTTTCTGTCCTTGAGCTGTTCTTGCCTATTAATGTTCTGTATTGTGTCATGTTTCATATTCTGTATGGACCCCAGGAAGAGTAGCTGCTGCTTTCGCAACAGCTAATGGGGAACCTAACAAAAAGTATTGTTGCCCCCCCCCCCCCCCCATTTTACCCACTAATGGTTAGGATTAGGGGAAGGGAAGATCATCCTAGATCTATACCTAGGGGTAACTTCAGAGCTCATTCCTATTTCCAGCTGCAACAGGAAATCATTGTGCCTGTGGCATGAGCATGTCTGCTGCAGTTGCCCTCTCCTCCATAGTGTGCAATGTGTTTGTTCTGTGCAGATGGCAGGTGGAATTTCAAGGCACTGTGTATTTGTCCCCACCTTGTGCATGTACATTTTTGATCAACTCTCCATGCACAATAACGTCAGAGGGACCCAAATAGAAAATGTTGAAGATCCTTCCAAGGAAGTTGTGAATCTGTGCTGTACTCAGCCCGGGGTTCAATTTTAAAGGCGGTGGTCACGTAAAAATAGTTAAACATTTTTCATTTGTTTTGATGTTTATTAGTCTTGTGGCACATGGCCACGTTAACTAGTCTTTATAGAAGGCTACACAGCCTGAGATGCTAGAGAAGAATTCATAAAGAGAGGGTGTGCGTCACAAGGCCCACAGTTTGTACTGTGAACAACATGCATTGATTAAAACACTTCAACTCCTTGATATAGCCTACTGCTAATGTAATACAGTAAGATATCTGCATTAAAATGTAGCCTAATACTGATGGTACATTATTCCTATTCAATGAAGGGTTACCCGTCGACCTCCAGTACTTGCCAGAGGACAAGAAAAGAGAGGAGGATCCCGACATTCGCAAGATGCTCATTGAGACCATGATACTGGTTGGTGTACCCAGGAGTCAATACCAAGCTTCCACCAACACTTCAAATCAATGCTTATTTGTCACATTTATTGTTTTGCAGATGTTACCGCGGGTGCAACGAAATGCTTTGTTTCTGGCTCCAAACACTTAACCATCTTTGTCACTAAACCAGAAAAGCTCTTTCTGTATAACCCAAACTGATTTTAACAGCTGGAAATACTCCTAACTTGACGTTTTTCTCTTGATGCACCCAGCTGACTGCTACCAAAGTGGGCCGGCAGTTTCTGAAGGCCAAGAACACCTATGCCATCATGAGGGAGTTCCACAACTGGGAAAAGGAACCTCACGTGGCCGCTGCTTGTGAGAAGTTTATACAGGTAAACTACGAATATGCACAGAGTATACCAAACATTAGGAACACCTTCCTAATATTGAGTTGCACCTCCTTTTGCCCTCAGAACAGCCTCAATTCGTTGGGGCATGGACTCTATAAGGTGACAAGCGTTCCACAGGGATGCTGGCCCATGTTGACTCCAATGCTTCTCACAGTTGTCATGTTGGCTGGATGTCCATTGGGTGGTGGACCATTCTTGATACACATGGGAAACTGTTGAACATGAAAAACCCAGCAGCGTTGCAGTTCTTGACACAAACCAGTGTGCCTGGGACCTACTACCATACCCCGTTCAAATGCACTTAAATGTTGTGTCTTGGCCATTCACCCTCTGAATGGCACACATACACAATCCATGTCTCAATTGTCTCAAGGCTTAAAAATCCTTCTTTAACCTGTCCCCTCCCCTTCATCTACACTGATTTGAAGTGGATTTAACAAGTGACAACAATAAGGGATCATAGCTTTTGCCTGTCATGGAAAGAGCAGGTGTCCTTAATGTTTTGTGTACTCTGTGTATAATTTACAGTAATGTGTGTTAGGTTTGTACTAAGATCAACAAACGGTTGCTGTAATTCTGAAGCAGACCTCTGCAGTTAGGGTTTAGGTTTACCCTATTAAATCAACCCAGAGCAACCTCATGGTGAGCTGTTGCTGCGTTATTCACAAGCAAGTCCAGATTTTCCAGCTGTCGTCATGGCACCATGGTAACCAGTACGTTCGGGAATTGCATGGCTTCTTGTTGTGCTTGGTAAAACACCCCAGTCTACAATCCCAATTAATCTCATGACATGTCAATACTCTGAGTGCTGAAATTTACAGCAGCGGCTGACTGAGAAAATGTAATCTGTATCCCAAATGGCACCCTAGTCCCTACATAGTGCACTACTTTTAACCAGGGCCCTGTGGGGCTCTATGGGCTTTGGGCAAAAGTAGTGTACTATAGGGATCCATTTAGGACACAGACAGGATGTTCTGATTGGCTGGGAAAAGCTTCCACTGTTCCTTCCCTGCATAGTGCCTGCTCTGCAGTGGCATTCTGGTAGTGGGGAACGACTGAGTGGAAAAGATGTCACTCGGTCTTGGATGAAACCCCCTGATACACTCCATACAGCTAGGAGATCCCTTTTGAGTTCTGGTCCAGAGGTACGAGTTCAGTCTTTAGCTACCCAGACAGTTTAATCGCAGTCATAAAGCATATAAATCTAGCGAGTTGAAATCTGAGCATGATATTTATCTAAGATTAATGGTATTTTTATGCTGAATCTTGCGCTTAACAAGGCTGTAACATTTTATTTTTACGTTTCTTGAGCTAATTTGTTGTCAATTCCAGTCTGTAGTAATGTTGAGGATGTCGTTGGAATATTTTGCTCTATAGTTTTTTCACTTAAAGTAAGTCTTTCTTAATGTGTTTGCCACCAGCATTGATGTATCCTTTGTATGTGCACGTCTCTCTCTGTCAGGTGCTGATCGGGGACGAACCGGAGCCAGGCATGGAGAACTTGTTGGAGGTGGAGATTCCTGAGGATATGGAGGTGAAGCTCAAAGACATGGATGCCAAGGAGCAGGAGCAGTTGGAGAAGGACCAGGAAGATCTGTTAAATCCAGACAAGCCCCAGCAGTGTGGAGGCATAGTGAGGATGATGTAGCAGGGAGGTCTTTTCTACATTTCATCTGAGCCACCATCTGATGAACAATGGAACCAAACCAACTGCTGAACAGAAGATCATTCTTGCCATCACAACAACAAACTTGCATGTAAACAGGAGTCGGGAAGGACTGTGTTGTATTTTCACATAATATAAATTCAGACAACAGAAGTCAAGTAACCATTAAAATAATTTTGTTTTTAACGAAAAGAGTGTGTCCTTAATTTATTTTCTGTAGGAACCCCAAAATGTTTGAGTCCCAAATGGAATCATGTTTGAGCCCACAGTAGTCCATGGTAACATAATCCATGGTTAGCAGCCGCTAGGCTAGTAGCCAGGAGTAGGAATCCTCAGGCTGCTGTCAGACAGTTTACCTGAGAAGCTGTGCAGCTGCCTGTTGGGCTGCTGGTCCTTATGGGCTGAGCTGGGCTTCCTAATGTTAGGTAGGTTGTGGAAGGGCTTGGGGGTGGAGGGCTGCCACTGTAACAGCTTCTAAATCAGGTCCTGGCAGCCTGGAGGGGCACACAGCCCGGGGACATTAGAACTACAGCTCTTTATGGCAAAGTAGTTTCATTGACTTTAAAGTAACATCAACAAGTAAAGACAGGCTCACATCCAACAAAAGTCATCTATTTTTTTTTCAATTTACATCACCGCTCTATAATAATCATACAAATGTATAATTTCAGTAATTGAAGGCATTCGTATTTTGATTTATTTTGAGCTGGGCTGAAAAGTATTTGGGTATACTTTCTTTCCAAGACATTTGTACAGTTGTGGCCAAAAGTTTTGAGAATGACACAAATATTAATTTCCACAGTTTGCTGCTTCAGTGTCTTCAGATGTTACTATGGAATACTGAAGTATAATTACAAGCATTTCATAAGTGTCAAAGGCTTTCATTGACAATTACATGAAGTTGATGCAAAGAATCAATATTTGCAGTGTTGACCCTTATTTTTCAAGATCTCTGCAATCGACCCTGGCATGCTGTCAATTAACTTCTGGGCCACATCCTGACTGATGGCAGCCCATTCTTGCATAGTGTCACGTCCTGACCATAGAGAGCCCTGTTTTTCTATGGTAGAGTAGGTCAGGGTGTGACTTAGTCTAGTTTATATTTTCTATGTGGGGTTCTAGTTTTGTTTTTCTATGTTGGTGATTTTGTATGATTCCCAATTAGAGGCAGCTGGTATCGTTGTCTCTAATTGGGGATCATATTTAGGTAGCTTTTTTCCACCTGTGTTTTGTGGGATATTGTTTTGTGCATCACTTAGTCACGTTTCTTTATTGTTTGTTTTGCTGAAGTTTCACTTAGAAATAAAGATGTGGAACTCAACCTCCGCTGCGCCTTGGTCCGTCTCTACACACGATCGTGACAGAATATCCCACCACAACGGGACCAAGCAGCGTGCCCGGGAGGAGATGACATCCTGGTCTTTGGAGGAGATCGAGGAGAGAATATCCTGGACTTGGGAGGAAGTCTTGGCAAGACACGAAAGCCTGCCGTGGAAACAGACGACAGGAGAGAAGGGAGGACAGAGACGACGCCGGGTTTCGCGGCCACATAAAAAGCCCAAAAAACAGTCCGAAAATATTTTGTGGGGGGCACAAAGGGTGGTCGGCGGAGCCAAGGAGTGAACCAGAGCCAGTCTGGGAGAAGAGGAAGAAACTGGAGGAGAGTGAACGGAGAGAGTTAGAGACCGTCAGAGAGTGGATGGAGGTATTGGAGGAGAAAGAGCGTAGAGAGTTGTTGAGTTGGTGGAAGATGCAAGACATTTGCCCTAAGGAGCATGTAATCAGTTTAATGCCACCTGAGTCAGCTCCCCATACTCGTCCTGAGGAGCATGCTATTAGTCTGAAATCTGTGCCGGCTCCACACATCAGGTCTCCAGTACGCCTCCACAGCCCAGTACGTCCTGTGCCAGCTCCTCGCACTCACCGTGCGAAGTGTATCATAGTTCCGGTACAATTGATGCCGGCTATACGCACCAGGTCTCCAGTACATCTCCACAGCCCAGTACGTCCTGTGCCAGCTCCACGCACCAGGCCTCCAGTGCGCCTCCCCAGTCCGGTACATCCTGTGCCGGCTCCACGCACTAGGCTTCCAGTGCGCCTTTACAGTCCGGTACGTCCTGTGCCTCCTCCCCGCACTCGCCCTGAAGTGCGTGTCACCAGTCCTGTGCCACCTGTACCGGCCCCATGGATCAGGCCTCCAGTGCGCCTTCACAGTCCAGAGCTTCCGGCGACAGTCCCCGGTCCAGAGCTTCCGGCGACAGTCCCCGGTCCAGAGCTTCCGGCGACAGTCCCCGGTCCGGAACCTCCTGAGACGGTCCACAGTCCGGAACCTCCATCTCCAGGGCAGGAGCCTTCCTCTGCGCCGATGTCCAGTCCAAACACGGCGTACAGTCCAGCTCCATGGCAGTAGCCTTCCTCTGCGCAGTCCAGACACGGGCGTCCAGTCCCGCTCCATGGCAGGAGTCTTCCTCTGCGCCGATGTCCAGGCCAGGGCCGGTGTCCAGTCCCGCTCCATGGCAGGAGTCTTCCTCTGCGCCGATGTCCAGGCCAGGGCCGGTGTCCAGTCCCGCTCCATGGCAGGAGTCTTCCTCTGCGCCGATGTCCAGGCCAGGGCCGGTGTCCAGTCCCGCTCCATGGCAGGAGTCTTCCTCTGCGCCGATGTCCAGGCCAGGGCCGGTGTCCAGTCCCGCTCCATGGCAGGAGCCTTCCTCGGCATCTAGGTCCTGTTCAGGCACAGTGTTCAGCCTAGGTCCATGGGTGACCAGCTAACTTCCAGTAAGCAGAAAATAGTTGTGTTCAAAACTATGACAGTGATATGCGATGCCCCTTTGCTGTGTATGGCTGTGTTATTTATTGGTAACATGACTGTCAACATATACAGTAGGTAACTATTATACGGGGACCAATGAGTAGGCTAGTTCTGTAGAAGTCATTGGATGATACTCATTTAGCTATTTAATGAAGTGTGAGACTTGTTCTAGGGTGTGTCCCAAATGCCGCTCCTATTCCTTATAAAGTGCACTACTTTTTACAAGAGCCCTATAGGCCCTGGTCAAAAGTAGTGCACTATATAGGGAATAGGGAGCCATTTGAGACGCAAATCACTGATGACTCACAGGCTCCACAGGTCAGCTTGTTCTCCGTTGTATTTGTGAGACAGCAGGATCTCTGGGGCAGTGTAGGCCACCGAGCCACAGAACGTGTTCATCAAAGCACTCCTGTCTGTGTCTTGGTTGTCAAAGCCAAAGTCTACCAGGCACAGCACAAACAGCATACACATACACACACACATATACACACACACACACACACACACACACACACACACACACACACACACACACACACACACACACACACACACACACAGAGTCAGTGATGCACAGGGTTTGA
Source organism: Salvelinus alpinus (assembly GCF_045679555.1). Taxonomy (NCBI): domain Eukaryota; kingdom Metazoa; phylum Chordata; class Actinopteri; order Salmoniformes; family Salmonidae; genus Salvelinus; species Salvelinus alpinus. The sequence goes on along the minus strand of NC_092111.1, from coordinate 34,118,665 downwards.
TGAGGTGGGTAGTGGAGTGCATGGTTATTTTACCAGTCAATTTCACAAATCCTTGCTCATCCAACAGTATGTTTTCACATTTTAAGTCTCTGGAAAGGAATAGGAAATACATTAAAAAAGACAGTGTTGCAAGCCATGGTGACTGCAAGAAATATTGACATTACCTCTGTGCCTAATCTGGGTGTGGCAGGCAGCAACAGTGCTTGGTTGCTGTGGTATTACCAGTGTTTGGTTGCTGTGGTATTACCTGCATTTGGTTGCTGTGGTATTACCAGTGTTTGGTTGCTGTGGTATTACCATTGTTTGGTTGCTGTGGTATTACCAGTGTTTGGTTGCTGTGGTATTACCAGTGTTTGGTTGCTGTGGTATTACCTGTGTTTGGTTGCTGTGGTATTACCTGTGTTTGGTTGCTGTGGTATTACCTGTGTTTGGTTGCTGTGGTATTACCTGTGTTTGGTTGCTGTGGTATTACCTGTGTTTGGTTGCTGTGGTATTACCTGTGTTTGGTTGCTGTGGTATTACCTGTAAACTACAATATGTGATTGTTGTGGTTTTACTCAACAACATATGATGCTGTTGACATTACCTGTGATTTTGCAGATATAGAATCAGATTGTTGCAGCAACAGCAT
>NC_092111.1:33981020-34117934 GCF_045679555.1 Salvelinus alpinus | reverse complement strand
TGTTATGACAGACAGTGAGGTGTTACCTGTCTACTATGTGGTTGTTATGACAGACAGTGAGGTGTTACCTGTCTACTATGTGGTTGTTATGACAGACAGTGAGGTGTTACCTGTCTACTATGTGGTTGTTATGACAGACAGTGAGGTGTTACCTGTCTACTATGTGGTTGTTATGACAGACAGTGAGGTGTTACCTGTCTACTATGTGGTTGTTATGACAGACAGTGAGGTGTTACCTGTCTACTATGTGGTTGTTATGACAGACAGTGAGGTGTTACCTGTCTACTATGTGGTTGTTATGACAGACAGTGAGGTGTTACCTGTCTACTATGTGGTTGTTATGACAGACAGTGAGGTGTTACCTGTCTACTATGTGGTTGTTATGACAGACAGTGAGGTGTTACCTGTCTACTATGTGGTTGTTATGACAGACAGTGAGGCGTTACCTGTCTACTATGTGGTTGTTATGACAGACAGTGAGGTGTTACCTGTCTACTATGTGGTTGTTATGACAGACAGTGAGGTGTTACCTGTCTACTATGTGGTTGTTATGACAGACAGTGAGGTGTTACCTGTCTACTATGTGGTTGTTATGACAGACAGTGAGGTGTTACCTGTCTACTATGTGGTTGTTATGACAGACAGTGAGGCGTTACCTGTCTACTATGTGGTTGTTATGACAGACAGTGAGGTGTTACCTGTCTACTATGTGGTTGTTATGACAGACAGTGAGGCGTTACCTGTCTACTATGTGGTTGTTATGACAGACAGTGAGGCGTTACCTGTCTACTATGTGGTTGTTATGACAGACAGTGAGGTGTTACCTGTCTACTATGTGGTTGTTATGACAGACAGTGAGGTGTTACCTGTCTACTATGTGGTTGTTATGACAGACAGTGAGGTGTTACCTGTCTACTATGTGGTTGTTATGACAGACAGTGAGGTGTTACCTGTCTACTATGTGGTTGTTATGACAGACAGTGAGGTGTTACCTGTCTACTATGTGGTTGTTATGACAGACAGTGAGGTGTTACCTGTCTACTATGTGGTTGTTATGACAGACAGTGAGGTGTTACCTGTCTACTATGTGGTTGTTATGACAGACAGTGAGGTGTTACCTGTCTACTATGTGGTTGTTATGACAGACAGTGAGGCGTTACCTGTCTACTATGTGGTTGTTATGACAGACAGTGAGGTGTTACCTGTCTACTATGTGGTTGTTATGACAGACAGTGAGGCGTTACCTGTCTACTATGTGGTTGTTATGACAGACAGTGAGGTGTTACCTGTCTACTATGTGGTTGTTATGACAGACAGTGAGGTGTTACCTGTCTACTATGTGGTTGTTATGACAGACAGTGAGGCGTTACCTGTCTACTATGTGGTTGTTATGACAGACAGTGAGGTGTTACCTGTCTACTATGTGGTTGTTATGACAGACAGTGAGGTGTTACCTGTCTACTATGTGGTTATGACAGACAGTGAGGTGTTACCTGTCTACTATGTGGTTGTTATGACAGACAGTGAGGCGTTACCTGTCTACTATGTGGTTGTTATGACAGACAGTGAGGTGTTACCTGTCTACTATGTGGTTGTTATGACAGACAGTGAGGCGTTACCTGTCTACTATGTGGTTGTTATGACAGACAGTGAGGTGTTACCTGTCTACTATGTGGTTGTTATGACAGACAGTGAGGTGTTACCTGTCTACTATGTGGTTGTTATGACAGACAGTGAGGTGTTACCTGTCTACTATGTGGTTGTTATGACAGACAGTGAGGCGTTACCTGTCTACTATGTGGTTGTTATGACAGACAGTGAGGTGTTACCTGTCTACTATGTGGTTGTTATGACAGACAGTGAGGTGTTACCTGTCTACTATGTGGTTGTTATGACAGACAGTGAGGCGTTACCTGTCTACTATGTGGTTGTTATGACAGACAGTGAGGTGTTACCTGTCTACTATGTGGTTGTTATGACAGACAGTGAGGCGTTACCTGTCTACTATGTGGTTGTTATGACAGACAGTGAGGTGTTACCTGTCTACTATGTGGTTGTTATGACAGACAGTGAGGTGTTACCTGTCTACTATGTGGTTGTTATGACAGACAGTGAGGTGTTACCTGTCTACTATGTGGTTGTTATGACAGACAGTGAGGTGTTACCTGTCTACTATGTGGTTGTTATGACAGACAGTGAGGTGTTACCTGTCTACTATGTGGTTGTTATGACAGACAGTGAGGTGTTACCTGTCTACTATGTGGTTGTTATGACAGACAGTGAGGTGTTACCTGTCTACTATGTGGTTGTTATGACAGACAGTGAGGTGTTACCTGTCTACTATGTGGTTGTTATGACAGACAGTGAGGTGTTACCTGTCTACTATGTGGTTGTTATGACAGACAGTGAGGTGTTACCTGTCTACTATGTGGTTGTTATGACAGACAGTGAGGTGTTACCTGTCTACTATGTGGTTGTTATGACAGACAGTGAGGTGTTACCTGTCTACTATGTGGTTGTTATGACAGACAGTGAGGTGTTACCTGTCTACTATGTGGTTGTTATGACAGACAGTGAGGTGTTACCTGTCTACTATGTGGTTGTTATGACAGACAGTGAGGTGTTACCTGTCTACTATGTGGTTGTTATGACAGACAGTGAGGTGTTACCTGTCTACTATGTGGTTGTTATGACAGACAGTGAGGTGTTACCTGTCTACTATGTGGTTGTTATGACAGACAGTGAGGTGTTACCTGTCTACTATGTGGTTGTTATGACAGACAGTGAGGTGTTACCTGTCTACTATGTGGTTGTTATGACAGACAGTGAGGTGTTACCTGTCTACTATGTGGTTGTTATGACAGACAGTGAGGTGTTACCTGTCTACTATGTGGTTGTTATGACAGACAGTGAGGTGTTACCTGTCTACTATGTGGTTGTTATGACAGACAGTGAGGTGTTACCTGTCTACTATGTGGTTGTTATGACAGACAGTGAGGTGTTACCTGTCTACTATGTGGTTGTTATGACAGACAGTGAGGTGTTACCTGTCTACTATGTGGTTGTTATGACAGACAGTGAGGTGTTACCTGTCTACTATGTGGTTGTTATGACAGACAGTGAGGTGTTACCTGTCTACTATGTGGTTGTTATGACAGACAGTGAGGTGTTACCTGTCTACTATGTGGTTGTTATGACAGACAGTGAGGCGTTACCTGTCTACTATGTGGTTGTTATGACAGACAGTGAGGTGTTACCTGTCTACTATGTGGTTGTTATGACAGACAGTGAGGCGTTACCTGTCTACTATGTGGTTGTTATGACAGACAGTGAGGCGTTACCTGTCTACTATGTGGTTGTTATGACAGACAGTGAGGTGTTACCTGTCTACTATGTGGTTGTTATGACAGACAGTGAGGCGTTACCTGTCTACTATGTGGTTGTTATGACAGACAGTGAGGTGTTACCTGTCTACTATGTGGTTGTTATGACAGACAGTGAGGCGTTACCTGTCTACTATGTGGTTGTTATGACAGACAGTGAGGTGTTACCTGTCTACTATGTGGTTGTTATGACAGACAGTGAGGTGTTACCTGTCTACTATGTGGTTGTTATGACAGACAGTGAGGTGTTACCTGTCTACTATGTGGTTGTTATGACAGACAGTGAGGTGTTACCTGTCTACTATGTGGTTGTTATGACAGACAGTGAGGTGTTACCTGTCTACTATGTGGTTGTTATGACAGACAGTGAGGTGTTACCTGTCTACTATGTGGTTGTTATGACAGACAGTGAGGCGTTACCTGTCTACTATGTGGTTGTTATGACAGACAGTGAGGTGTTACCTGTCTACTATGTGGTTGTTATGACAGACAGTGAGGCGTTACCTGTCTACTATGTGGTTGTTATGACAGACAGTGAGGCGTTACCTGTCTACTATGTGGTTGTTATGACAGACAGTGAGGTGTTACCTGTCTACTATGTGGTTGTTATGACAGACAGTGAGGCGTTACCTGTCTACTATGTGGTTGTTATGACAGACAGTGAGGTGTTACCTGTCTACTATGTGGTTGTTATGACAGACAGTGAGGCGTTACCTGTCTACTATGTGGTTGTTATGACAGACAGTGAGGTGTTACCTGTCTACTATGTGGTTGTTATGACAGACAGTGAGGTGTTACCTGTCTACTATGTGGTTGTTATGACAGACAGTGAGGTGTTACCTGTCTACTATGTGGTTGTTATGACAGACAGTGAGGTGTTACCTGTCTACTATGTGGTTGTTATGACAGACAGTGAGGTGTTACCTGTCTACTATGTGGTTGTTATGACAGACAGTGAGGTGTTACCTGTCTACTATGTGGTTGTTATGACAGACAGTGAGGTGTTACCTGTCTACTATGTGGTTGTTATGACAGACAGTGAGGTGTTACCTGTCTACTATGTGGTTGTTATGACAGACAGTGAGGTGTTACCTGTCTACTATGTGGTTGTTATGACAGACAGTGAGGTGTTACCTGTCTACTATGTGGTTGTTATGACAGACAGTGAGGTGTTACCTGTCTACTATGTGGTTGTTATGACAGACAGTGAGGTGTTACCTGTCTACTATGTGGTTGTTATGACAGACAGTGAGGCGTTACCTGTCTACTATGTGGTTGTTATGACAGACAGTGAGGTGTTACCTGTCTACTATGTGGTTGTTATGACAGACAGTGAGGCGTTACCTGTCTACTATGTGGTTGTTATGACAGACAGTGAGGCGTTACCTGTCTACTATGTGGTTGTTATGACAGACAGTGAGGTGTTACCTGTCTACTATGTGGTTGTTATGACAGACAGTGAGGCGTTACCTGTCTACTATGTGGTTGTTATGACAGACAGTGAGGTGTTACCTGTCTACTATGTGGTTGTTATGACAGACAGTGAGGCGTTACCTGTCTACTATGTGGTTGTTATGACAGACAGTGAGGTGTTACCTGTCTACTATGTGGTTGTTATGACAGACAGTGAGGTGTTACCTGTCTACTATGTGGTTGTTATGACAGACAGTGAGGTGTTACCTGTCTACTATGTGGTTGTTATGACAGACAGTGAGGTGTTACCTGTCTACTATGTGGTTGTTATGACAGACAGTGAGGTGTTACCTGTCTACTATGTGGTTGTTATGACAGACAGTGAGGTGTTACCTGTCTACTATGTGGTTGTTATGACAGACAGTGAGGCGTTACCTGTCTACTATGTGGTTGTTATGACAGACAGTGAGGTGTTACCTGTCTACTATGTGGTTGTTATGACAGACAGTGAGGCGTTACCTGTCTACTATGTGGTTGTTATGACAGACAGTGAGGCGTTACCTGTCTACTATGTGGTTGTTATGACAGACAGTGAGGTGTTACCTGTCTACTATGTGGTTGTTATGACAGACAGTGAGGCGTTACCTGTCTACTATGTGGTTGTTATGACAGACAGTGAGGTGTTACCTGTCTACTATGTGGTTGTTATGACAGACAGTGAGGCGTTACCTGTCTACTATGTGGTTGTTATGACAGACAGTGAGGTGTTACCTGTCTACTATGTGGTTGTTATGACAGACAGTGAGGTGTTACCTGTCTACTATGTGGTTGTTATGACAGACAGTGAGGTGTTACCTGTCTACTATGTGGTTGTTATGACAGACAGTGAGGTGTTACCTGTCTACTATGTGGTTGTTATGACAGACAGTGAGGTGTTACCTGTCTACTATGTGGTTGTTATGACAGACAGTGAGGTGTTACCTGTCTACTATGTGGTTGTTATGACAGACAGTGAGGTGTTACCTGTCTACTATGTGGTTGTTATGACAGACAGTGAGGTGTTACCTGTCTACTATGTGGTTGTTATGACAGACAGTGAGGTGTTACCTGTCTACTATGTGGTTGTTATGACAGACAGTGAGGTGTTACCTGTCTACTATGTGGTTGTTATGACAGACAGTGAGGTGTTACCTGTCTACTATGTGGTTGTTATGACAGACAGTGAGGTGTTACCTGTCTACTATGTGGTTGTTATGACAGACAGTGAGGTGTTACCTGTCTACTATGTGGTTGTTATGACAGACAGTGAGGTGTTACCTGTCTACTATGTGGTTGTTATGACAGACAGTGAGGTGTTACCTGTCTACTATGTGGTTGTTATGACAGACAGTGAGGTGTTACCTGTCTACTATGTGGTTGTTATGACAGACAGTGAGGCGTTACCTGTCTACTATGTGGTTGTTATGACAGACAGTGAGGTGTTACCTGTCTACTATGTGGTTGTTATGACAGACAGTGAGGCGTTACCTGTCTACTATGTGGTTGTTATGACAGACAGTGAGGTGTTACCTGTCTACTATGTGGTTGTTATGACAGACAGTGAGGCGTTACCTGTCTACTATGTGGTTGTTATGACAGACAGTGAGGTGTTACCTGTCTACTATGTGGTTGTTATGACAGACAGTGAGGCGTTACCTGTCTACTATGTGGTTGTTATGACAGACAGTGAGGTGTTACCTGTCTACTATGTGGTTGTTATGACAGACAGTGAGGTGTTACCTGTCTACTATGTGGTTGTTATGACAGACAGTGAGGTGTTACCTGTCTACTATGTGGTTGTTATGACAGACAGTGAGGTGTTACCTGTCTACTATGTGGTTGTTATGACAGACAGTGAGGTGTTACCTGTCTACTATGTGGTTGTTATGACAGACAGTGAGGTGTTACCTGTCTACTATGTGGTTGTTATGACAGACAGTGAGGTGTTACCTGTCTACTATGTGGTTGTTATGACAGACAGTGAGGCGTTACCTGTCTACTATGTGGTTGTTATGACAGACAGTGAGGTGTTACCTGTCTACTATGTGGTTGTTATGACAGACAGTGAGGCGTTACCTGTCTACTATGTGGTTGTTATGACAGACAGTGAGGCGTTACCTGTCTACTATGTGGTTGTTATGACAGACAGTGAGGTGTTACCTGTCTACTATGTGGTTGTTATGACAGACAGTGAGGCGTTACCTGTCTACTATGTGGTTGTTATGACAGACAGTGAGGTGTTACCTGTCTACTATGTGGTTGTTATGACAGACAGTGAGGCGTTACCTGTCTACTATGTGGTTGTTATGACAGACAGTGAGGTGTTACCTGTCTACTATGTGGTTGTTATGACAGACAGTGAGGTGTTACCTGTCTACTATGTGGTTGTTATGACAGACAGTGAGGTGTTACCTGTCTACTATGTGGTTGTTATGACAGACAGTGAGGTGTTACCTGTCTACTATGTGGTTGTTATGACAGACAGTGAGGTGTTACCTGTCTACTATGTGGTTGTTATGACAGACAGTGAGGTGTTACCTGTCTACTATGTGGTTGTTATGACAGACAGTGAGGTGTTACCTGTCTACTATGTGGTTGTTATGACAGACAGTGAGGTGTTACCTGTCTACTATGTGGTTGTTATGACAGACAGTGAGGTGTTACCTGTCTACTATGTGGTTGTTATGACAGACAGTGAGGTGTTACCTGTCTACTATGTGGTTGTTATGACAGACAGTGAGGTGTTACCTGTCTACTATGTGGTTGTTATGACAGACAGTGAGGTGTTACCTGTCTACTATGTGGTTGTTATGACAGACAGTGAGGTGTTACCTGTCTACTATGTGGTTGTTATGACAGACAGTGAGGTGTTACCTGTCTACTATGTGGTTGTTATGACAGACAGTGAGGTGTTACCTGTCTACTATGTGGTTGTTATGACAGACAGTGAGGTGTTACCTGTCTACTATGTGGTTGTTATGACAGACAGTGAGGTGTTACCTGTCTACTATGTGGTTGTTATGACAGACAGTGAGGTGTTACCTGTCTACTATGTGGTTGTTATGACAGACAGTGAGGTGTTACCTGTCTACTATGTGGTTGTTATGACAGACAGTGAGGTGTTACCTGTCTACTATGTGGTTGTTATGACAGACAGTGAGGTGTTACCTGTCTACTATGTGGTTGTTATGACAGACAGTGAGGTGTTACCTGTCTACTATGTGGTTGTTATGACAGACAGTGAGGTGTTACCTGTCTACTATGTGGTTGTTATGACAGACAGTGAGGTGTTACCTGTCTACTATGTGGTTGTTATGACAGACAGTGAGGTGTTACCTGTCTACTATGTGGTTGTTATGACAGACAGTGAGGTGTTACCTGTCTACTATGTGGTTGTTATGACAGACAGTGAGGTGTTACCTGTCTACTATGTGGTTGTTATGACAGACAGTGAGGTGTTACCTGTCTACTATGTGGTTGTTATGACAGACAGTGAGGTGTTACCTGTCTACTATGTGGTTGTTATGACAGACAGTGAGGTGTTACCTGTCTACTATGTGGTTGTTATGACAGACAGTGAGGTGTTACCTGTCTACTATGTGGTTGTTATGACAGACAGTGAGGTGTTACCTGTCTACTATGTGGTTGTTATGACAGACAGTGAGGTGTTACCTGTCTACTATGTGGTTGTTATGACAGACAGTGAGGCGTTACCTGTCTACTATGTGGTTGTTATGACAGACAGTGAGGCGTTACCTGTCTACTATGTGGTTGTTATGACAGACAGTGAGGCGTTACCTGTCTACTATGTGGTTGTTATGACAGACAGTGAGGTGTTACCTGTCTACTATGTGGTTGTTATGACAGACAGTGAGGCGTTACCTGTCTACTATGTGGTTGTTATGACAGACAGTGAGGCGTTACCTGTCTACTATGTGGTTGTTATGACAGACAGTGAGGTGTTACCTGTCTACTATGTGGTTGTTATGACAGACAGTGAGGTGTTACCTGTCTACTATGTGGTTGTTATGACAGACAGTGAGGCGTTACCTGTCTACTATGTGGTTGTTATGACAGACAGTGAGGCGTTACCTGTCTACTATGTGGTTGTTATGACAGACAGTGAGGTGTTACCTGTCTACTATGTGGTTGTTATGACAGACAGTGAGGTGTTACCTGTCTACTATGTGGTTGTTATGACAGACAGTGAGGTGTTACCTGTCTACTATGTGGTTGTTATGACAGACAGTGAGGTGTTACCTGTCTACTATGTGGTTGTTATGACAGACAGTGAGGTGTTACCTGTCTACTATGTGGTTGTTATGACAGACAGTGAGGCGTTACCTGTCTACTATGTGGTTGTTATGACAGACAGTGAGGTGTTACCTGTCTACTATGTGGTTGTTATGACAGACAGTGAGGTGTTACCTGTCTACTATGTGGTTGTTATGACAGACAGTGAGGCGTTACCTGTCTACTATGTGGTTGTTATGACAGACAGTGAGGCGTTACCTGTCTACTATGTGGTTGTTATGACAGACAGTGAGGCGTTACCTGTCTACTATGTGGTTGTTATGACAGACAGTGAGGTGTTACCTGTCTACTATGTGGTTGTTATGACAGACAGTGAGGTGTTACCTGTCTACTATGTGGTTGTTATGACAGACAATGAGGTGTTACCTGTCTACTATGTGGTTGTTATGACAGACAGTGAGGTGTTACCTGTCTACTATGTGGTTGTTATGACAGACAGTGAGGTGTTACCTGTCTACTATGTGGTTGTTATGACAGACAGTGAGGTGTTACCTGTCTACTATGTGGTTGTTATGACAGACAGTGAGGTGTTACCTGTCTACTATGTGGTTGTTATGACAGACAGTGAGGTGTTACCTGTCTACTATGTGGTTGTTATGACAGACAGTGAGGTGTTACCTGTCTACTATGTGGTTGTTATGACAGACAGTGAGGTGTTACCTGTCTACTATGTGGTTGTTATGACAGACAGTGAGGTGTTACCTGTCTACTATGTGGTTGTTATGACAGACAGTGAGGTGTTACCTGTCTACTATGTGGTTGTTATGACAGACAGTGAGGTGTTACCTGTCTACTATGTGGTTGTTATGACAGACAGTGAGGTGTTACCTGTCTACTATGTGGTTGTTATGACAGACAGTGAGGTGTTACCTGTCTACTATGTGGTTGTTATGACAGACAGTGAGGTGTTACCTGTCTACTATGTGGTTGTTATGACAGACAGTGAGGTGTTACCTGTCTACTATGTGGTTGTTATGACAGACAGTGAGGTGTTACCTGTCTACTATGTGGTTGTTATGACAGACAGTGAGGTGTTACCTGTCTACTATGTGGTTGTTATGACAGACAGTGAGGTGTTACCTGTCTACTATGTGGTTGTTATGACAGACAGTGAGGTGTTACCTGTCTACTATGTGGTTGTTATGACAGACAGTGAGGTGTTACCTGTCTACTATGTGGTTGTTATGACAGACAGTGAGGCGTTACCTGTCTACTATGTGGTTGTTATGACAGACAGTGAGGTGTTACCTGTCTACTATGTGGTTGTTATGACAGACAGTGAGGCGTTACCTGTCTACTATGTGGTTGTTATGACAGACAGTGAGGCGTTACCTGTCTACTATGTGGTTGTTATGACAGACAGTGAGGCGTTACCTGTCTACTATGTGGTTGTTATGACAGACAGTGAGGCGTTACCTGTCTACTATGTGGTTGTTATGACAGACAGTGAGGCGTTACCTGTCTACTATGTGGTTGTTATGACAGACAGTGAGGCGTTACCTGTCTACTATGTGGTTGTTATGACAGACAGTGAGGTGTTACCTGTCTACTATGTGGTTGTTATGACAGACAGTGAGGTGTTACCTGTCTACTATGTGGTTGTTATGACAGACAGTGAGGTGTTACCTGTCTACTATGTGGTTGTTATGACAGACAGTGAGGTGTTACCTGTCTACTATGTGGTTGTTATGACAGACAGTGAGGTGTTACCTGTCTACTATGTGGTTGTTATGACAGACAGTGAGGTGTTACCTGTCTACTATGTGGTTGTTATGACAGACAGTGAGGTGTTACCTGTCTACTATGTGGTTGTTATGACAGACAGTGAGGTGTTACCTGTCTACTATGTGGTTGTTATGACAGACAGTGAGGTGTTACCTGTCTACTATGTGGTTGTTATGACAGACAGTGAGGTGTTACCTGTCTACTATGTGGTTGTTATGACAGACAGTGAGGTGTTACCTGTCTACTATGTGGTTGTTATGACAGACAGTGAGGTGTTACCTGTCTACTATGTGGTTGTTATGACAGACAGTGAGGTGTTACCTGTCTACTATGTGGTTGTTATGACAGACAGTGAGGTGTTACCTGTCTACTATGTGGTTGTTATGACAGACAGTGAGGTGTTACCTGTCTACTATGTGGTTGTTATGACAGACAGTGAGGTGTTACCTGTCTACTATGTGGTTGTTATGACAGACAGTGAGGTGTTACCTGTCTACTATGTGGTTGTTATGACAGACAGTGAGGTGTTACCTGTCTACTATGTGGTTGTTATGACAGACAGTGAGGTGTTACCTGTCTACTATGTGGTTGTTATGACAGACAGTGAGGCGTTACCTGTCTACTATGTGGTTGTTATGACAGACAGTGAGGTGTTACCTGTCTACTATGTGGTTGTTATGACAGACAGTGAGGTGTTACCTGTCTACTATGTGGTTGTTATGACAGACAGTGAGGCGTTACCTGTCTACTATGTGGTTGTTATGACAGACAGTGAGGTGTTACCTGTCTACTATGTGGTTGTTATGACAGACAGTGAGGCGTTACCTGTCTACTATGTGGTTGTTATGACAGACAGTGAGGCGTTACCTGTCTACTATGTGGTTGTTATGACAGACAGTGAGGTGTTACCTGTCTACTATGTGGTTGTTATGACAGACAGTGAGGTGTTACCTGTCTACTATGTGGTTGTTATGACAGACAGTGAGGCGTTACCTGTCTACTATGTGGTTGTTATGACAGACAGTGAGGCGTTACCTGTCTACTATGTGGTTGTTATGACAGACAGTGAGGTGTTACCTGTCTACTATGTGGTTGTTATGACAGACAGTGAGGTGTTACGTCTACTATGTGGTTGTTATGACAGACAGTGAGGTGTTACCTGTCTACTATGTGGTTGTTATGACAGACAGTGAGGTGTTACCTGTCTACTATGTGGTTGTTATGACAGACAGTGAGGTGTTACCTGTCTACTATGTGGTTGTTATGACAGACAGTGAGGTGTTACCTGTCTACTATGTGGTTGTTATGACAGACAGTGAGGTGTTACCTGTCTACTATGTGGTTGTTATGACAGACAGTGAGGTGTTACCTGTCTACTATGTGGTTGTTATGACAGACAGTGAGGTGTTACCTGTCTACTATGTGGTTGTTATGACAGACAGTGAGGCGTTACCTGTCTACTATGTGGTTGTTATGACAGACAGTGAGGTGTTACCTGTCTACTATGTGGTTGTTATGACAGACAGTGAGGTGTTACCTGTCTACTATGTGGTTGTTATGACAGACAGTGAGGCGTTACCTGTCTACTATGTGGTTGTTATGACAGACAGTGAGGTGTTACCTGTCTACTATGTGGTTGTTATGACAGACAGTGAGGCGTTACCTGTCTACTATGTGGTTGTTATGACAGACAGTGAGGCGTTACCTGTCTACTATGTGGTTGTTATGACAGACAGTGAGGTGTTACCTGTCTACTATGTGGTTGTTATGACAGACAATGAGGTGTTACCTGTCTACTATGTGGTTGTTATGACAGACAGTGAGGTGTTACCTGTCTACTATGTGGTTGTTATGACAGACAGTGAGGTGTTACCTGTCTACTATGTGGTTGTTATGACAGACAGTGAGGTGTTACCTGTCTACTATGTGGTTGTTATGACAGACAGTGAGGTGTTACCTGTCTACTATGTGGTTGTTATGACAGACAGTGAGGTGTTACCTGTCTACTATGTGGTTGTTATGACAGACAGTGAGGTGTTACCTGTCTACTATGTGGTTGTTATGACAGACAGTGAGGTGTTACCTGTCTACTATGTGGTTGTTATGACAGACAGTGAGGCGTTACCTGTCTACTATGTGGTTGTTATGACAGACAGTGAGGCGTTACCTGTCTACTATGTGGTTGTTATGACAGACAGTGAGGCGTTACCTGTCTACTATGTGGTTGTTATGACAGACAGTGAGGTGTTACCTGTCTACTATGTGGTTGTTATGACAGACAGTGAGGTGTTACCTGTCTACTATGTGGTTGTTATGACAGACAGTGAGGCGTTACCTGTCTACTATGTGGTTGTTATGACAGACAGTGAGGTGTTACCTGTCTACTATGTGGTTGTTATGACAGACAGTGAGGCGTTACCTGTCTACTATGTGGTTGTTATGACAGACAGTGAGGTGTTACCTGTCTACTATGTGGTTGTTATGACAGACAGTGAGGTGTTACCTGTCTACTATGTGGTTGTTATGACAGACAGTGAGGCGTTACCTGTCTACTATGTGGTTGTTATGACAGACAGTGAGGCGTTACCTGTCTACTATGTGGTTGTTATGACAGACAGTGAGGTGTTACCTGTCTACTATGTGGTTGTTATGACAGACAGTGAGGTGTTACCTGTCTACTATGTGGTTGTTATGACAGACAGTGAGGCGTTACCTGTCTACTATGTGGTTGTTATGACAGACAGTGAGGTGTTACCTGTCTACTATGTGGTTGTTATGACAGACAGTGAGGTGTTACCTGTCTACTATGTGGTTGTTATGACAGACAGTGAGGTGTTACCTGTCTACTATGTGGTTGTTATGACAGACAGTGAGGCGTTACCTGTCTACTATGTGGTTGTTATGACAGACAGTGAGGTGTTACCTGTCTACTATGTGGTTGTTATGACAGACAGTGAGGCGTTACCTGTCTACTATGTGGTTGTTATGACAGACAGTGAGGTGTTACCTGTCTACTATGTGGTTGTTATGACAGACAGTGAGGTGTTACCTGTCTACTATGTGGTTGTTATGACAGACAGTGAGGTGTTACCTGTCTACTATGTGGTTGTTATGACAGACAGTGAGGCGTTACCTGTCTACTATGTGGTTGTTATGACAGACAGTGAGGTGTTACCTGTCTACTATGTGGTTGTTATGACAGACAGTGAGGTGTTACCTGTCTACTATGTGGTTGTTATGACAGACAGTGAGGCGTTACCTGTCTACTATGTGGTTGTTATGACAGACAGTGAGGCGTTACCTGTCTACTATGTGGTTGTTATGACAGACAGTGAGGCGTTACCTGTCTACTATGTGGTTGTTATGACAGACAGTGAGGTGTTACCTGTCTACTATGTGGTTGTTATGACAGACAGTGAGGTGTTACCTGTCTACTATGTGGTTGTTATGACAGACAGTGAGGTGTTACCTGTCTACTATGTGGTTGTTATGACAGACAGTGAGGTGTTACCTGTCTACTATGTGGTTGTTATGACAGACAGTGAGGTGTTACCTGTCTACTATGTGGTTGTTATGACAGACAGTGAGGCGTTACCTGTCTACTATGTGGTTGTTATGACAGACAGTGAGGCGTTACCTGTCTACTATGTGGTTGTTATGACAGACAGTGAGGTGTTACCTGTCTACTATGTGGTTGTTATGACAGACAGTGAGGTGTTACCTGTCTACTATGTGGTTGTTATGACAGACAGTGAGGTGTTACCTGTCTACTATGTGGTTGTTATGACAGACAGTGAGGTGTTACCTGTCTACTATGTGGTTGTTATGACAGACAGTGAGGTGTTACCTGTCTACTATGTGGTTGTTATGACAGACAGTGAGGTGTTACCTGTCTACTATGTGGTTGTTATGACAGACAGTGAGGTGTTACCTGTCTACTATGTGGTTGTTATGACAGACAGTGAGGCGTTACCTGTCTACTATGTGGTTGTTATGACAGACAGTGAGGTGTTACCTGTCTACTATGTGGTTGTTATGACAGACAGTGAGGTGTTACCTGTCTACTATGTGGTTGTTATGACAGACAGTGAGGTGTTACCTGTCTACTATGTGGTTGTTATGACAGACAGTGAGGCGTTACCTGTCTACTATGTGGTTGTTATGACAGACAGTGAGGTGTTACCTGTCTACTATGTGGTTGTTATGACAGACAGTGAGGTGTTACCTGTCTACTATGTGGTTGTTATGACAGACAGTGAGGTGTTACCTGTCTACTATGTGGTTGTTATGACAGACAGTGAGGTGTTACCTGTCTACTATGTGGTTATGACAGACAGTGAGGTGTTACCTGTGTAGTATGTTGTTGTTATAGCTGTGCAAGATGGTGTTGACGATCTGTTTGAAGAGCCTGTGAGCCTCCTCTTCACTGAGGCCCGGGCTGCCCTTGCTATGGGACACAGTGTTGATGTGTTCTAGAAGGTCTCCACTCAGAGCCAGCTCCAGAATCAGATAGAACTGCTTCAGTAAGCTGGACCTGTTCAAAAGTAGAGTACCCACCATATTAATATAATCTAAACTCAACAAAAAAAGAAACGTCCTCTCACTGTCAACTGCGTTTATTTTCAGCAAACTTGTGTAAATATTTGTATGAACATAACAAGATTCAACAACTGAGACAGAAACTGAACAAGTTCCACAGACATGTGACTAACAGAAATGGAATAATGTGTCCCTGAACAAGGGAGCGGTGTCAAAATCAAAATTAACAGTCAGTATCTGGTGTGGCCACCAGCTGCATTAAGTACTGCAGTGCATCTCCTCCTCATGGACTGCACCAGATTTGCCAGTTCTTGCTGTGAGATGTTACCTCACTCTTCCACCAAGGCACCTGCAAGTTCCCGGACATTTCTGTGGGGGAATGGCCCTAGCCCTCACCCTCCAATCCAACAGGTCCCAGATGTACTCAATGGGATTGAGATCCGGGCTCTTCGCTGTCCATGGCAGAACACTGACATTCCTGTCTTGCAGGAAATCATGCACAGAACGAGCAGTATGGCTGATGGCATTGTCATGCTGGAGGGTCATGTCAGGATGAGCCTGCAGGAAGGGTACCACATGAGGGAGGAGGATCTCTTCCCTGTAACGCACAGCGTTGAGATTGCCTGCAATGACAACAAGCTCAGTCCGATGATGCTGTGACACACCGCCCCAGAACATGACGGACCCTACACCTCCAAATCGATCCCGCTCCAGACACAGGCCTCGGTGTAACGCTCATTCCTTCAAGGATAAGTGCAAATCAGACCATCATCCCCGGTGAGACAAAACCGAGACTCGTCAGTGAAGAGCACTTTTTGCCAGTCCTGTCTAGTCCAGCGACGGTGGGTTTGTGCCCATAGGCGACGTTGTTACCGGTGATGTCTGGTGAGGACCTGCCTTACAAAAGGGCTACAAGCCCTCAGTCCAGCCTCTCTTAGCCTATTGCGGACAGTCTGAGCACTGATGGAGGGATTGTGCGTTCCTGTTGTAACTCGGGCAGTTGTTGTTGCCATCCTGTACCTGCCTTGCAGGTGTGATGTTCGGATGTACCGATCCTGTGCAGGTGTTGTTACACGTGGTCTGCCACTGCGAGGACGATCAGCTGTCCGTCCTGTCTCCCTGTAGCGCTGTCTTAAGCGTCTCACAGTACTGACATTGCAATTTATTTCCCTGGCCACATCTGCAGTCCTCATGCCTCCTTGCAGCATGCCTAAGGCATGTTCACGCAGATGAGCAGGGACCCTGGGCATCTTTCTTTTGGTGTTTTTAAGAGTCAGTAGAAAGGCCTCTTTAGTGTCTAAAGTTTTCATAACTGTGACCTTAATTTCCTACCGTCTGTAAGCTGTTAGTGTCTTAACGACCGTTCCACTGGTGCATGTTCATTAATTGTTTATGGTTCATTGAACAAGCATGGGAAACAGTGTTTAAACCCTTTACAATGAAGATCTGTGAAGTTATTGGGATTTTTACGAATTATCTTTGAAAGACAGGGTCCTAAAAAAGGGACGTTTCTTTTTTTGCTGAGTTTATTAACCTAATGATTCTATTGCTATAGCACATACAGTCAGTGAGTCTGGATTCATATATATATATTTTTCTATTTAACCTTTATTTAACTAGGCAAGTCAGTTTAGAACAAATTCTTATTTACAATGACGGACTACCCCGGCAAAACCCAGACGACGCTGGGCCAATTGTGCGCCGCCCTATGGGACTCCCAATCACGGCCGGATGGGATGCAGCCTGGATTCGAATTCGAATCAGCTTGACATCATATCAAAACTTTCCTGCAAAACCATTTTAGTGTCTAAGGGCCAGTTTCCCAGATCCAGATTAAGCTAAAAAACCATGTTCAATGGAGGTGCTTTTTATTCTAGGACTAGTCTTAGTCTGGGAAACTATTCTAGAACTAGTCTTAGTCTGGGAAACTAGCCCTATATTTTTTGCGTATATCAAAGAAGAAATGTGTTTGGTGTTTGTTCCCTGACAACACTCAGGGAACAAACACCACCACTAGGTGTCTGTACGTGGCGTTCAGAGCATATCTCTCCTTGCACAAACTTCTTAGAGTATTCTAGGGGAGCCTCGCTCATATAGAGGATTTTGATGGCCACCTGAAAAATAAATGGTTGGAGGCCTGTTTTTATTCAAGTGTGACTGCAGTGCTAGTCATAGTGAGATACTATTCTTTTGAAATATGTACAGAAAATATGGACATAAGTTCAGGCTAAAATACAAAATAATCAGTAAGTGGGTACATGTTATGGTCATAAATTTAAGTTGAGAATGTATTTTTTATGATTTTTACCATGGTAACAACATGGCAAAATTACATTGCACTACCATATTATGGTTCTTGCTCCTCAGGTCATTGCCCAGCTTGTAGTACTGGCTGATCTTATTTGGGGTAGCATACCCCATGTAGACCTTGGAGAAAGCACCTGTCCTCATCGTGCCAGAGAGAAGGTAGCCATTCTCTCGACACTCTATGGTCCTCTCATTAAGCGACTTCCCTGAGTCCTTTACTCTCATGCCAGTGCCCCTCATACTAAAACAGATACCTTCAATCCGCTTCCTCTCCTAGTGGCTACATCTCTTTTCCTGTGCATCTCAGATTAAGCTCTCAGTCAAATGTATTTGATGTATGACTGAGGTATTTGATATTTATCCATGTAATATTTAGCTGTAAGCATGCCCACACTCATGGTGTGAACTTGCTGAAATGATGACAATATATCTGGAACCTTCTCCATGGCAACATGAATGATACAGTACAAACTAATTCTACAATAGAATGTTGAGGTGGTTCTCTTTGCTTCAACATGAATGGAATGGAACCATTTGCTGATAATCCATTGTTACAGGCTGGAGTGTAATATGTATTAGCTTATCATTATTTGCTCTCTAGCTACAGTACTGTAATTAAGGCTTTTACAGTGCATTCAGTGTATTCACAACTCAACATATTTTCCTTCCACTAATGATTTCATTCTCCTCGCCAAAAATAGCTAAATAGAGTGAATATATTAAATGTGATGAATCAAAATGTCTGGCCAACAGGAGTGACGGACGACTCGTGAGACCAGCTCATTAGGAATGCATGACAAGGAAAACATGGGTCACGTCCCAAATGGCAACATATTCCCTTTATAGTGCACTACTTTTATCCAGGGCACAGGGCTTTGGTCAAAAGTAGTGCACTATATAGGGAATAAGGTGCCATTTGGGATGCACACTTGGTCCTGGCCCACATTAATATACAGGGCTGAAAACAATTACGAGTATGACATTGACTTAGTTATTCCCGCTGGAGAGGCCAGTTTGAGGAAGAGACACATCATAAGTGTAAGTGATATATCAATAGCTCATGGTTCACTATCCAGGCCAATTTAGTTTCAGCACTGCATAGTTGGGCCAGTTGAAGTTAGCCTCAGAGGTGAATGTTGTTCTGGCCTATGTGATGTTGTGGCCATAATGCATTAGCCTTTTCATTTGTATAACTGCTTAGACGAATACTGATGTGCATATGGCCTGGCCGATAGAAGAGAAAATTGTCAAGTCAAATGGAAAAGAAAATGAGGTGAGCAAACTAGTTTCTCAGATTGTGTTGATTTAACGTACCGATGCCAACTGCTTTCACAGATTGTGTTGATTTAACGTTCCGATGCCAACTGCTTTCACAGATTGTGTTTATTTAACGTTCCGATGCCAACTGCTTTCA
Organism: Salvelinus alpinus; assembly: GCF_045679555.1. Classification (NCBI taxonomy): domain Eukaryota; kingdom Metazoa; phylum Chordata; class Actinopteri; order Salmoniformes; family Salmonidae; genus Salvelinus; species Salvelinus alpinus. Next base: position 34,098,800 of record NC_092111.1, on the reverse strand, counting down.
CAGATTGAGTTTATTTAACATTCCGATGCCAACTGCTTTCTCAGACTGTGTTTATTTAACGTACCGATGCCAACTGCTTTCTCAGATTGTGTTTATTTAATGTACCGATGCCATGATATATTGATCTATGATATATTCAATGTACAGGTTTTTGAATGCTCTTGCTCACAATAACATTCACAGACTTACAAAAAATGTTTTATTGTCACGTGCAATGAAATATGTTGTTTTACAGGGTCAGCCATAGTAGTACAGCTCCCCTGGAGCAAATGAGAGTTAAGTGCCTTGCTCAAGGGCACATGGACAGATTTGTATACCTTGTCGGCTCGCGTAATCAAAACAAGATCTTTATGGATATTGGCCCAACGCTCTAACCGCTAGTCTACCTGCTGTCCAAGTATGCTGACAAGTGTGTGTATGTATATATATATATATATATATATATATATATATATATATATATATATGTGTGTGTATATTTAAGCAATAAGGCTCAAGGGGGTGTGGTATATGGCCAATATACCACGGATAAGGGCTGTTCTAAAGCACGACGCAACGTGGAGTGCCTGGATACCACCATTAGACGTGGTATATTGGCCATATACCACAAACCCCAGAGGTGCCCTATTGCTATTATAATCTGGTTACCAACGTAATTAGAACAGTAAAAATACATATTTTGTCATACTCGTGGTATACGGTCTGATATTCCACGGCTGTCAGCCAATCAGCATTCAGGGCTCAAACCACCCAGTTTATAAATACAAGTATACTGACAAGTGTATATAGCCATAGCTTGTGGTATATCACCCTCTTGTGGACATCTATGAAGTGACTTTTATCTTACCGGCATGTACAGTGCCATCTGAAAGTATTCACACGCCTTGACTTTTTACACATTTTGTTGTGTAACAAAGTGGGATTCAAATGGATTTAATTGTCATTTTTTTGTCAATGATCTACACAAACTACTCTAATGTCAAAGTGGAAGAAAATGTTTAACATTTGTAAAATATGAAAATAAAACACTATCTTGATAAGTATTCAACCCCCTGAGTCAATACTTGTTAGAATCACCTTTGGCAGTGATTACAGCTGTGAGTCTTTCTGAGTAAGTCTAAGAGCACACCTGGATTTCACAATATTTGCACAATATTGTAATTAGGCCACTCATGAACATTCAATGTTGTCTTGGTAAGCAACTCCAGTGTAGATTTGGCCTTGTGTTTAACGTTATTGTCCTGTTGAAAGGTGAATTGATATCCCAGTGTCTGGTGGAAAGCAGACTGAACCAGGTTTGCCTCTTTGGATCTATTCTGTTTGTTTTTTTATCCTTGCCATCCCTACTCATATGACAAGCATACCCACAACATGATGCAGCCACCACCGTGCTTGAAAATATGAAGCTTGGTACTTCGTGATGTGTTGGATTTGCCCCAAACGTAATGCTTTGTATTCAACTACTTTGTGCATGGCACAAGTAATTTTTCCAACAATTGTTTACAGACAGATTATTTCAATTATAATTCACTGTATCACAATTCCAGTGGGTCAGAAGTTTACATATATTACATTGACTGTGCTTTTAAACAGCTTGGAAAATTATGTCATGGCTTTAGAAGCTTCTGATAGGCTAATTGACATCATTTAAGTCAATTGGAGGTGTACCTGTGGATGTATTTCAAGGCCTACCTTCAAACTCAGTTCCTCTTTGCTTGACATCATCGGAAAAATCTAAAGAAATCAGCCAAGACCTGAGAAGAAAATTGTAGACCTCCACAAATCTGGTTCATCCTTGGGAGCAATTTCCAAATGCCTGAAGGACCACGTTCATCTGTACAAACAATAGTACACAAGTATAAACACCATGGGACCACGCAGCCATCATGAAGGAGATGCGTTCTGTCTCCTAGAGATGAACGTACTTTGTTGCGAAAAGGGCAAATCAATCCCAGAACAACAGCAAAGGACCTTGTGAAGATGCTGGAGGAAACCGGTACAAAAGTAACAATATCCACAGTAAAACGAGTCCTATATTGACATAACCTGAAAGGCCGCTCAGCAAGGAAGAAGCCACCGCTCCAAAACAGCCATAAAAAAGCCAGACTACGGTTTGCAACTGCACATGGGGACAAAGATCGTACTTTTTGGTGAAATGTCCTCCAGTCAGTTAAAAGTGTTTGGCCTTAATGACCATCTTTATGTTTGGAGGAAAAAGGGGGAGGCTTGCAAGCAGAAGAACACCATCACAACTGTGAAGCACGGGGGTGGCAGCATCATGTTGTGGGGGTCTTTTGCTGCAGGAGGGACTGGTGCACTTCACAAAATAGATGGCATCATGAGGTGGGGAAATTATGTCGATATATTGAAGCAACATCTCAAGATCATCAGTCAGGAAGTTAAAGCTTGGTCGCAAATGGTCTTCCAAATGGACAATGACCCCAAGCATACTTCCAAAGTTGTGGCAAAATGGGTTAAGGACAACAGGTATTGGAGTGGCCATCACAAAGCCCTGACCTCAATCCTATAGAAAATGTGTGGGCAGAACTGAAGAAGCGTGTGCGAGCAAGGAGGCCTACAAACCTGACTCAGTTAAACCAGCTCTGTCAGGAGGAATGGGCCAAAATTCACTCAACTTATTGTGGGAAGCTTGTGGAAGGCTACCCAAAACGTTGACCCAAGTTAAACATTTTAAAGGCAATGCTACCAAATACTAATTGAGTGTGTGAACTTCTGACCCACTGGGAATGTGATGAAAGAAATAAAAGCTGAAGTAAATAATTCTCTCTACTATTATTCTAACATTTCACATTCTTAAAATAAAGTGGTGATCCAAACTGACCTAAGACAGGGTATTTTTACTAGGATTAAATGTCAGAAATTGTGAAACTGAGTTTTAATGTATTTGGCTAAGGTGTATGTAAACTTCCGACTTTGGAAATTTGGACACACCAAGGGTTTTTCTTAATTTTTTTACTATTTTCTACATTGTAGAATAGTAATGAAGACATCAAAACTATGAAATAACACATATGGAACCATGTAGTAACCAAAAAAGTGTTAAACAAATCCAAATATATTCTAGATTCTTCAAAGTAGCCACCCTTTACTTTGATGACAGCTTTGCACACTCTTGGCATTCCCTCAACCAGCTTCACCTGGAATGCTCTTCCAACAGTTTTAAAAGAGTTCCCACATATGCTGAGCACTTGTTGGCTGCTTTTCCTTCACTCTGCGGTCCAACTTCTTACAAACCATCTCAATTGGGTTGAGGTCAGGGGATTGTGGAGGCCAGGTAATCTGATACAGCACTCCATCACTGTCCTTCAACAAATAGCCCTAACACAGCCTGACGATGTATTTTGGGTCATTGTACTGTTGAATAAACAAATTATAGTCCCACTGAGCTCAAACCAGATGGGATGGCGTTTTGCTGCAAAATGCTGTGGTAGCCATGAGAGTCAGTTTCATCATAGCGCTTGATGGTTTTTGCGACTGCACTTGAAGAAACTTTCAAAGTTCTTTAAATGTTCCGGATTGACTGACCTTCATGTCGTAAAGTAATGCTGGACTGTCATTTCCCTTTGATTATTTGAGCTGTTCTTGCAATAATATGGACTTGGTCTTTTACCAAACAGGGCTATCTTCTGTATACCAACCCTACCTTGTCACAACAGAACTGATTGGCTCAAACGCATTAAGAAGGAAAGATGTTCCACAAATGAACTTTTAACAAGGCACACCTGTTAATTCAGATACATTCCGGGGCCCCTATTCACAAAACCTTCTTAAGAAGCAATTTGTTCTTAACTGCCATTTTAAAAGTTAAGCAAAGTTGCTATTCCTCAAAGGTTATTGGACATTTTATTGCTCTATTTCTTATGTTTCTCCTTAAGCAAAAGGTTAAGAAATCAGATACTTGAAAATAAAGTTATTGGAAATGTTCTTAATTCCAAGATAGTTAAACCCTTGTCTTAAACTCAGGGCAGTGAGAAAATAAGCTAATGAAAGCAATGTAACATGTTTAATTCACTCACAAACTTCATCTGAAAGTTTCAGTATTCATTATTTTAAACCCAAGAACATGTTTTAGAACAGTAATCTCAGCATGAAATATGCTAACATGATTGCCATTGCTAGCTAGATAGCTAGCTAACATGGTTGCCAAGCAACAAACATCCTAATTAGATTTGAAAGAAGATATTTGAGAAGTTCATAAGAAAATCATTAAATGTTAAGATATTGTTGAGGTATTGCACTTACGAACTATCTTATGAACTTCTTACAATTTTTCTTGAGAACCTTCTTAAGTTTTTGCAAAATAACTGTTTTGTGAATCTGGGCCCAGAGAGAATACCAAGAGTGTGCAAAGCTGTCATCAAGGCAAAGGGTGGCTACTTTAAAGAATATAAAAAAATAAAAATAAAACTTTTTGGTTACTACATGATTCCATATGTGTTATTTCATAGTTTTGATGTCTTCACTATTATTCTACAATGTAGAAAATAGTAAAAATAAAGAAAAACCCTTGAATGAGTAGGAGTGTCCAAACTTTTGACTGGTACTGTATATATAAATATACAAATATTTTTAAAATATATTTTCCTTTTCTTTTCCATTAACCCTACCCACCCCTACCCTAATTGGAGTAAACTAATGAACACCAACACTTAGGCTTCTACTTCCACCTTACACATACTATATACATTTTATGGACCCTGGTCAAAAGTGGTGCACTATATAGAGAATAGGGTGCCATTTGAGACGTACCAGTGGAAAAGGAAGTAGAGCCGCAACATGTCTCATCAGTACCTCAACTTTGGTTTTAGAAGTGGGGGGGGGGGGGGGGGGGGGGGGGGGGCATAATTAATATAGTATTTTTTATCCAGTCGGATAAACACTCCAAACACCCTACCTGACCGTTTGGAGACATCCACGGGGTCCTAAAGCACACAGTTGCCTCGTTTTGTATCACATTCCAATGTTTAAAATGTGGGGAGGGGGGTCAAAAATGCAATTTCAGTATGTGGGGTGGGGGTCCCCAGTGAAAGTTCTGCGTCACATTACTCTACCTTCACTATTGCTCTCCACACATCCTATTTCTCTTGGCTCCTCAAGGAGCTGGAAATTACACTTTCTACTGTACTTAATAATACCCTGGTTTACCTTGGAGCCTTAATTGTTGAAACTGATGACCAGGAAGTAAATCTTGGTGTTTGTGTTCGATGGCGGGTTTTGATCCAGTAGCAGCAGATTTACCATCACCTGAACATTAATGCTCTCAGAAGGAACGTGAAACCTTGAGAGGCTGGATTCCAGGGGAGACACTAGTTGGAGAGTTTGGTTTTGATGGCATAAGAGTTCATCATGTGAACAGAAAGCAGGGTGGCATTTTATAGGTGACTACGTGTATGTAGTATGGATGGAGTCTGTGTATCATGCTAATGTCCTTATAGAAGGAAAAGGTATAGCTGGTTTGGGAATGCTAGATTTATCTGTGCTAAACAGCAGTCTGTGGGCCTATCTGGTGTTACAGCCAACTAATCCTGTGCATAGAATAGTCAAGTAATAATTTGAAACTCCAAATACTGGACAGATTATTGAGAGGGGTAGGCATAACATCACTGATTATAGAGAGGGGAAGACCTAACATCACTGGACAGATTATAGAGAGGGGGGGTAGGCCTAACATTACTGGACAGATTATAAAGAGGGGTAGGCCTAACATTACTGGACAGATTATAGAGAGAGGTAGGCCTAAAATCACTGGACAGCTTATAGAGAGGGGTAGGCCTAACATTACTAGACAGCTTATAGAGAGGGGTAGGCCTAACATTACTGGACAGATTATGGAGAGGAGGGGTAGGCCTAACATTACTGGACAGATTATGGAGAGGAGGGGTAGGGCTAACATTACTGGACATATTATGGAGAGGAGGGGTAGGGCTAACATCACTGGACAGATTATAGAGAGGGGTAGGCCTAACATCACTGGACAGATTATAGAGAGGGGGTAGGGCTAACATCACTGGACAGATTATAGAGAGGGGTAAACCTAACATTACCGGACAGATTATAGAGAGGGGAAGGCCTAACTCCACTGGACAGATTATGGAGAGGGGTAGGCCTAACATTACCGGACAGATTATAGAGAGGGGTAGGCCTAACATTACCGGACAGATTATAGAGAGGGGAAGGCTAAAATCACTGGATATATTATAGAGAGGGGTAGGCCTAACATCACTGGACAGATTATGGAGAGGGGTAGGCCTAACATCACTGGACAGATTATAGAGAGGGGTATGCATAACATTACTGGACAGATTATGGAGAGGGGTAGGCCTATCATCACAGGACATATTATAGAGAGGGGTATGCATAACATTACTGGACAGATTATGGAGAGGGGTATGCCTAACATTACTGGACAGATTATAGAGAGGGGTATGCATAACATTACTGGACAGATTATGGAGAGGGGTATGCCTAACATTACTGGACAGATTATGGAGAGGGGTAGGCCTAACATTACTGGACAGATTATGGAGAGGGGTAGGCCTAACATTACTGGATAGATTATGGAGAAGGGTAGACCTATCATCACTGGATATCATCACTGGACAGATTATAGGGAGGTGTAGGCCTATCTTCACTGGACAGATTATAGAGAGGGGTATGCATAACATCACTGGACAGATTATAGAGAGGGGTATGCATAACATTACTGAACAGATTATGGAGAGGGGTAGGCCTATCATCACAGGAGATCATCACAGGACATATTATAGAGATGGGTAGGACTAACAATACTGGACAGATTATGGAGAGGGGTAGGCCTATCATCACTGGACAGATTATAGAGAGGGGGGGTAGGCCTAACCTTACTGGACAGATTATAGAGAGGGGTAGGCCTAACATTGCTGGACAGATTAGAGAGGGGAAGGCCTAACATCACTGGACAGATTATAGAGAGGGGGGGTAGGCCTAACCTTACTGGACAGATTATAGAGAGGGGTAGGCCTAACATTACTGGACAGATTATAAAGAGGGGTAGGCCTAAAATCCCTGGACAGATTATAGAGAGGGGTAGGCCTAACATTACTAGACAGATTATAGAGAGGGGTAGGCCTAACATTACTGGACAGATTATAGAGAGGGGGGGTAGGGCTAACATCACTGGACAGATTATAGAGAGGGAGGGTAGGCCTAACATCACTGGACAGATTATAGAGAGGGGTAGGCCTATCTTCACTGGACAGATTATAGAGATGGGTAGGACTAACAATACTGGACAGATTATGGAGAGGGGTATGCCTAACATTACTGGACAGATTATGGAGAGGGGTAGGCCTATCATCACTGAATATCATCACTGGACAGATTATAGAGAGGGGTTTGGACTAACATTGCTGGACATATTATAGAAGGGTAGGGCTAACATTACTGGGCAGATTATAGAGAGGGGTAGGCCTAATATTACTGGGCAGATTTTAGAGATGGGTAGGCCTAACGTTACAGGACAGATTATAGAGAGGTAGGCCTAATATTACTGGGCAGATTTTAGAGAGGGTTAGGCCTAATATTACTGGGCAGATTTTAGAGACGGGTAGGCTTAACATCACTAAACATATTATTGAGAGGGGTTGGCCTAACATCACTGGACAGATTATAGAGAGGGTTAATACATTTGGGCCAAATAACTCACACCAGAATCGGCCCGAGCTCAATCCCCGCATCCTACTCATAAGTAATAGTGCCGAATGCGGCCCAGACTCTGGTCACATGACTTCGGCCGAGTCTGACTCTCAGTCGAGTGCCCCGACTCTCAGCCGGAATCAGCCCAGATCCACTGTGCTACAACTAGGGCCCAGAGTGTTTCAGTTACAGGCTACAACTAGGGCCCAGAGTGTTTCAGTTACAGGCTACAATTAGGGCCCAGAGTGTTTCAGTAACAGTGTACAACTAAGGCCCAGAGTGTTTCAGTAACAGTGTACAACTGGGGCCCAGAGTGTTTCTGGGTCAAGACAGGTCACATAGTCAGGAGAAATTCCTGCCCTTATTTGTGATTTCACCTTGATAAAAAAAACAACTTTTGTTTCGCGTATAAATCATCAATACTATTAGCTTTTTCTGGGGACCTATTTTGAGCAGTCCCCGTATTTTACAGTGAAATTGCGGTTTGATAAACTCTCCTCAACATAGGGCTAAGGCAAAGAGTAGCGCCGTAGACCAAACAAATGTGGAGATGGAACAGGTGGTAAGAGTATTATCCAAAAAGAACTCGGAAACCAGATGGACACACGCCACCAAAAACAATCTCCTGCAATTCATGCGTCAGGACAGGGTAAACGAGGAAGAATAACAAATGACATAAAGTAAGTAAAATCGGGTAGCTGCTGAAATCAACATCTGATAGGTTTAGCTTTTTTTCAGGAGGGTGTAGGTTGTGATACTTCTGTTTTCCTTTGATTATGTGCCCCCTCCACCCTGTCCGTCCCTCCCTCCCTGAAGACAAGTGGTATCAGTCACTCACACAGGAAGAGATGCTGCCTCCCCTGAGAGACCTGGGCTGACTCTGAAATGCCATTTCAGTACCATTTTCATTTCAGAAAAGCAATTTCAGTTCCATTTCAGACTCTGGTCAAAAGTTGTCATTTCAAAAGTAGTGCACTATATAGGGAATAGGATGCCATTTCAGCCACAACCACAGGACCATCCCTGGGGGGGTGACCCAGATTGCTTCTCTTGAGTACATAGCTCACTGGATGGCTCAGGGGACTCTGAAACGCTCTCAAAATATTTCTACTTCAAGATAAACAAACCAATAAACAGCGTAACAAAAATCCACTTTATGTATGAGTGTGTGTGTGTAAGTGAGATACGGGAACCGGGGGGGAGGCTGATAGAAAGTGCCTACCAGGCCTCAGACCTCACCGCACGTCACTGCAAACAGGGTGTATGTAATAGAGAAAAATCTAATTGACAAAGTAGCAAGCAGCAAGGTTACATCAGGTCTGTTTGAACGAAGTCTGATTGACTCCAAGACCCAAATACTGATTGTTATGCTTCGGAAAACTGTGCCGTCCAATTTGAGCACCCTAACTGTGAACGTACACTGAGCAGAGGCAACGGGTGATATACTTCTGAAATTCTCCTTCACCTTCTCATGAGTTGTGAACTAAATTTGACATATCATAAACCCTGTCCTTCCATAAATCTGAGGAACACCAGTGTTTGGGCCTTGCCTATAGAGCTCCTGTTTCTCCTAGAAACTCAGGCAGTCTCTTTCCTTGCCAAATGGCTCCAGACCGACTCAAGGCTACTCTCTGGCCAACTCACTGTGCGTTGCACCACTAGTTCGGGGACTTAGATACCCTTTTTTACTGCACCATTTTACTACCTAATTGGGCTTTCTCTTATTGACCACAGATAATGTATCTTTGTGTTTAAACAGCTGTTAACTACAATTCGCTATCTCTGGAGTACCGTCAACACTGTGAAAAACGGGGGTCCCACCCAGACCCAGTTCTCTCCCAGTTGCCTCACTAAGTGATCCCTGCCAGTTCCCAAACCACTGAATTTGAGCTTAAATATTTGTTATACTTTGCTGCAAATAAGCCGCTGTTCCCACTCTGGTTAAATGTGTCAACTAAACTATAACCATAAATGACACAATCCGCCAGTGGTGTCTGATCCTGGCCTGCCTAAAGTCTGAATGAAACATGTTGTGATGAGTAATAGTGTTTGGATAACCAAACCCTTAATTGCCAGGTCAAAATGGGTCTTTGTGGCACTAAAAGGCACGGGACCCTACGACGTTCACAGAGTGCTTTGTACACCAAAATGTCTGTCGGAACCAGTCCAAAAACACTCAAAGTCCTTCATATAGGGGACTTAACATCGAAGAGGTTGAATCTCCAAAAGCAATAACTCATTCTTCCCCTTTACTTGAGGAAAATAGTATATTTATATTGGTTACTAAAGGCCCTTAAAATGTACTGTTACTGATACCTTTGTCTTTAATTTCATTGTTTTACATAAAATTATATCTGGCAAACTCCATAAGAGGCTACTCCGGCCCGCGTCTATCCAGCTGAATGGACAGACAGGATGTTTATATATTAATTATTTATTTACCTATCACTGCATTAGAAAACATTGGATGGAGTTAGATTTCATTGTTTAACATAAAATAATATTTGGAAAACGCCATAGGAGGCCTGCGTCCATCCAGTTGTTTGGACAGACAGGTCGTTTATCTATTTATTCATTATTTATTTACCTATCACTAAGTTATTCCTATTGTTGCTGCCTGAAACGGTGAGCCATATGAAAGCCACATGTGTAGCTTATTAGCATCATATTAGGTCTGAGTCCTGAGTCACTCTGCTCTGTCGAGGTTCACTTCCTGATCTGCCTGCTCTCGCTGGCCTTTCGCCAGTGGTAAATGACAGTGACACAGCTGAGGGGTCCGCTACCTGGCTTGGCGAGGTCTCAGGTTCGACATCCTGTAGAGCTGTGAACGGACTGTGTCACAGAGGGCTGATCGAGATGGATAGAAGTTCCACAGTGGAGGGAGGGTCAGCGCCAGGGTTATTCCCTCATTATTATGGCCTAAAGTGCTCTAGATTAGAAGGGTCTGTGTACTGCACTCCGCTGCACGCTCCCTATATGACACATTAAGATACACAGTGTTCTGCAGCTTTGACTCTGTGGCTTTGGTTTTCCGCTCCAAACACCATCTGATTATTTCAAGGAGAGGCTGGAGGGCAGCTGGGGAGGAGCTTGGCCCGGGGAGAGGCTGGGGAGAGGCTGGGCCTGGGGAGAGACTGGAGAGAGGATGGGCCTTGGGAGAGGCTGGGCCTAGGGAGAGACTGGGCCTGGGGAGAAAAAGTCGGAGCTCTAGAAAGAGGCCCGAGTTCCCGACTTAGATTTTTTTTTTTGAGAGTTCCCAGTTGTTTTGAACACACTGATGTCGGAAGACTGAGATTTTAGAGTTTCCAGTTCTCAGTTGTTTTGAACACGGCATTAATGCTCAGAGGGAGAGGGAATGGTATTTATTCCCTTTGAGTCAGGAACCAAAACTCCTCTGTAGTGACGCATGAATGTATTCAGTCACATGACAGCTCGATCAGCTGTTCGATTTCACTTACAGGCATGTCAACTGAGACAGGATCACAGTCAAACGGATTGGGAAGTAGGTCCCAAAGTGCTCTTCCAAGCGTTGGAGGTGAGCAGTCATCACTGGTGTGGGACCCTTACTGATGCTGTGTTCTGTTAGAAACATGCAGCCGAGGGAAGGGGGCACGGTTGGCTTTTGAATGACTCTCTCTCCAATAAGAATTATTTCCTCAGAATCCACTGATTCGGTCACTCATCTGTAGATTGTTTTTGTATTTCCCCTGCATGCTTGCGTTCGTTCAGGACACACATTTTCTTTTCATTACGCAGAAAGTCAACCAAGTCTGTTTTTTTATTTTACATCCATTGTGAATGACAACAGTTCCTCTATCAATGTGAATAATCTTTCCAACACTCCCTCTCGATAACCACCAAGCCTCAGTGTGAAATAGAACATTGTCCTGCTCTGATCCCGTATCTCCACATAGTTTTGTGAACAGGCGTGCACACAGTAGATGTGATTTGATGTAGTTTACAATCAAAGTTACCTGCTGCAGTACATCTCTGAGTTCTGTGCTCAGCTCTTTGTTTTCACCATATCAATTGCGACCAGTAATATCGACGTCTTCCCCCTCTAGTTTGGGAACCACTGCTGTAAAGCAACATGTTACCATCAGATCTTGTTGAAGACATTCCCAGACATGTGACCTGCACTTTCTCTTACAGTAAATACACAATGACATGACAGACAGACTCAAACTCAGCAAACTGCACTTTCTCTCATGACAGGCTTGAACCCATTTCACATCAGTGAAACAGTGACAATACCAATACCAGTGACAATATTGATGTTTTCAGAGCGGGCCCTCTCATCATGATGTCCTGTGGTCCTGCTATACCTGTGTAGACTACTCAGAGGGCCAGTCTGAGGAAGGTCACTAGTACAGACAGCATCTGTCTCCCATTTAGCATCTGTCTCCCTCCTCCAGTATGATACAGGCCCTTAACAGCCCCTCTGGAACGCCCCCCCCCCAACACCCCCAACACCCTCCCCACCCCCTAGAGCCAGGCACGCTTCAGCGTCATCGCGCCCACATCTTATGGTGGCCAGATTGATTGCATTCGATATGCATTGTATTTAATTTAGCCCCTACATCAATTGTTAGATTTACAGCCATTGTAAATGCATATAATTGTTGAGATTCTTTTTTTCTTCAAACACAGCCGTTGAGGTATCTTTTATACTGAACAAAAATATAAGCGCAACATGCAACAATTTCAACAATTTTACTGAGTTACAGTAAATCAGTCAATTGAAATTTAAAAAATGAGGCCCTAATCCATGGATTTCACTTGACTGGGCAGTGGAACAGCCATGGGTGGGCCTGGGAGGGCATAGGCACACCCACTGAGAAACCAGGCCCAGTTAATCATAATGATTTTATCCCCACAAAAGGGCTTTATTACAGACAGAAATACTCCACAGTTTCATTATCTGTCCGGGTAGCTGGTCTCAGACGATCCCACAGGTGAAGAAGCCGGATGTGGAGGACCTGGGCTTGCGTGGTTACACATGGTCTGCGGTTGTGAGGCCGGTTGGACGTACTGCCAAAAACTATGTTGGAGGCGGCTTATGGTAGAGATATTAACGTTCAATTCTCTAGCAACAGCTCTGGTGGACATTCCTGCGTTCAGCATGCCAATTGCACACTCCCTCAAAACTTGAGACATCTGTGGCATTGTGTTGTGTAACAAAATTGCACATTTTAGAGTGGCCTTTTATTGTCCCCAGCACAAGGTGTACCTGTGTAATGATCATGCTGTTTAATCAGCTTCTTGATATGCCACACCTGCAAGGTGAATGGAGTATCTTGACAAAGGAGAAATACTCACGAACAGGGATGTAAACAAATTTGTGCACAAAATTTGAGAGAAAGAAGCGTTTTGGGATCTTTTATTTCAGCTCTTGAAACATGGGACCAACACTTTACATGTTGTGTTTATATTTTTGTTCAGTGTAAATCAGCCAAACCCCTTATGGAATAAACATTCAACATGATAAGACAGTAAAACTCAATCATACTGAAGAAATATCATCTTATGACAAATGCAGTAAAACAATCTCTGGAGAGTGCTTTCTCATGAGAACCCTAGGTAATTGAGAAGTCTAGAAATGAAGAAATGAGGGGTTATTGGATGTAAGAGTACCCCATCATTACCCTGTTAACCCGTCCCTCTTTATTGGAGGGATCAGCCTGAGTCCTCTAAAGCTGTGTGGGGTCACACACACACACGCACGCACACACACACACATATTTTTCTATCCTCGTGGGGACCTAAAATTGATTTAAATTCCAAATCTAAACCCTAACCCCTAACCCTAATTGTAACCTTAACCCATACCTAGCTTAAAATATAATGGTCCTTGTTTTACTATCCTTGTGGGTAGTTTAGTACACCTAAAGTAGAGCCCACCTAAAGCTGTGTCTGAAATGGCACCCTATTGCCTATATAGTGCACTACTTTTGCAGAAGAAGTGCTATATATAGCGAATAGGGTGCCATTTCAGACACATCCTCAGTCTTGCGCTGACTACAAGTGTAACACCTGCCCTGGTATGGACAGTTCAGTACTGTGTGACTTAGTCTGGTGCTAGCTAGCTAAATAGGGGAATTGTCCTGCTCCATGCTCATATTCACTTCATTTCATACCAGCGAAAGAGCTGCTGTCCAACAAACACATGCTTCATTTTCAGTGATCCGCTACAGGTCGCATTGGCACTCACCGGTAATTGACACCCAGCTCCAGACATCCCTCTTCCCGCCCCCCTCTCTCCCCTCCCTGTGCACCAACCCTGGGCCCTGATCCCAGGACGAGCAGCGGACGGGAGGGAGCGCTGGACAAAACAAAAACAAACAGAGAACCTGCTTCCTGTTCCTGTAAGCCTCTCCTCACAAAACATTAAGAATCTAGACCCGCGGAGCAATAGGGAGCTCACTTACCCTGCAGGGACTTGGACCGGCTAGCCCAGCGCAGAGTGCAGTTAGCTAGCATCACCTAACTGAGAACACAGCTCCACAAAGAAGACACCTTAAAAGAGTTCAGACAGACAGAGTCTGTCTGCTTTCCTGGATATGAAAGATGCATTGTGTGTTTAAGAGAACAGGGGAACTAGCTCTCTCTCTCTCTCGCTCTCTGATGGTGTGATTCATTCAAAGGGCTAGCTCAGGCTCCATCTCCCACTTCCACCCCATCCACCCCCAGTCTTCCTGAATCCTGCCTGAGGGGAGAGCACTTTCAGGGGGCTGTCCAGGTAAGGATTTAGGGGCTCTGATTTAAGGCCCTGGGGGGACCCCACAGCTGGGTTGGGGATTAGACCTGGGGAAGGAAGGTTTGGGAATGATTGGGGGGGGGGGATAAATCAGGGAATTTCATTCAAAACTCAAGGAGGGGATGATGAGAGGAAGGGAAGGGATGAGAGGACAAGAGAGTAAGAGAGAATTGACCAGGGTTAAAACCTACAATCAGAGTTGAATAAAGCCCTACAGGGTTTTTCTCTGTATTAGTTATTTCGAACCCCTTGTTCATTCATCTTTTTTTGTGTAAAAAGATAACAAACTCAAACAGTCAAGGTCAGGGTTTCAAACCGAATCTGTGGTTGTGGCCTAGAGCCACACACCCACACACACAGGCTCACACTGACTCCAACGCACGAACGCACACACAATCTCACACTCGCACACACACACACACACACACACACACACACACTCCCCCAAGTACTTAAACGTGTTGAGTCTACAACAGAGAGTGAGTGATGTTGCACACCGCCCCTGGAGGGCTGGAGAGACACAGCGGGGAGGGAAGGATGATCCTCAAACCAGCCGCAGGCCCAGGGACAATAAGACTAGAACTGCTTTGCAAACAGAGCTGGATAATGATAGTTTTAACTATGCTACTTCCAGGGGAACTTATTGTTACTTTGGTGGTGAAAAAATGACTACTTTTCAAAACCTTTTGAATACAGATCTCATAAAGTAACTACTTTTTCAACTATTTAAATACAGATCTGAGAAAGCAACGACTTAAAAACAAGGAAGTGACTACTTTTCAGAAACTAGTGTATTGGCTGCTTTCAATTAATGACAGGGCTATATCTGGAACTGCATGTTGAAGGTAGAAATATAATGAATAGATCACACACAATATCCTATACTATTCCACTCTATCTATCTGACAGTCATATTGGATCTACACAATATATTTTTATCTGAACATTTTGTAATGTTCAGATAAATAGATAGATTTATCTGTTTGTCCATTCTCCTAAATATCTATTGCTCCAGGTGTACATAATCAAGTCAAACCAATTAACCAATTATAGATTTTTTTTTACAGATACTGTATATAAATACGTTTACACTCAACTACTGTACGACTCTTTCAACATACCACTGAAAAGGTTGAAAGCTGCAGTAAATGTTATGATACCTGAAAATACTGCAGAGAAATTCAAAGCCATTATGCAAACATTGTAAACATAAAGTTGGATGCTTAGCAAAAGCAACTTCGAACCTCAAATCAAAGTTTATTAATCGCGTACACAGATTTCCAGATGTTAATGCAGGTGCAGTGAACTGCTTGGTTTCTAGCTCCAACAGTGCAGTAATACCAAGCAATACAAAACAATACGCACATAATACAGAAAAATGTAATAAATAAGTTATAGGACGAGCCATGACTAGAATAGAGTTTCTACATAGCCACTGAATGTACAAAACATTGGGAACACTTTCCTAATATTGAGTTCCACCACCTTTTGCCCTCAGAACAGCCTCAATTTGTCAGGGCATGGACTCAGCAATGTGTCGAAAGCAATTCCACAGGGATGCTGGCCCATGTTGACTCCAGTGCTTCCCACAGTTGTGTCAAGTTGGCTGGATGTCCTTTGGGTGGTGGACCATTCTTGATACACATGGGAAACTGTTGAGTGTGAAAAACCCATAATCGTTGCAGCTCTTGACACACCGGTGTGCCTGGCACCTACTACCATACCCCATTCAAAGACACTTAAACATTTTGTCTTGCCCATTCACCCTCTGAATGGTACACACACAATCCAGTTGACATCAATAAGGGATCATAGCTTTCACCTGGATTCCCCTGGTCAGTCTATTGCATGGAAAGAGCAGGTGTTCCTAATGTTTTGTACTCTCAGCTGTATAAAGTGGGTGGAACAGGATGTAAACATGATTAAAGTGACCAGTGTTACATGCCTATGTACATAGGGCAACAGTCTCTAAGGAGCAGGGTGGTATCTGGCTAGCTTCTTGGAACTATAGGGGGTGCTGTTCCGCATTAGCATATTTGTGTCTCCAAATTAAACTGCCTCGTGCTAAATTCTTGATCGTACAATATGCATATTATTGTTATTATTGGATAGAAAACAGTCTATAGTTTCTATAGGAGTTGAAATTTTGTCTCTGAGTGGTACAGAACAATTTCTACAGCACTTTTCATGACAGGGTTCAGATTTCAGAAATTTTTACCTCTGATCTGGGGTCTGTTTATAAGGCCACAGTGAATGCTATGAAGAAACCGACACTACCTACGTCTTCCTCTGGGTGTCTGTACGTCATCACGTTTTCAATGAAGTCTATGGGACGTTCACAGCCATTATAAATGACAAAAATGTACAGAGACCCCTCTTTCTCAACGTGCGCCTCAAGCGTGAAGGCCATCGGACCTGCCTCGTTCCAAATCGTTTTCTAACCAGCAGTATTTCTCCGGTCATGTTTTCAGTCGTTATAGTTGTTAAAAACATCATAATGTAGTGAATTTTAACCGTTTTATATCAATTTATATCCGTTTAGTGCGATTTTGAGGAATTTCTTTGTCGTGCACTCTGAAAGTTTGGACACGCTTTAGGGTGTCGGTCGTTGGTGATGGACATTTCGAAGGACAGAGGACATCTATCGACCAAAAGACGTTTATAACATAGAAAGGATACATTGCCCAAGAATATGATGGAAGATCAGCTCAAAGTAAGCAATATTTAATATGATAAACCGTGTTTCTGTCGAAATATTTTAAACGCATACATCGCCATTTTGTTTGGTATAGCTTCACTTGGCCAACCCTGTATTGAAAAGTAAGGATAATTTTAAAAATGTAAATCAGCGGTTGCATTAAGAACTAATTTGTCTTTCGATTCCTGTCAACCCTGTATTTTTTAGTCAAGTATATGATTAGCTTTTAATTAAACTAGATCACTCTGATAGATGACGTCAGACATATTGAGGCTTGATTTCCTAGTATTTTCATTGTGTAACCACGGTTTTGTATGGCTAAATATGCACCTTTTCGAACAAACTGTATATGTATGTTGTAAAATGATGTTACAGGAGTGTCATCGGAAGAATTCTGAGAAGGTTAGTGAAAAAATTAATATCTTTTGGCGGTGATTACGTTATAGCGCTCTTTGCCTGGAATCGATGCTCTGGTAACGTTTTCACATGTGGTATGCTAACTTATCGATTTATTGTGTTTTCGCTGTAAAACGCTTAGAAAATCTGAAATATTGTCTGGAATCACAAGATCTGGGTCTTTCCATTGCTATGCTTTGTCTATTCTTATGAAATGTTTTATGATGAGTAAATTGGTCATACACGTTGCTCTATCTAGTAATTCTAGTGGATTTGTGATGGTCGGTGCAATTGTAAACTGTGATTTCTACCTGAAATATGCACTTTTTTCTAACAAAAACTATCCTATACCATGAATATGTTATCAGACTGTCATCTGATGGTTTTTTTTATAGGTTATTGGCTATCAATATCTTAGTTGAGCCGAATTGGTGATAGCACCTGAAGGAGTAAGAAACTGATGGAGTTAGAATAGTGGTGTATTTTGCTAACGTGTTTAGCTAATAGATTTACATATTTTGTCTTCCCTGTAAAACATTTTAAAAATCTGAAATGGTGGCTTTATTCACAAGATCTGTATCTTTCATCTGGTGTCTTGGACTTGTGATTTAATGATATTTAGATGCTACTATCTACTTCTGAAGCTATGCTATCTATGCTAATCAGTGTGTGGGGGGTGGGGGGTGCTCCCGGATCCGGGTTTCTGAGGCAGTAGAGGCTAGAACAGTGATCTCATTGTTAATCTGAGGGTAAGTGATCTTTGATGGGATAGTTTACTCAGAATACAAACTAACATCATTTTACACCTACCTTGGCTGTAGTTGATTCAAGAATGCAGTTTTGGGATATTTCGTTTCCTTTCGACACTTAATAGCCATTTTTTGTTACTGTTAGCATTCTCAGTAACATCGAACTGTTCTTGTTCCTGTGTAATAAAACTGCAATTACTTTTGAAGGAACATTTTATTAGCATGTTGTTACATAATAATTGCTCGGCCTCTGACCGCAAGGCACTACAGAGGGTAGTGCGTACGGCCCAGTACATCACTGGGGCTAAGTTTCCTGCCATCCAGGACCTCTACACCAGGCGGTGTCAGAGGAAGGCCCTAAAAATTGTCAAAGACCCCAGCCACCCCAGTCATAGACTGTTCTCTCTACTACCGCACGGCAAGCGGTACCGGAGCGCCAAGTCTAGGTCCTAGAGGCTTCTAAACAGCTTCTACCCCCAAGCCATATGACTCCTGAACATCTAGTCAAATGGCTACCCAGACTATTCGCACTGCCCCCCTCCCCACCACTGCCACTCTCTGTTGTCATCTATGCATAGTCACTTTAATTAACTCTACCTACATGTACATACTACCTCAATAACCAGTGCCCCCGCACATTGACTCTGTACCAGCACCCCCCTGTATATATTGTTATTTTAATTACTTGTTACTTTTATCTCTTATTCTGATTTTTTTTAAACTGCACTGTCGGTTTGGGGCTCGTAAGTAAGCATTTCACTGTAAGGTGAAATTCGGCGCATGTGACTAATTTTTGTATTCGGCGCATGTGACTAATAAAATTTGATTCGATTTGAAATGGCAGCCCCAAATGGTCCAAAGTAGTGCACTATATAGGGAGCCATTTGGGATGTAATCTGGGGCTTCGTCCTGATTTTCCCTTCTTCTTCCCAACGTGTGCACTTGTGCTCTTCTCGTGGATTTGAAACCCCTTCCAGACAATTATTACACTAGTCCAATGCTTTGACATCTAAGAGAGGAGAGAAGGGTGAAGGGTGGAGAATTAGGACGCAGCCTGGGACAACATGAATGGGACCCAAACAGGCTGCAGGCTTCTGCTACACACAGAGCCATATAAGAGCTGCCTGGTGAAAACTGGTCATCTGGCGGATTCATGAGGGCTATAGCTAGCCTAGTTACCCACATCCTGTTTTGAGAGAGATGCCGATGTCAATTTACGGAAGAATCACGTCCGTCATAGAGGGATCGTGCCCAGTAGTGGTACCGAGGTATTTTTATGGTTGTCGGTTGGCTAATACTCCAGCTAACTCCTAATACTCCCCTAAAGCCACAACCCAGACTGTAACAGCCCTCCCTGTTCCTGCCTTCAATAAATGATGAAAGACCTAGAAGAGGTGAACTGTACTCTACCTTTTTTAATTTGACTAGCTACTCCACATGTATTATCAATCTGTGACAATCAGGTTATTCCTCAAAGTTATATCATTTCACTGGTATGAGATAAATACAATCATGGTTTCAAAACAACACCATAAAAAGGAACCAGTGACAGTTCCATATTTTGGGTAAGGGGGGGAGACAATTTGACATTGTAAAAATGAAAGTTAAAGTGTGGTTCCATCTTTTTTTAAATTAACAAAATACACTTTTGATACAGTACATATGGTACACAGTATAGGCCTACAGTACAATAACAGATTTGCTACCATATAGGAACCACATAAAAGCGATCTGAAACCCTGTTGAGTTACACACACACACACACACACACACACGAAACCAGCCTGACGGATGCCAGTGTAGCTGTGAATGTCTCCCAAGCTGCCTTCCTCCTTCTCCCTCTCTTTCTGTTCACGACACCTCGGCTGCACTCCCCCTCTCCCCCCTGGAAGAAGTCCTCTGTGTCCAGATAATAAAAGACTGCTGCTGGGTGCCGCCAGCCCTCGTTACTGGCACGCGGAGGGTAGGAGACTGCTGCTGGGTGCCGCCAGCCCTCGTTACTGGCACGCGGAGGGTAGGAGACTGCTGCTGGGTGCCGCCAGCCCTCGTTACTGGCACGCGGAGGGTAGGAGACTGCTGCTGGGTGCCGCCAGCCCACGTTACTGGCACGCGGAGGGTAGGAGACTGCTGCTGGGTGCCGCCAGCCCTCGTTACTGGCACGCGGAGGGCAGGAGACTGCTGCTGGGTGCCGCCAGCCCTCGTTACTGGCACGCGGAGGGCAGGAGACTGCTGCTGGGTGCCGCCAGCCCTCGTTACTGGTACGCGGAGGGCAGGAGACTGCTGCTGGGTGCCGCCAGCCCTCGTTACTGGCACACGGAGGGCAGGAGACTGCTGCATCAGCTTGGGCCTGACCTGCCCTTCCTCCATATCAAATGTGGTGCTTAAAGTAACCAGAGAGTGGCCTTTTACTTTTCTTTAGATGAGCTCAGGCAACTGAATTTCACTGTGGTTTACTTCCACCACCGTCTGCACGGCTGGAGCACCATGATGTCATCGGGCCTGGGCTGTAGTAAGGACATGTGCAGGCAGGCAGAGCACAAAAAAAAGGTTAGCCCTATTTAGGGGTAATTTATAACAGATCTAAATTAAGCTGACTGCCAAGAGTTCACAGTGCTGTTTTCCCTCCAATTAAAGACTGTAAACTCTCAAAAGTTTGGATTTTGCAGGTGCCGCAAATTGGGGTCAAGGAGTATCAAATCTGTCCTCTCTCTCTCTTTCGATGAAAGATACCCCGTTTCAACTGCCTGTGGGGGCTTTGGTTCCTCGCATGTTTTTTAGTAACCCCTCCCGCCCTAAGGAGAGAGAAAGAAAATAGCACAGGAATGTTTTTCACGCTACATCTGCCAAAGTCTTCAAAGTGGAAGAAGGGCTCCATTGTCAGCGAGGGAAAGCACAGACAGACGAAACAAGATTGAAGATCTGTGAAAGAGAACGCCTTGGCCTGGCCTACAGTACGCTGGCCTGAGCCTCAGAGCTCTGTGTGCCTCTCACTGTCTGTCTGTCTGTTGACTATTGTGTCACCAAGCCTCTGGGAAAGACCAGATCAACCTGTGTGTGTGTGTGTGTGTGTGCGCGTGTGTGCGTGCGTCCCATCCCTCTATGAGAGCTTTGTTTATGAGGGAGTCTATTCCTGGTCCAGGGACACATGATAGATGAGGTCGATTTTGGGGCAGAATCTGTGATCAAATGTGCCCGTCTAAGTTAACAAAACTTAGTCGCTGGTATAGTAGCTAAAGACTTATTTTATTGAGGTGAGTGGGTGCTGTAATTAAAGGACTCTGCAGGACCCTGTATTGTTCGTACATATTGTACCAATAGGGCTAGCTGAGTGTGGTGTATGTCATCGCAACTCTCTGAGTTAAAAATAAACTCAGAGAGGAAGAAATGTGAGGCTCACCAAAAACCATTCAAAACCAAAAGTGGCTCATAGTTCCAATCCTAGAGATTCCAAAAAGAAAACCTCATCTCTTAGTGGTGGTCTTGATTAAGTAAAAAACAACGAAGGAAAAAACAGGGCCACAAACATCAAATGCGAGGAAAATATTAATGTGCCCTCATAATGTCAGTCATTTGTTTGGCTGCTACCGTTCGGAGTGACTCAATGTTTGAATAGCAAAGGCTCTTAAAGATCTGTATTTCAACCCTCTTTTTGCATTCTCTCTCTCGTTTCTGCATCTTTAGCTCATATTTCTCTTCCTGTCACGTACGTGCATCCCTCATCGTCGCTGGCTACCTCAGAGAGAGAGGACGAAGCCACTAAAAACACCCCAATAACTACAAATCACCACATTGTTCAACATCATTACACAGACGGTACAAATCTTGCCTGTTCAGTGTAAACCACTTCGTAGTGAAGACGTGAATTCCAAAACTAGCTCATTATGACACTGTAATAACACACCACCAGTGTTCCGTAGTTAGTCTGAATGGTAGCCAGCAGTGGAATACCCACACGGGCAGCCTCGTCCAAAGCTGCTGACAATCACAGAAAACCCAGAGAGCCCATTGGGGAAACCAACAGAGCTACTAGGTTCCCAAATTAACTTTGTGGAAGCGAGATCTCAAGGAGCCTCAGAACACAGGCAGGAGAGAATGGGGCTCAAATTTTTTCCACTTATCCTGGAATGTGACCTTCCCCAAGCCCAGTTTCTCTACACCGACCGCATATTTGCTGTTTGTTTTGATCACGCTCCCTTAGGGTGAAAAAACAGAAAAGGAGGAAGAGAAGGCAAGAAAAAGCGATGGAAACACTCGCCGTCTGCCAGAACTGCAGCAATTTATTTTAAAACTATTCAGAGTGATGCAATGGGAGTGTTATTGGGTTTCACTGACAGGAAAACCGCAGGTACACACACACACACACACACACACACACACACACACACACACACACACACACACACACACACACACACACACACACACACACACACACACACACACACACACACACACACACACACACACACACACACAGCGCAGTGTTGTGGGTGAGACACACAGTAACAGACATCCAAGGCCTCTCCAAAGAGCCTGTGCTTTTCAGACTGCTTCAGTGCCACTGTCTAAAGTCTTGCACAGAAACGGAGTAGAACTGTCATGACAGAACTACAGAGACACACAGGGGCATTTATCTTACATAGCAGCCCACATACAACACAAAACATACACACATAATAATGGGCCATGACAACACATTTACAATGGAGGCTCTTGGTGGGGCACCCATGCAGGCAGGGCTAGGTTCAAAGCTCTGTGGCAGTGGGGCCCCTGCTCAGAGTATGTGTGAGTGTAACGGTGGGACCCTGGGCAGGGTTCAAAGTGGTGTGGCAGTGGCGAGTCAGAGGAACAGAGCAGGAAGTCATTAAAAGGTCAACAACTCTTAAGACTTTATGACGTCATCTCAAGTTTGACAGAGAGGTTTTCCCTTTGGAATTTGTCTCGTGCTATTTTCAGTTTTGATGTAGAACAGGTCAAGGAGGTCCCTCCCGCCGAACCCAGTCTCAGTCTTGAGGCCCTGCCTGCTCTGATGTTCTTCCAGAGTTTCACCTGTCTCTCCGGGTACTGGCAACCGATCAGCAAATTATTATTACATTTTTTTTACCCATTTTTCTCCCCAACTTCATGGTATCCAATTGGTAGTTACAGTCTTGTCCCATCGCAGCAACTCCCTACAGACTCGGGAGAGGCAAAGGTCGAGAGCCAAGCGTCCTCCAAAACACGACCCTGCCAAGCCTCACTGCTTCTTGACACACTGCTCGCTTAACCCGGAAGCCAGCCGCACCAATGTGTTGGAGGGAACACCGTCTAGCTGGCGACCGAGTCAGCTTGCAGGCCCCCTGCCCGCCACAAGGAGTCGCTAGAGCGCGATGGGATAAGGAAATCCTGGCCGGTCAAACCCTCCCCTAACCTGGACGAAGCTGGGCTAATTGTGCGCCGCCTACAGTGCCTTAGACCGCTGCGCCACTGAGGAGGCCCTACCCATCAGCTAATAACATGCTCTGACTGAGCCCACATGGCCTTGTGAAACCCTCAGGTTTTCTTATGCCATGTATGGGACCAATCCCTTTGCGTTGATAATTATTTTATTTTTTATGCGTGTCCATTTCCTCTGTCCCAGTACAGCTTGGGAGATCTGGGAAAAACAGGACTTCAAAACGGGGGCAGCTGCAATCAATATAATGGTTTCCCAGGCTACTGCCAGTGTTAATTGATAAATGTGGTAAAGCGAACCAAGGCCAACATTTTCCTGCTTTGCTTTTTTTGAAAGCGGAAATTCAAGAGTGGAAACAGATTAAATGGTGGGGGAGACTGAAATATACTTTGAGGCATTGGAGTTGTTCACCAATCTCATGCATGTGTGCAATATCAAAGCACTTCCATACTTACTAGGACTGCTCCTTAAATGTATCTTCTAATTTTTTGTTCCCCGTCAGCAAGAAGAAGCTTCAGGGGAAACTAATGTCACTGCCCTCTGAATGGGCTTTCGTGGCAACAGCTAAAGTTTTCCATCTCTTTAGCTCTAGCATGCTTTCCAGGACAAAGGGAATGGAGAAACTTAATCTAAACTAACACTAGAAAAACAACCTTTTTTTTGTCCTGTCAAACAATTTTGTGGTTTAAAGTAGTTGGCTTTTATTTATTTCCATTTGGACCCTATTGAGAGTTGATTTCAAGACCACCCGAGTCATTCTACATGTATATATGGTGTTCAGTGAAGAAACAAACTGCCATCTGTCAGAGCTACAGTAGACAAGTGGTTTGAAGTGAACCAATTGCATTGTATTCCCCAAACCCATTAAAAGCCTACTCCCCATCGTGAACATGCCAAGTGTGTTAAAAGCCATACGGATCAATCAACTCTTTGAATATTAGCATAATATTGGCCAATGACTAGAATGAGTGTTAGTGATTTCAATACAAATCCTGGCACAATATTGGCCAAATCAATCCACAAGAGCAAACCTAACCCACAAACCAGGAAGAGAGGATATTCCAAAAACCAACTGATTAGGTGTAAGAGGAAATGTAGGGTTAACGGCTAGAAATGCTAGACAGTTTATAAATGACCTGGCATTTGATTCATGGCCATACATTGTGATAAACAACATAACACTTCAACAGTTGAGATGACGCCAACAGCTGAGGTACAAATATCTAGGGCCTAGGCTATAACATACACAGACATTATCTAGAACATGCATATCACCCAGCTGTACTGTATACTTCTGTTCCCTCACCGTTCGTATTGTAATCTAGAACATCGGATATAGCATTGCTTTGAAAACAACGTCAACATTTCTCAAATCACATTTAATTCACAATGCTTTCAGAGTCAGACCATAGCTAAAACATTGACTGTCTCTGAGCCAGAAACCTTTTGTGACCACATACAGTGAAGCCATGAATGTTTAACCAGCTCAGACAGCAGTGCAGTACACTGTATCCACTGGAGAGACCCAAATGGCACCCTATTCCCTATATAGTGCAACATTTTTGACCAGAGACCTACGGGCCATTTGTCAAAAGTAGTGCTTCAGAGACCTACGGGCCCTGGCCAAAAGTAGTGCACTACATAGGGAATAGGGTGTAATTTTAGGCAAAGGCTCTGATAGAGCGCTGTGTGTGAGAGTGTGTGATAGAAACACAGGTGTGCAGTGTAGCACAGCACAGCCCTGACAGAGACTGATCTATAATCCACCACTTTGTGATGGCTCTCGTCTAGGGCTGAGATGAGCAGGAAAACCCACATCCCTGGTTGCATTTATTTCAGAGGTTGAGTTCACCCTCCCTGACCAGGCGATGCAAAAGAGAATGAAGAGCGAGACTCAAACAAAACACACTTCAGACGCCTCAGGGAACACCAGTTTTAATTATAAAGAAATACTTGTAGCAGACAGACAAAGTTGTCGTGAAAAGCAGTCAGAAGGTTTTACAATTCAAACGAGGTTAAAAAAGGCTCATATATCATAACACTAGTCTGATGTCATTGACAGTAGTCCTCAGGAACCTCAACTGGACATCCATTGCGTACACTCAGAGATTTACACATATACTTATAGGACAGGGGCCTTCTGGGGGCCCACAACAGCTTTGTTCTCCATAGTTGTTTCTATTGGCAAGTTCCTTCTCTGGATATACAGTATATTTTGTCACAGGGGATGTCTGAAGTGTCCAAGCATTAGTGGTTCCACTCTTATGCGCTGCTATGAGGCAGCTGTACAGAACAGCTACAGAGACAGAAATGGGCTTTCCTGCCCAGTCCAGATTTGACTTGTTTTTACAGTCTCAGTTTCACTTAGCGAGAGAGAGATTATGGCTGTGTGGTTGGTGTTCGGTGTTCTCTTAGCTTGGACAAATACTAACATGGCTACTAAACATGAGGATAATATGCATGATATCAGGCACTTGATTGATTCTTCCCTCAGGGATAGCCATCAGAGGACAGGGGAGGAGTCTGGGAAGCATCTTAAATACACACATCTCAAAATCAGCCTCTGTTGGTCATTTGTTTTCAGGTGAGGCTGCAGGTTAAAACAAGCTGCGGTCAGGTACTTCAATGTGGTCTCTGGCTCAAGTCAAACCATGTTCCCTACATAGTGCTCCAACCACATAGGGGCCCTGTTCAAAAGTAGTGCACCGTCTAGGGAATAGGGTGCCATTTGAGATGTAACCGGAGGTATCCCTATTTCCTATATAGTGCACAGCTCTTGTCACTATATAGGGAATATGGAGTAATTTGACGTAACCAAGGTGACAGTAGAGATGGTTTAGGTGAAGAGGCGGATGGTGGCATCGGCCCCTGAGGAGAACACCCAGGGCTGGGTGGGGTGGAAGGTCACGTCTAGGACCCCCAGGTCGTGGGTGATCTGGTGACCCTTTAGTACCTTGACTGGAACAATGAGAGGGTTCTGGAGCAGGTCACTGTGAGAGAAAGAGAGAGGTAGGGGAAGAGGGAGAGATAACGAGAGAAAGATAGATGGATAGAGAGATGAGTTATGACATCAGAACACTGCAGAATATGGAACACAGACAATATTCTAAAGTGACTTTCTTCATTCAAATGCCGTTGAGGGTTATACTGTCTAAATAAAAAGGTACAATACAGGAAACAGTCTGTACAATAGGCATCGACATTTAGGCGAGTTGAAAACGGGCCAAAAATAACATTCCATCTTTGGTTGTAATATAAAGAGATCTAATTAGAGGGAGACTGATGAAGGGGTTGTATCGAGAGATGTGTTGCCCTTACGGTACACGCTTCATTACCCTTACTAAAATAGATGTTTATGACCTAACTGGCTCTATGGTTGTGGATATGTGATGGAGGACAGCCAAAAATGGGTTCAGAGACATTGAGAGAGAGTGAGACTTGAGAGACAGACAGAAGAGAGAAATGAGGAAGATTAAAGAGAGAGAGAAGAGGTAATATTGTATTGTACAGTAGGTGTGATGACTTACTTGTAGACCATGCCGTGACAGATGATCACACTGCCATCATCAGCACCAGAGGCGAATAGGGGGTAGTGTGTGTGATAGGCCACGCCCCTCAAAGCCTTCTTGTGGTGCCTGGGACAAAACAGACAAAAAAAACTTCAGAACCACTAGAACACAGATCTTACGAACAACCATCCTTTAAAAAAACCATGGTCACAAAATATGATTCATTGTCAATAATTCCAAATGAATAAGTGAATGGATGGTGTTCACTCACCGCAGCATCTTGTAGGGTTTGGTGGAGAGGTCCAGATCAAACCAGGCCAGTCTGCAGTCATAGCTGCCACAGATCAGGTTATCACCTGACCAGGAAGATTAAGGAGGGAAATTTAGATATGGGTCAGAACAACTCAATATCCTGGATTCTCTAAGTAGCCGTAGATCAAAACATATTTAAACAATTTGATCCAAAATGACAGTGGTCCAGATATTTCACTCATCTCAGACTTCTCTATCGATCATATTAACACTTTGAATCCCTTGAGAATGAACTTCAAATCAAACTTTATTGAAAGTGCATTTCACCTTCTCTCCACACCCTTTACAGTACAACAGAATTATTATTATTATTATTATTATTCTCTGAGGGGGACCTGTGACCTCTGGCGAGGCACTAACCTCCAGGGTGAATGGCCATGCTGGAGATCCACTTGCAGTTGGTCATCAGCTTCTTGGTCAGCTCTTGCTTGATGAGGTTGTAGATGCGCACGTAGCGCTGCGTGGCCACGAAGAAGTAGGGCCGCAGCGGGTGGAAGGAGACGCACTGCACCAGGCCCTTGTTCTTGCGGAAGGGGTTCTGCGTCCGCCGCTTGCTCACCTGGTGGATCAGCACCTGCATGTTGTTGCCGTTGTCAGGCATGACGCTGGCCAGGTAGTCACCCTTACCGTGCCAAACTACCTGCTTCACTGCCTGGAGGAGAGAGGGAGAAGGAGCGAGGGAGGGAGAAGGAGAGAGAGAAAGGGAGAAGGAGAGAGAGAGGGAGGGAAAAGGAGAGAGAGAGGAGAGAGAGGAGAGGGAAAAGGAGAGAGAGAGGAGAGGGAAGGAAAGAGGGAGAGAGAAGGAAAGAGGGAGAGAGAAGGAAAGAGGGAGGGAGAGAGAGAGAAGGAAGGAAGGAGGGAGAGAGAAGGAAGGAAGGAGGGAGGGAGAAGGAAGGAAGGAAGGAGGGAGAGAGAAGGAAGGAAGGAGAGAGAAGGAAGTAAGGAGAGAGAAGGAAGGAAGGAAGGAGAGAGAAGGAAGGAAGGAAGGAGAGAGAAGGAAGGAAGGAAGGGAGAGAGAAGGAAGGAAGGAAGGAGAGAGAAGGAAGGAAGGAAGGAGAGAGAAGGAAGGAAGGAGGGAGAGAGAAGGAAGGAAGGAAGCAGGGAGGGAGAGAAGGAAGGAAGCAGGGAGGGAGAGAGAAGGAAGGAAGCAGGGAGGGAGAGAGAAGGAAGGAAGCAGGGAGGGAGAGAGAAGGAAGGGAGAGAGAGAGAAGGAAGGGAGAGAGAGAGAAGGAAGGAAGGAGGGAGAGAGAAGGAAGGAAGGAAGGAGGGAGAGAGAAGGAAGGAAGGAAGGAAGGAGAGAGAAGGAAGGAAGGAGAGAGAAGGAAGGAAGGAGAGAGAAGGAAGGAAGGAAGGAGAGAGAAGGAAGGAAGGAAGGAGAGAGAAGGAAGGAAGGAGAGAGAAGGAAGGAAGGAAGGAGAGAGAAGGAAGGAAGGAAGGAGAGAGAAGGAAGGAAGGAAGGAGAGAGAAGGAAGGAAGGAGGGAGAGAGAAGGAAGGAAGCAGGGAGGGAGAGAGAAGGAAGGAAGGAAGGAAGGAAGCAGGGAGAGAGAGAGAAGGAAGGAAGCAGGGAGGGAGAGAGAAGGAAGGAAGCAGGGAGGGAGAGAGAAGGAAGGAAGCAGGGAGGGAGAGAGAAGGAAGGAAGCAGGGAGGGAGAGAGAAGGAAGGAAGCAGGGAGGGAGAGAGAAGGAAGGAAGCAGGGAGGGAGAGAGAAGGAAGGAAGCAGGGAGGGAGAGAGAAGGAAGGAAGCAGGGAGGGAGAGAGAAGGAAGGAAGCAGGGAGGGAGAGAGAAGGAAGGAAGCAGGGAGGGAGAGAGAAGGAAGGAAGCAGGGAGGGAGAGAGAAGGAAGAGAGAGGGAGGGATAAAAAGAGAAAGGAGGAGATATTACTACTTACTATACATGTTTTATAGTGCATCTAGGACTACAGCTAAGGTACATTAATCCAATGATAAACTCTCCAGACACTTGAAAATCTCCCTGCAGTTATTTTAGCTTCTATTAGTATTGTAGGCTTTCCAAATGCCATAAGCATTCTGTGACAATAAAATATATATTTGTTTTAATTGGGAAAAAAATAGAGAACTCTTATATTTCTTTCCATTTACTTGAGGAAAAAGGTTAACCACAATCTACTCCGGTTTTGCCAATCCTGAAAGGCCTCCAAGCTACAGCTCACATGTTAGAACGTTTTTGTATTTTCCCCAGTAAACCTATGTCTGAACGTCATCACAGCGGTTCACAGTATCTCCATTGGAATATGTTTCTATCTGGTATTCGGAGGTCCCTGTGACTTATACCATGGTCAGGTTCCTAGGGTGGTACTAGATAAACCATGGTCAGGTTCCTAGGGAGGTACTAGATAAACCTTGGTCAGGATCCTAGGGAGGTACTAGATATACCTTGGTCAGGATCCTAGGGAGGTACTAGATAAACCATGGTCAGGATCCTAGGGAGGTACTAGATAAACCATGGTCAGGATCCTAGGGAGGTACTAGATAAACCATGGTCAGGATCCTAGGGAGGTACTAGATAAACCTTGGGCAGGATCCTAGGGAGGTACTAGATAAACCTTGGGCAGGATCCTAGGGAGGTACTAGATAAACCTTGGGCAGGATCCTAGGGAGGTACTAGATAAACCTTGGGCAGGATCCTAGGGAGGTACTAGATAAACCATGGTCAGGTTCCTAGGGAGGTACTAGATAAACCATGGTCAGGATCCTAGGGAGGTACTAGATAAACCATGGTCAGGATCCTAGGGAGGTACTAGATAAACCATGGTCAGGATCCTAGGGAGGTACTAGATAAACCATGGTCAGGATCCTAGGGAGGTACTAGATAAACCATGGTCAGGATCCTAGGGAGGTACTAGATAAACCTTGGGCAGGATCCTAGGGAGGTACTAGATAAACCTTGGGCAGGATCCTAGGGAGGTACTAGATAAACCTTGGGCAGGATCCTAGGGAGGTACTAGATAAACCATGGGCAGGATCCTAGGGAGGTACTAGATAAACCATGGTCAGGTTCCTAGGGAGGTACTAGATAAACCATGGTCAGGATCCTAGGGAGGTACTAGATAAACCATGGTCAGGTCCTAGGGAGGTACTAGATAAACCATGGTCAGGATCCTAAGGAGGTACTAGATAAACCATGGTCAGGATCCTAGGGAGGTACTAGATAAACCTTGGTCAGGTTCCTAGGGAGGTACTAGATAAACCTTGGTCAGGATCCTAGGGAGGTACTAAGGATAAACCTTGGTCAGGTTCCTAGGGAGGTACTAAGGATAAACCTTGGTCAGGTTCCTAGGGAGGTACTAAGGATAAACCTTGGTCAGGTTCCTAGGGAGGTACTAAGGATAAACCTTGGTCAGGTTCCTAGGGAGGTACTAAGGATAAACCTTGGTCAGGTCTCCTAGGGAGGTACTAAGGATAAACCTTGGTCAGGCTCCTAGGGAGGTACTAAGGATAAACCTTGGTCAGGTTCCTAGGGAGGTACTAAGGATAAACCTTGGTCAGGTTCCTAGGGAGGTACTAAGGAGAAACCTTGGTCAGGTTCCTAGGGAGGTACTAAGGATAAACCTTGGTCAGGTTCCTAGGGAGGTACTAAGGATAAACCTTGGGCAGGATCCTAGGGAGGTACTAAGGATAAACCTTGGGCAGGATCCTAGGGAGGTACTAAGGATAAACCTTGGTCAGGTTCCTAGGGAGGTACTAAGGATAAACCTTGGGCAGGACCCTAGGGAGGTACTAAGGATAAACCTTGGTCAGGTTCCTAGGGAGGTACTAAGGATAAACCTTGGTCAGGTTCCTAGGGAGGTACTAAGGATAAACCTTGGTCAGGTTCCTAGGGAGGTACTAAGGATAAACCTTGGTCAGGTTCCTAGGGAGGTACTAAGGATAAACCTTGGTCAGGTTCCTAGGGAGGTACTAAGGATAGCCTTTACCTTGAGGAAGGTTAGGGAAGGGCACTAACTTTAAAGTAGTCATGATAAGGGTTGGGTGGGAGTGAATGAGTGAGTGAGGGTGAGTTGGGTTAGGTAGGGACTTAACTTGGATTGGGAGTGTTTCGGGGCCTTACTTTGGTGTGGGTGAGGCAGGGCTTTCTTTCAGACAACAACAGATTTTTTTTTACTTGTCCTAAAGCTCAAGTAACACCATTTTCACATCATTGCATGATGCAATGAACCACTTAAAATGCATTACTATATTTTATAACAAAGAATAAGACCAAATGTAGGCTAAACTCTGCCTTTAGGATCTTTGCATATTCAAGCCTGCCTCAAAATACAACACTGCCCCTTTAATAAGGCTCTCCTGGAGGATGGTTGGGCAGCCTATAAAATATTGAAACATTTACAACCAAAATACTTTCTATATCTTTATAAAATAATTCCCTCCTGGGCTCAGAATTAATGGTGTCCAGTTGTCCCTGGATTCTTTGGGGTCTATTTGGCAAAAAACCGACTCAGATCCAAAATTCATACAACCACTGCACATAAACTGTAAAAAGAAAGAAAGAAAACAATGAGGCTGATGCAACAGATCAGTCCTTTTAGTTTAAAATATTGAAAGTTGTATTTGTTCATATTATAAACTCAACAACACGCACATGACTGTAGGCTATACGCAAATGTTCCAAAATGTAAGCAGTGGGAAAACACTGTTCTCAAAAACACACCAAACGCAAGAGCGGTGTCATGTGACAGAAATTTAAAAAAGAGGGGAAATCTAAAGATGCATCAACTAGCATGGGTCCCTAATATGACTAGGATTATCATCAACTAGCATGGGTCCCTAATATGACTGGGATTATCATCAACTAGCATGGGTCCCTAATATGACTGGGATTATCATCAACTAGCATGGGTCCCTAATATGACTGGGATTATCATCAACTAGCATGGGTCCCTAATATGACTGGGATTATCATCAACTAGCATGGGTCCCTAATATGACTGGGATTATCATCAACTAGCATGGGTCCCTAATATGACTGGGATTATCATCAACTAGCATGGGTCCCTAATATGACTGGGATTATCACCAACTAGCATGGGTCCCTAATATGACTGGGATTATTACCAACTAGCATGGGTCCCTAATATGACTGGGATTATCACCAACTAGCATGGGTCCCTAATATGACTGGGATTATCACCAACTAGCATGGGTCCTTAATATGACTGGGATTATCACCAACTAGCATGGGCCCCTAATATGACTGGGATTATCACCAACTAGCATGGGTCCCTAATATGACTGGGATTATGCCTTTTGCTGCCGGACAATAAAATAACATTGATTTGAAAACCCAACATGAGAAAAATGCTGGTTTCTATGGCATATTAAGTATTTATAAAATAATTCCCCCAAAATGTCTAGGATCGTATTTTTGCTAGGCTACTTTGAAACAAGGTAAGACACTTCATAAAACGACAGAAAACGTTGAGGTTTTAAACAATGAAGTTAATGATTAAATAGTTTCAAAATGCTGACCGTCTCCGATCAGACTCAAGGTGGGTGATGTGCGGTGCGCCACGTCCTTTATTCTCTAGCGACCATTTGATATGAACAAACCACACCTTGAGTATTTTGACAGAATCGAGCCTTTAGACGTCAACGTTAATTATCCTTCATTATATTTTGTAAAACATGACTGGCGTTAAGCCTATATTTATGTAGGCCCTAATTAAAAGGCTCATTAAAGTTATGCTACATTTTCTGCCGCCTCCGTCATGTCAGCATGGGTTTGGACATGACGCTGTAGGCAACATACATATCACCTACACTTTACCTGTAGGCTTTCTGATCAGAGTAATTGTTTGGTATTGTGATGTGTCATTTTTTTTTTTACTTGGCCATTCGGAGAACTTAAATCTATATTCTGTCCAACTTTTTTTGTGCTTTACCCGGACAAGAGGACAAGTGTTAATGTCGAGCCCTGTGAGAATAAGTCTGTGAGGGTAGGTTCAGGACTCTTACCTTGGGGTGGGTGAGGGCGAGGCGGTGGCCATTGTTGTGCTCCGGGCCCTCAGACAGAGCCCACGTAACAGCCTGCTCCTTGTCCTCCTCTGGGGGCTCATAGGAGGTAATCAGCTGGTCTGTGGAGCTCACCACCAGTTTGTCTCCCAGAGCTGGGTTCAACAGCAGCACTGTACTCTCACTGAGGGAGAGAGGGGGGAGGGAGTGATAGGGAGAGAGAGACCAAGAGAGAAAGAGTCAGAGTGACAGTGGACTATAGGACCCTACAGGGTTATCTAGAAGTTAGGTTGCTAAAGTCACGAGAATGTCACAACAGTAAAGAGGAAAAGTCCTCTCAAAGTTTGTTGACAGCGGCATCAGTAGTACCACATACTAACAATTATAAACTGGTTGCAGTGGTTATTGGTTAACCTCTGAAACTACACTATGAAATCATTCGGTCTGTGAACACACAAAGTATACTGTATGTTCAGTGATGAAGACACAGAGGAGAACTCAGGACATAGGAAAGAGTGGAGCAACCATTAGGAGGAAAGAGACTGTTGGAGGAGGAGACTTACAAGCACACAGCCACCAGGCAGACGGCCGGGTTGGGGTTCCACGCCACGCTCTTCACAGCTCCGCCCACCTCCAGCGTCTTCATGCATCGCCCCGTGTTGACCTCCCAGAAGCGCACCGTACAGTCGTCTGAGCCTGGAGGGAGAGAGGGGTCAAACGTCAGACCACCAGAGACAACAGGGGGCCCATAACAGCAGTGTGTGTGACTGTGTGTGCCCTGGCAGAAAGTGTGGTCTCTGGACCCCAGGCCTCGTTGAGTTACCACAGCGTGAAAGTGTTAAAGTAGCCCATAAATAAACCGGGAGAGCTCAGAGGCTAGCAGGCTGACTAACCTATATGAGAGGGGATCACAAACTAATGGCACAGGGGTAGAGGGGGATTGGGCCTGGTTTGTGTCACAGCTTAGACAGGGGTTAGTTTATGGGAGACTGTACGCGCGTCCTAACTGGTATCCTATTCCATACGTAAGGCACTACTTCAGACCCTACGGGCCCTGGTCAACAATAGTTCCCTATATAGAGAATAGGGTGCCATTTGGGATGGAGCCTGTGTTGATTAATAATAATAATAATAATGTGATACACAGTAATAGTAGAAGTTCAGACATTACCTCAGGGTAATGTAGCTCATCTTTATATAGCAAAAATAGAACGTACGCCTCTTCAATACATTATCAATTAACTGTGTGTGTGTGTGTGTAAAGTTGTATGTTTGTGTGTGGTTCACATGAGTTCAAAAGTGATCCGTTTGTGTGTATGGTTCACGTGTTCAAAAGTTATCCGTGTGTGTCTGTGTGTATAAGCAGCCATACAGAGGAACGGTACAGATTTCCTGGGCTGCCCATCAGCTGAGTGAAAACAGACGCTCTTCCTGAACGCAGCTCTCGCTCCCTCGCTCTGCCTCTCCTCTCCAACTGCCTGTGAAACCACCGCCGCTGCCTGACACATCATTGGCCGATCTGGACACACCAAGGCCGCGCTCCAATTCACCTACATCGTACGACCGTATGTGCTGCTCTGGTAAAAAGTAGTGCACTATGTAGGGAATAGGATGCCATTTAGGACTAATGCCTTCTGGGAGTACGTGCAGTATCACTGGCGAGCACTGCCAAAAGATAATTTGCATTCAGGTTGACATGTTTTTTCTTTGTCATAATGTGTCTACTAGCCATGGAGCAGTCATATTCAAGTTCTATATCCGTTGTAGATCTTTCTAGAATCTTTGGCAACCTCCTGTACTGGTCTGCTTTTGCTGTTTCGTTTGCCACCACACCTCTGTTAGGAGCCAACGGAGCACTGACATTTCTAATATACCTTTTCTTTGGACAATACTTTGGCATGAATGAACCCCTGCTTATGTTTGTCTCCCTTTTCCTGTTAGGGGGTTTGTTTGAGAAAGAAAGAGTGGAGAAAAAAAAGAGGTCCCAATCAATACCACATCTCTCCTTACTGCTGGCACACAATAAGGAAAACTGTGAACCCGCAGGCACTACGCAAACCAACCACCTTCGATAACACCACCGACGCTATGCTACTCCAACGTATGAGCGGAAGGCAGTAGTAGTAAAATAAAAAGTCGTATTTTTACTTTTATACCTGCATGCTCCATAAACGCATAGAAAACAAGGGGGGGGAGAGGCTCCAGACCGGAGGGTGGAGTGTAATAACTCGAAAAACCATAATCACTTTTTAAGTACTGAGCCCTGCGGCAGCGACGGATATAGAACTGGAGGGACAGGCCCGACCCGGCCCGGCGAGGTTGTGTCCAGCTTGCGGTTTAGAGGGAGAGTATGAGCGCGAGACCAGTCCGTCTGGCAGCGCATAGCTGTGGTTCAGCCGGTGGATTGGCCGAAGGGTCGAGGGAGTCGCATGTGGACACATTGGAAACTCAACACTTGTGTTTGAGGAGAGGGAGAGGTCTAAGGCTGTAAAACTGGGTTAAGAACTCTCCTCGTCTTTTCTATTGAGGGGACTTCCTTAAATTCGAGGTCAATGTCAATGGTTTACTCTGAAATACATAGCTGGGGCAGATCCAAGAGTTTGGAGTGCGCTTACTCACTTACTTGAGAATACGACAAGGATATATTTTTTTGGGGGGCTATGGACATCAATCTGACATAAATACAAGGCTGTGTCACTGGACAGGATAAGAACATTTAGCAAAATTAGAGAATAAAACTAAAACGGACGCGTGGTTTGTAACATCAGAGCACAGTTCAAGGCACAGTGGACGAGTGCAAACCACAATGTAAGTCAACAGACAAGAGCAGCGCTATTGGTCAGCACGATCAACTGACTCCAGGCGGAGGGAATGACGGACTGAGGACTTTCTAGGGCACCTTGGTTTGAAAGTCATGTAGCAACAGCGTTATTCTTCTACCGAGAATCAATATACCGGATTTTTGACATGGTCGTTTGCATTGGGGCGTCAGATTTTTTTTGTTGCCCAAACCTAGCTCAAATTCTAGATATCGGATTAAAACGAGGCTACAGTGACAATTAGGCTCATTTGGACTGAATGCATTTGTAGGGGCAAAAATGTATTCAATTCACAATGTATCACTCTCACAACACGATGTGCTGACAATGCTAACATCTTTACAGACGAATCTTATCTAAACCTGGGTGGAACTCGGTTGCTGCGCAACAGTAGCAGCTAGCTAGTAATACGTTAGAAGGCTAGTAGCTAGCTAGTTATATTTGGCTATAGAAGGTTTAAATCAAAGGAAAAACAAATAAGCTAGTGAAAGTCATTGGCTGCCATTATAGCCAGTTAGATACACAAAACCTTTGGAAAACTGACATGCTGCTAATTTATAAAACATTGACACACCAGAACAGACGTGTCGCTGTTTGAAGATCCATTAATTCAGTACGCTCCCTCTTGTCAATTACATTTTCTTGATGTCACTATAACTTACTTCAAATTCGCAGACTTACCAACACAGTGTCAAGTTACTTTTCAATGTGTTCCATGAAAACCTATAACTTAGTTGCTATCCACAAGTAAAAATTAGCAGGGGTGCGGGTTGCATAAGAAGCATTCAGGTAAAACATCAATGATAATTGCTTGCTTGCGCGACCTGTTGCCAGTCCCCTCCCAAAACGGCATGCTTGCTAACTTGGTTAGCTATGTGATTAAATGAAACTGTTTTCAACAAATCAACTGTTTGACGTCCCCCCCCCAAACAAGAGAAATAAACGTTCAAATCAGTACTGAGTGAATTAACAAACACTTTCTGTCATCACCGGACTGTCCATTTAAATAGTGTTAAAGTAGACAGTAGCCATAACAGGGTTTGTAACGGTGAGCGTCACCACCGTGGGTTCGATAACATGGCTATTTTGACTCCCGTTCCCCACACACAGGCGCGTACATGCAAAAAAAAATGAAAATGCAATGCACGGTCTGCGCTTATTTGAATGTACTATGTGTCTCTTAAAAGTGTGATGTGTACTAGTACGCGCGTCTTGCTACTACAGAGGACAGAACAGTGGACACCAACTCTCAAGGAAGACGTTGTCCTCATCCGTCAGATACACGCCATCCCTACCGTACAAATGCACGCGATAAATTGCACAGGTTGTAAACAATCCTTTTCAGGCGCCACTTTCTGTAATTTGAGAAGCTAAGAAATGTGTCAAGTTGGCCCAAGTGGAGCTGACAAACGACCTATGCTTATTAATATGCACACAGTACATTGCACACTATCAGTATGTATGTTCTGTTCCAAATCTGTGAGTACTCCCATCTGTTTTCATATTTGTACTGGCCTTGTGGGAATTTGTGCTCTTTTAGTGGAGTTGGACAGCTGTGGAAAGGGGGATACCTAGTCAGTTGTACAACTGAATGCATTCAACTGAAATGTGTCTTCCGCATTTAACCCAACCCCTCTGAATCAGAGAGGTGCTAGGGCTGCCTTAATCAACATCATCGACTCCCAGGGAACACTGGGTTAATTGCCTTGCTCAGGGTCATAACATATTTATACTGTTACTGACCATATGCTCCTACCCGCCAGGCTACCTGCCACTGTGTACAGCATTACTAAGAACGTTTGTAGATGAAGGATTTACAACACCTATCCAATGTCAGTTTTGTAAATATGTATTCTGTTTTGTACTTGTCTAATGACTTTATTTTGTGTCAGGAGTTACCAAAATTGCTATTGATGAGCCACAGGTTTATGCAGGCTTTTTTGTTCAAGCCCAGTGCTACCACACCTGATTCTACTACTCGGCTGTTCACCGAGACCTCGGCTGTTCACCGAGACCTCGGCTGTTCACCGAGACCTCGGCTGTAGAATCTGGTGTGATAGAACTGGGCTTGAACAAGAAAATCTGCATAACCCTGTAGCTCTTCAATAGCAAATTGTGGCCATCCCTGAATTGTACAGTGCCGTCGGAAAGTATTCAGACCCTTTGACTTTTTCCACATATTGTTACATTAGCCTTATTCTAAAATGTATTACATTGTTTTTTACCCCTCAAATCTTCACAATACCCCATAAAAACAGTACAAAAAAAAAAAATGTAGCACTGAAATCTCACACTTACATTAGTATTCAGACTCTTTACTCAGTACCTTGGCAGCGATTACAACCTTGAGTCTTCTTGGGTATGACTTTACAAGCGTGGCACACCTGTATTTGGGGAGTTTCTCCCATTCTTCTCTGCAGATCCTCTCAAACTCTATCAGGTTGGATTGGGAGCGTCACCGCACAGCTAGTTTCAGGTCTCTCCAGAGATGTTCGATCGGGTTCAAGTACGGGCTCTGGCTGAGCCACTCAAGGACATTCAGAGACTTGCCCCGAAGCCATTCCTGCATTGTGTTGGCTGTGTGCTTAGGGTCATTGTCCTTTTGCAAGGTGAACCTTCACCCCAGTCTGAGGTCCTGAGAACTCTGGAGTAGGTTTTCATCAAGGATGTCTCTATACTTTGCTCCGTTCATCTTTCCCTTGATCCTGACTAGTCTCCCAGTCCCTGCTGCAGAAAAACATCCCCACAGCATGATGCTGCCACCACCATAGGGATGGTGCCAGGTTTCCTCCAGACGTGATGCTTGGCATTCAGGCCAAAGAGTTCAATCTTGGTTTCATCAGACCAGAGAATCTTGTTTCTCATGGTCTGAGACTCTTTAGGTGCCTTTTGGCAAACTCATAGTGTGCTGTCATGTGCCTTTTACTGAGGAGTGGCTTCCGTCTGGCCACTCCACCATAAAGGCCTGATCGGTGAAGTGCTACAGAGATTCTTGTCCTTCTGGAAGGTTCTCCCATCTACACAGAGGAACTCTAGAGCTCTGTCAGAGTGACCATCGGGTTCTTGGTCACCTCTCTGACCAAGGCTCTTCTCCCCCGATTTCTCAGTTTGGCCAGCTCTAAGAAGAGTCTTGGTGATTCCAAACTTCTTACATTTAAGAATGATGGAGGCCACTGTGGGCTTGGGGACCTTCAATGCTGCAGAAATGTGCTTGGTATCTTTCCCCAGATCTGTGCCTTGACACAATCCTGTCTCGGAGCTCTACGGACAATTCCTTCGACCTCATGGCTTGGTTTTTGCTCTGACATGCACTGTCAACTGAGGGATCTTTATATAGACAGGTGTGTGCCTTTCCAAATCATGTCCAATCAATTGAATTTACCACAAGTGGACTCCAATCAAGTTGTAGAAACATCAAGGATGATCACTGGAAATAGGATGCACCTGAGCTCAATGTCGAGTCTCATAGCAAAGGGTCTGAATACTTATGTAAATAAGGTATTTTTCTTGTTTTTTAATAAATTAGCTAAAATCTGTTTGCTTTGTCATCAGTTTACTGATTGCTTACATTATTATTTAATTATTTTGCTTACCTTTGTAAAATCAGTAGTTAATATGAAATAAATACAAATAACTACATTATTTCTGTTGCCATTTGTTGTATAATCCAGTTTTTTTCTGGATCAAAAAGGGCCTTAGGTGGTGGGCGTGGCAGTGGGTGCAGCAGAACTTTTTCAAACATTTTAGAGGCCACCCATATTTTTTTTAAAGCCATTTTTTCAGTTTTATAGTACATTTCCTGAAATTATACACATTCTACCACGTAGCTGCAATTCTATGCATTTCTCCATGGCTAATGCGGTGTTCTTTTGCTCAAACGTAAAAATCAATACGGTTAAATAAATTGTTTTTTAAAATTTAATTCCTCTGATTGTTTAGATTTTATTTTGGCGGATCTTATAAAACAATATATAGGTCCATTATCTTTTCTACATACTTTTATTTGTTTTTTGTCATAGGTTTACACTGAAAGTGTTTTTCCATAACAACGTAGGCTTAGGCGGCCGGCCCAATGGTTTATATGGCAGACAAATCCCTGGTATCATCACCTTTCAATGTAAAAACCATGGACATTAAAAACAGAAAACTAACTTTTAAGTGAGAAGTAGGCATTGGTCTGAAGCTGAAAAATAAAGGACATTTTACATGAGCACCACCCATGTGCTACGAAAAGTTTTCAAAGACACAGCTTTGACCCACAGTAGCTATGTTGGTATTATACTTCCAACCATGTGTAGGCAGGTTGCTTAGGATTTAAACCTTCACAAAACAGCTTATGTCAATATACATACACTTTTGCCCTCAGAATAGCCTCAATTCGTTGAGGAATGGGACTCTACAAGGTGTCGAAAGCATTTGACAGGGATGCGGCCCATGTTGACCAAAGTTGTGTCAAGTTGGCTGGATGTCCTTTGGGTGGTGGACCATTCTTGATAGACATGAAAAACCCAGCAGCGTTGCAGTTCTTGACACAAACCGGTTCACCTGGCACCTACTACCATACCCCATTCAAAGGCACTTAAATACATTTGCCCTGCCCATTCACCCTTCATGTCTCAAGGCATAAAAATATTTTATTAACCTCTCTCCTCCCCTTCATCTACACTGATTTGAGTGGATTTATCAAGTGACATAAGGGATCATAGCATTCACCTGGTCAGTCTGTGTCATAGAAAGAGCAAGTGTTCTTAATGTTTTGTACACTCTCTGACAAGGACCCTCACAGAAACAGTCAACTAACTCACAAAAACATGACAATCAGTTATGGTACCATCTTGGTAGTGGTGCCATTGGTGCGTGTTATTTCCCTCTGGTTCTCAGGGCTGTGTTCTTCCTGTTGTGGCCTCTGTCCCTGGGCTGCCCGCCTGGGACGGACCACTCACATGTCCACAACCAGCCCAGATAATTTGCAGTTGTGTACCAAAGCAACACTTGTGTGTTCTTTTACAAGAATGACTAGCTATATTCAGCTGGGTTTGATGTTGTGGATAGGAGAAAGAGAGAGACAGAGAGAAGGGGACTAGCTAGGGGAGTTAACCTAGCCTTAGTGTCTATGATGTCACAGGTCCTTCAAAACAAAATGTGAGGGGCCAGCTCTGGCCCAACCAGATGTGGTTAGTAAAAGGCAGGCTACATTTCTATGAGACAAACCTGTTCCATACATAGGATTCTGTAGTTCCATAAAAAGCCAGTGACATTCTAATCCCAACCCGACCAGCGTGTGGAGGAAGGCATTCCGTCCTTCCCGGTCATAACCACCAGGGAAGGGTTGAAGGTTGCGTGTTCAGCCCTATCCAGAGTTCAGAGGGAACGCCACCCGCAGGGCTGGAGCTGGAGGAGCTGCCACCGCACCAAGTTACCCATTGTGGCCACATCATTAGTATGGAATGTTGAGCCGGGAACACCAGAACCCCAGTTTGTTTACTGCTGGGAGTGAGGGTGTGAATATACAGTACACAGTCAAGCCCGAGTCCAACCCAGGATGATCAGTACAATGTCCCACGTCTGTGTCTCATAACACTCTATTCCCTCCATCAGTGTTTCCCAACCCTGGTCCTCCAGTACCCCCAACACTGCACAGTTCCGTTGTACCCCTTGACAAACACACCCCATTCAACTCACTGAAGGCTTGATAATTAGTTGACAAGTTCAATCAAGTGTGCTTGTCCAGGGTTACAATAAAAATGTGTACTGTTGAGGGTACTCGAGGACCAGTGTTGGGAAATACTGCCCTACACAGTGCACTACTTTTGACCAAAGCCCTGTGGTTGTACCTATGGGCCCTGGTAAAATGTAGTACACTATATAGGGAAGAGGATTCCACTTGGGACTCAGACTATACCGGTTGTAAGAGGTTTGGAATGCCTCTTAGCATTTAAAAAAATGGCATACTTATAAAGTGTATAAAAGTCACTCCAGTCCTGAAGAAGAGAGGGCATGCTGGGTGTGGGGTAGGTCATCGTCATGTTTTACAGTTTTGGACGTCTCCAGAAGAATGTATGACACAACCGACAAATGATTTCACAGCATTACTTTGGTTTCCTGTTACAAGTGTTTTTTTCGTTCGTTTAAAAAAAAAATTTTTTTTACATGGGGACATTGTCTGACTGTGTTTTTACTGCTGTTGGCCTTGGTAGCTTCTTCGTAATAATATTTTCCAACTTTATCGTGGTTGAGTTAGTGAGCAGTGAGTACGGGCTTGGTGTGGTGGGGTTGGCGTTAGCCCCCTGCGCTAGCTAGCACTACCCCAGACAGTCCCCTATTTGGAGACAGGGTGGGTCAAAGAAACAGCCATCATTAAAAAGCACCACACACTGATATGGAATGAATTATCTGTCAACCCTCACACAATAGGAAAACAAATTGAAGAAGGGGGGAGCTGCAATTCCTGGGAGGTTGTCAACTGCCATTTTTACTGTGGGAAAGAGGGTTTTACGACTGGTTTAATATATTTTACAGCAATACAAAAGAGTGGCGCTGACTGTAGTGGTTTTGCATATGGGCCTTTATGAATCCTTTATTATGGACGGCTTAACAGACATTGCCACTAAATTGCTGCCAGGCAGCCTCGCTCACTCACTCTATCCTTCCTTCTTCACTTCCCTCTCCCGTCTTTCTCTGACTAGCCCACGTCGCCCCTCTCTCACTCCTTCCTACACTTGGAGGGCCTGGTACTAGTGTGAATGGAAATGTAATCAAAACAGGTGTTATTGCCACCATTTTGTAGTCGTCCCTGTAGGCGACTGACCAGTCTATTCAGTGCTGATATTAAACTACATACCATACAGTAAAACATCCCTACAGTATGACTATGGCTTGGGGAATAGAGATTTCCATGGCTGTCATAGAAGAGTAAGGCCAGGGAATAAAGTTCTTAAACAACATGTAAAGGGTTTCATATGCACAAAAAGCTTATTTCTCTCAGCACACATTTGCTTACATCCCTGTTAGTGAGCATTTCTCCTTTGTCAAGATAATCCATTCACCTGACAGGTGTGGCATATCAAGAAGCTGATTAAACATCATGATCATTACACAGCTGCACCTTGTGATGGGGACAATAAAAGGCCACTAAAATGTGCCGTTTTGTCACACAGCAATGCCACAGATGTCTCAAGTTGAAGGAGCATGCAATTGGAATGCTGACAGCAGGAATGTCCACCAGAGCTGTTGCCAGAGAATTGAATGTTAATTTCTCTACCATAAGCCGCCTCCGTCATTTTAGAGAATTCGGCAGTACGTCCAACCGGCCTCACAACCACAGACCACGTGTATGGCGTTGTGTGGGTGAGCGGTTTTCTGATGTCAACGTTGTAAACAGAGTGCCCCATGGTGGCGGTGGGATTATGTTATGGGCAGGCATAAGCTGACAACGAACACAATTGTATTTTATTGATGGCAATTTGAATGCACAGAGATACCGTGACGAGATCCTGAGGCCCATTGTCGTGCCATTTATCCGCGAAGGACAAGTGTTGCGCTGCAGGAGGGTATTGGTCACACCAGATACCGACTGGTTTTCTGATCCACACCCCTACCTTTTTAAGAAAAAGGTATCTGTGACCAACAGATGCATATCTGTATTCCAAGTCATGTGAAATCCATATATATATATATACACATATATACACACACTGCTCAAAAAAATAAAGGGAACACTAAAATAACACATCCTAGATCTGAATGAAGGAAATATTCTTATTAAATACTTTTTTCTTTACATAGTTGAATGTGCTGACAACAAAATCACACAAAAATGATCAATGGAAATCAAATTTATCAACCCATGGAGGTCTGGATTTGGAGTCACACTCAAAATTAAAGTGGAAAACCACACTACAGGCTGATCCAACTTTGATGTAATGTCCTTAAAACAAGTCAAAATGAGGCTCAGTAGTGTGTGTGGCCTCCACGTGCCTGTATGACCTCCCTACAACGCCTGGGCATGCTCCTGATGAGGTGGCGGATGGTCTCCTGAGGGATCCCCTCCCAGACCTGGACTAAAGCATCCGCCAACTCCTGGACAGTCTGTGGTGCAACGTGGCGTTGGTGGATGGAGCGAGACATGATGTCCCAGATGTGCTCAATTGGATTCAGGTCTGGGGAACGGGCGGGCCAGTCCATAGCA
Organism: Salvelinus alpinus; assembly: GCF_045679555.1. Classification (NCBI taxonomy): domain Eukaryota; kingdom Metazoa; phylum Chordata; class Actinopteri; order Salmoniformes; family Salmonidae; genus Salvelinus; species Salvelinus alpinus. Next base: position 34,054,272 of record NC_092111.1, on the reverse strand, counting down.
TCAATGCCTTCCTCTTGCAGGAACTGCTGACACACTCCAGCCACATGAGGTCTAGCATTGTCTTGCATTAGGAGGAACCCAGGGCCAACCGCACCAGCATATGGTCTCACAAGGGGTCTGAGGATCTCATCTCGGTACCTAATGGCAGTCAGGCTACCTCTGGCGAGCACATGGAGGGCTGTGCGGCCCCCCAAAGAAATGCCACCCCACACCATGACTGACCCACCGCCAAACCGGTAATGCTGGAGGATGTTGCAGGCAGCAGAACGTTCTCCACGGCGTCTCCAGACTCTGTCACGTCTGTCACATGTGCTCAGTGTGAACCTGCTTTCATCTGTGAAGAGCACAGGGCGCCAGTGGCGAATTTGCCAATCTTGGTGTTCTCTGGCAAATGCCAAACGTCCTGCACGGTGTTGGGCTGTAAGCACAACCCCCACCTGTGGACGTCGGGCCCTCATACCACCCTCATGGAGTCTGTTTCTGACCGTTTGAGCAGACACATGCACATTTGTGGCGTGCTGGAGGTCATTTTGCAGGGCTCTGGCAGTGCTCCTCCTCCTCCTCCTTGCACAAAGGCGGAGGTAGCGGTCCTGCTGCTGGGTTGTTGCCCTCCTACGGCCTCCTCCACGTCTCCTGATGTACTGGCCTGTCTCCTGGTAGCGCCTCCATGCTCTGGACACTACGCTGACAGACACAGCAGACCTTCTTGCCACAGCTCGCATTGATGTGCCATCCTGGATGAGCTGCACTACCTGAGCCACTTGTGTGGGTTGTAGACTCCGTCTCATGCTACCACTAAAGTGAAAGCACCGCCAGCATTCAAAAGTGACCAAAACATCAGCCAGGAAGGATAGGAACTGAGAAGTGGTCTGTGGTCACCACCTGCAAAACCACTCCTTTATTGGGGGTGTCTTGCTAATTGCCTATAATTTCCACCTTTTGTCTATTCCATTTGCACAACAGCATGTGAAATTTATTGTCAATCAGTGTTGCTTCCTAAGTGGACAGTTTGATTTCACAGAAGTGTGATTGACTTGGAGTTACATTGTGTTGTTTAAGTGTTCCCTTTATTTTTTTGAGCAGTGTATATATATACATATATATGCTGTTGTGCAAATGGAATAGACAACAGGTGGAAATTATAGGCAATTAGCAAGACACCCCCAATAAAGGAGTGGTTCTGCAGGTGGTGTGTATATATATATATATATATACTTACACACGTATATATACACACGTGAATATATATTTTTACACACACACACTGATTTCATTATATGAACTGTAACTCAGTAAAATCTTTGAAATTGTTGCGTTTATATATTTGTTCAGTGTATTTCATAAATGTATATTATTCTCAATACGTCCTGAACTTTTCATACTGTACAGTTACTACAATAATTTACCTAGTCACTGGCTTTTGTCCTAGTGCTGAGTAAAGAGTTCAAATCTCCAGTCAGCAATACCTCATGACTGTGGAAAGACAAAGCCACCTTCATTTTATATGGCTGGGGCCCTTACTTCATATCTGACATTGTCCCCCAGGCTCAGAACATATTAAACTGAGGGAAACTAGCCAACACTGAGTGAGCAATCTACAGACCCTCCTTCCCTCACCTCCATGTTATTAAGTTCACATCCATGTCTATCAAGTGTTACTGCTTTGAATCGTACGTTGCTTTCCTGGTAAGAATCTGTAGTCAATGTGTATAATTACATCTACTTCTAACGGCTACTCTTCATCACCAAAAGGAGAACAATTAGGGATGACTTTCTACATCACGGACCCTCAACTGGCGGCCCGTGGGCAGTAAGTATGGCCTGCCCCTCTCTCTCTCTCCCTCCCTCCCTCACTGACACTGCCTGGAACACACAGTCATTATGACATCATGGCTCACACTTTCGGGCCGATTTAAGCGGTCAGTTAACTACTGACTCAGGCATAATAAAGAAATGGAGTGCCAGCAAGACAGTTTGCTACTGACTAAGAAAATGGTAAACTGATGAGCTAGCCAAACGGCAGCTGAGTCAGAGATGTTACTACATCACATGAAAGATGAATAGGGAGTTAACACTGACCTGAGACCAGCCATTGGCCAGTGGGAGACGCACTGATGGAACGCACCAGACTGGTGTGGCCAATGTACACCTGTTGAGAGGACACATCATTATGATTGGTACTGACTTATTTAGGATCATCATCCCCACCATGTGACATAGCAAGATTTTCTAACAAATACATGGAAGTCTTCCATCTCAGGTAACTCAAGCTAGCAGTAAAATCAGATTTAAAAAACATTAAAGAACATCTCAAAGAGGACTGTGAAAAGACACACACACACTATTCTTAGTAATGTAGTATTGTAATTGCGTAATGTAATAATGGAGAAATGTACATTTGTATAATGCACAATGTTTTGTTTGATGTAATGTTGTTTCTCTGTTTGGATCCCAGGAAGTAGCTGCGGCCTTGGCAACAGCTAACGGGGATTCTAATGAAATAATAAATGATCCTGTATTTTAAGGCTTATCCAGAAATGACAATTAGACCAAACAAATAAGCAATTTTCTGAGAATGGTGCTGGATCATCTGACATAAAAAAGGGGACAAGTTGATGAAAAAGCTTTAAACAAAAAGGTTAAAATCCAGGCATGTCACATGATTGCGCAACATACAGGACCTTACAATGAGGGACATTTCCAATAAAATATTCCCAGCAGTTCCAGTGGTTGACCTACCAGGGACATGGTGGTGGGGAAGGGCTGCAGGTCCTTGGGTTTGGGCAGCTTGGGGATCAGATCTTCTGGATTCACATTCACCTGTGGAGACCAAGTGAGATGAATAGAGTTGAGGAACGAGTTGAGAACACCCAATTGAACTGACCATAGATGGGTCCTTCAAAATGAGCTGCTTTTCTTTATGAGCATCTTCAAATCAATGTCCTATTTATCCAGACATTCAGGCAGGGTCTGTAGTCTCACCCTCATCTTGCGCTGGCGGGGACACAGGTAGAGGTCGAGGCAGCGTTCAAATCGCTCGTGGATGAAGCGGGAGAAGGCAGGCACGGCCCTCAGACAGGAGTGTTTCTGGGGGAGGAACGGGAGCTTCCTGTCCTCTGCATCCTGCTGCTCCCACGCCATTCTCTGACATGGCGATAAAGAACCAATGGTGGGTGAGTATACTAACGACTGGCTTGCATACTGGTTAATGATTGGTCTGTGTACTGTGACTATAGTTACAAGGAGGGAACTCGGGACCAAAATTCTACAGTTGTTCTATGCTACCAATTGATCTGCTACAGTACAATTTTAGCCAATTACTAAGAGAATGAGGTAATTCATGATGTTGCAAAAAAATATCTGTCCAAGTATGTGTGTGCAGCCAAGACTTTCATAATTACGCATAATGAATGAACTATTTACCTCTTCCTCTGTGAGCAGGTATTCAGGCGGGGGGTTGTAGGACTCCTCGTGTCCAGGTAGCCTCATCTTGGGTGCGGGGACGTGCATCTTGTGGCGTCCCAGGATGGCGTTGGGGTCCTCCTTGGCCCACAGGTCGTAGTACTGAGGGGTGCTCTCTTTGGGCTTACGGGGCTTGATCCAACCCATCTTTATGGCATGGACCAGCTTCGAAACCTGGGAGAGAGAGAGAGAGGACAACAGTAGTGGTGAAACTTAAGTGTGTGTGTTCCCACAAATAATAATAATGTCAAAAAATTAATAGAAGGTATCGGTTGGTTAATAAAGCTATGGTTTATAATGCAAGGGGGGTCTCTAATGGTATTGGTGGATTAATAAAACTACGGTTTATAATGCAAGGGGGGTCTCTAATGGTATCGGTTGGTTAATAAAACTACGGTTTATAATACAAGGGGGGGGGTCTCATGGTATCGGTGGGTTAATAAAACTACGGTTTATAATACAAGGGGGGGGGGGGGGGGTCGGGGGGTCTCATGGTATCGGTGGGTTAATAAAACTACGGTTTATAATACAAGGGGGGGGGGGGGGGGTCTCATGGTATCGGTGGGTTAATAAAACTACGGTTTATAATGCAAGTGGGGGGGTCTCTAATGGTATCGGTTGGTTAATAAAACTACGGTTTATAATACAAGGGGGGGGGGGGGGTCTCATGGTATCGGTGGGTTAATAAAACTACGGTTTATAATGCAAGTGGGGGGGTCTCTAATGTCTGTAAGCCTCCAATATCAGAATCCCCATTTTAACAAAATGTCACCTTTGCTTGCACTTCAACTATGAGGGGACGTGGGTGCAGTTAGGAGTCAAACTGGAGGTAATGTGAGCATTTTCATTTTACTCCCACTATTTACTGTTAATATAAATACAGATTTACAGCATAAAACATAGATGTTGAGTGAGCAGAGAGAGAAGAACAGAGGGGTATTGAGGGGGGGAGAGAGGAGGCACAGATAGACAGAGACACAGAGAGAGAGAACGAGAGAGAACCTTCTCCTTCTCTATGAGCGAGGGGATGAAGCTCCGTTTGTCCTGGGGCCTGTTGGTCACCGGATGGATCATGACCTCGTTGGTGAAGAAGTCCACTGACGGCTAAAAGAAAAACAGAGTTCATGAGAGCGAAAAGGAGAGAGATATATATATCAAAAGCTGTGGGAAGTTTAACAGACTGAACTAGAATCATTGGACCACCAAAGGCTCAAGACAGGTAGCAGCTGATGACGATATGACTGACTGACTGGGATTTTTATTTATTTTACAGTTCTGGTTGAAAAAGTTGAAACACTTGTTTTTGCTCCTGACAGTTTTTTTTTTTTTTTTTTTTACATCGAGTTATTTGGCAAGTGCTCTTATACAGAGCGACTTACAGTAGTGAGTGCATACATTTTCATATATGTTTGTACAGGTCCCCCGTGGGAATCTAACCCTGGTGTTGCAAGTGCCACGCTCTACCAACAGACACACGGGACCAAGTGACTCATCTGTCGCTTGCTTTGCAGTGATCGGTTTAGTTTATATGCTTCTGTAATACCACTGGCATTAACACGAGACAGAGAGCGAGAGCTGAGGCATTACATCCATGACACCATCTAGGTTCCAGACACTACAGCAGTGCCTTCACAATTCAGTGTGTGTGTGTAACCCAATTAAAACCTCTCCAGCAAACCCTGCTTATTGCAGTAAAGGACAACTCTCTCCTCTCCAATTGTGGGTTCAAATACTACTTAAATTCTTTAACAGACTGAGCATTTGCGCCAGTCTGCCTGCAGTGCCAGGTGGACGGGGTGTGCAATTGTGGGACACTTGAATTGGTTCCATTGCAACAAGCAAGCTCATTCAATCACAGCTAAAGTACCTGAAATGTATTCAAATTGTATTTGAACCCATGTCTGCTTTCGACGGACTTGTTCCAAGTGGTGAAGAGAGCAGGGAGTGCAGACAAGGTTTGGGTTATGTTAGGAATATAAGTGGTTAATGGACTGAGGTCTAGTTTGCCCTCTCTAATGGCGGGTATGCTGTAGTCATTATCTGCTCAGTCATTGAACAGAGCCACCAGCCGTCGACACGTCAAGTCAAAACTGGGTCATATTCCCTACACACCAAACAGGGGACGGACGAACTGAAACAGGGAGGGAATACTTAAAAAACTTTATCCAATAAGAAACGTTTGCCGTTGCAAAACGTTTTGCTACGTTTGGCCCTGATGAATAGTCTGCTTGGTGCCGAGCAGACTTGAGAGCAGTCATAACATGACCCGAGTCTTTACCTCGTACTCATTGAAGTTGACGTCGCCGAACTGGCCCTTCTGAAGGCGGTGCACCAGGTCCACCTGCTCGTCTGACAGACGGATGTCTGAGGCTGTCGTCTTGTCATGGACCGTACGCCTGGCGGAGATGGAGGGAGGGAGAGATGGAGGGAGGGAGGAGGGAAAGTGGGGAAGGGAGAGGAGGGAGGGAGAGAGAAAGAGAGAGAAGCCAGGTGAGAAAACAGGTATACACATCCTCTTTTGTCACAGAAGTATACGAGAGAGAGAGAGAGCTCATCTTCATCCTCTCCTCCTCCTCATCTCACCAGTAGTCTGGGTTCTCCATCTTGTCCAGGAACTCATCCAGTTCATCTTTGTTCCTGATGGGCTTAAAGATCTTCTTCCCGTCCAGGTTATAGCCGATGTGAGGGTAGTCCTGGTACCACTCCATGGGAATGTTGCCCACCGTGTTACGAATGTCCTGGGAGAGAAAGGAGGGAGACAGAGAGAAAGAGAGAACCGTGTCAATAACCGCGTCGAAAAACACTTGAGGATGAAATGTTTGTCTTAGCATTAGACAAGCTTGCACAAGGGCTGTTACAGTCCTTCATATCACTTTTCATAGAACCCCTCTGGCCTAGTGGAATACGGAGTGGATAATTGTACTCTGGGAATAGAGTTTTTCTTTACCCTCATGAATAGACCCTCAGGCTGGACTGGCCTGCAAACACTCTCACCCTCATCATCCTTTTCCTCCATTCATCTATGAATGCTATTGGCTGGATGAGGCCTGGGACGGTAAGGTGGGTGGAGTACAGGGCCTGGCCTGGCGGGTGGAGTACAGAGACTGGCCTGGCGGGTGGTGTACAGGGCCTGGCCTGGCGGGTGGAGTACAGGGCCTGGCCTGGCGGGTGCTGTACAGGGCCTGGCCTGGCGGGTGCTGTACAGGGCCTGGCCTGGCGGGTGCTGTACAGGGCCTGGCCTGGCGGGTGCTGTACAGGGCCTGGCCTGGCGGGTGGAGTACAGGGCCTGGCCTGGCGGGTGGAGTACAGGGCCTGGCCTGGCGGGTGGAGTACAGGGCCTGGCCTGGTGGGTGGAGTACAGGGCCTGGCCTGGTGGGTGGAGTACAGGGCCTGGCCTGGTGGGTGGTGTACAGGGCCTGGCCTGGTGGGTGGAGTACAGGGCCTGGCCTGGTGGGTGGAGTACAGGGCCTGGCCAGGTAGGTGGAGTACAGGGCCTGGCCTGGTGGGTGGAGTACAGGGCCTGGCCTGGTGGGTGGAGTACAGGGCCTGGCCTGGTGGGTGGAGTACAGGGCCTGGCCTGGTGGGTGGAGTACAGGGCCTGGCCTGGTGAGAAATCCAGCAGGTAAAATACCTCAGCTCATTCCAGAACCTCATTATACAACGGAGTTATTAAACCAAATGAGTACAGTCTGAAAATAGAGATTCCTTTGTATGAGGAATGACACACACACACACACACACACACACACACACACACACACACACACACCACCTGAAAGCTCTCAGAAGTAGTGAGCCACTCTTTAAAGTGGAGCCTGCACCTGTGAGTGATTTCAATAAAAACACCCCTACCAGATCCAATTAGAAGGGATTGGGCAGAGGTGGCACGCTTTTTCTCACAGCCAGCTGGGGAGACCCTCCCACACACACACTGTCCATCCTCAAAGCCCCCACTCAACACACACACACACACACACACACACACACACACACACACACACACACACACACACACACACACACACACACACACACACACACACACACACACAGGGCATTGGCACCAACTGTAGCTCCAGGTGACCCTTGAGAGGTTGAGAAGGTTGTGCTGTTGCGACTATAGCAACGTGACAGTCAGGAAGCAGAAACAGAATAAATACTATTGTGATACTTCCTGTCTGGAAACACAATCTAACTGGCTGGTCGTTAATGCTTGACCTCTATAAAAGGTCACCCTGCCTTGCTAAGTCCAGACCTCTAGAGAGCTATCACACCACCTCTGGAGACAGAACTACATGCTACTGCAAAAACAAAACATGTAGAATGGTTCCGTGTGGTGGTTCGCTAACTTTATGCCTGACCTTAGCCCTTCACCTAGCCTTGTCTCACACACAAAACTACACACTCAAACATGCACACACATTCTCCATATACACTGCTGCACTTCGTATGGGCTCCCGAGTGGCGCAGCGGTCTAAGGTGATGCATCTCAGTGCTAGAGGCATCACTACAGACCCTGGTTCGATTCCAGGCTGTATCACAACCGGCCGTGATTGGGAGTTCCATAGGGCGGCACACAATTGGCACAGCATCGTCCGGGTTAGGGTTTGGCCGGGGTAGGCCGTCATTGTAAATAAGAATTAGTTCTTAACTGACTTGCCTAGTTAAATAAAGGTCAAATGTTTTTTTAAATGTGCATTATTTACCCTGCTGACAGTCTGATATTAAATACTGCACTGTTGGGAAAGAGCTTGCAAGTCAGCATTTCACTGTACTGTTTACACCTGCTGTGTCCTGTGCACATGATAAATACACTGATTTGATATACTGTGTGTACAAAACATTAGGTACACCTGCTCTTTCCATGACAGACTGACGAGGTGAAAGCTATGATCCCTTATTGATGTCACTTGTTAAACCCACTTCAAATCAGTGTAGATGAAAGGGAGCAGGCATGTTAAAGAAGTATTTTTAAGCCTTGAGACATGGAGGATTGTGTATGTCTGCTATTTATAGAGTGAAGTGTCTTTGAACAGGGTATGGTAGTACAGGTCAGGTGCACTGGATCCAGTGTGTCTACAACTGCAACAACGCTGCTGGGTTTGTCACGTGCAACAGCTTCTCAATATTAGGAAGTTGTTCCTAATCTTTTGTATACTCACTGTCTATCTCCCCAACCCTAGATCAGTTTCAATCTCTATGCCTAACCATAACTTTCAAAACTGCCGGTCGAACATCCACATCCAAAGACGTGCTCAGCTAACTGCATCCCTCACATTGATGTAGCCTGGTTAGCACTTACAACCTGAACTTGATGTAGCCTGGTTAGCACTTACAACCTGAACTTGATGTAGCCTGGTTAGCACTTACAACCTGAACTTGTAGTACTAAGTTAGTGGACCATTCACAACATGCTAAACTGTACGAGGCCCAGACCCTCCACTTTAAGCTACTAAACTGAGGAGAAGCGAATGAAAGGACCAGTCGGCACCCCCCACCCCCACGACACAGCCCGATGGTCAACTCCAACCAACCCCAGTCCCCCTGGCCTGTGTCACTGTCACCAATGCCTCCCTGCTTCACTGGGGCCTGGAAGACTGGAGGAAAGAGAGAGTGTAACGGGGCCAAAGACAGACAAAATGTTCCATTTGACGAGCTCCAGAATCACACAGGCGACTTCTGGGCAAGAGAGACAGTGTTTCGGTCCGGGGGATTGAGTTTCACCAAAGAGTGGGCTCTCACCTCCTCCAATGCACCGAGAGAGGAAGCTAGCGAAGCAAATGAGATTCAACAAGATGGGTTAGATTCGTGATTTATGCATTATTGTTTCCGACGTGTTGCCAGAATGTTAACTATTGTTTTCTTAATCTCAACTTTCAAACGCAACCGTTTATTTTGTTTTACTATGGTAAGGATGTACATTGATATAACTCTATAGGGACAAAGGCAAACATACTAGCAGGCCTACATGACAACCCAATATGATTCAACTGGAAATAATAGATGTTAAATAGACTTAGAACAAAATTATTTGATCCCGGGGTTGACAAGAGACACAAGGAGTTAGTACGCCAACAAGCAACGAGAATCAACATAAAACACAGAAGAATTGAGATTGCATACTCTACCATCACACAGTCATGTCGCCAAGAACTATTCTTATATTGACCGCCGAGGTTATTAGCTGGCTTTACTCAATGTTTTTTTTTTAGCACTTACAAAAGGCTGCCTGTTGTCGCCTGGCAGGCTGCTGTTAGGATGGGATTTCAGGACTGAGTGTCAGACTGTGCTGATGGGAGTAACTGCTGGACTGGTCACTGCTGTGGGCCTGAGAGGACTTTGACTGTCACAGCTGGACAGTGTGTGTGTATGTATGTACAGTTGAAGTCGGAAGTTTACCTACACTTAAGTTGGAGTCATTAAAACTAATTTTTCAACCATTCCACAAATTTCTTGTTAACAAACTACAGTTTTGGCAAGTCGATTAGGACATCTCCTTTGTGCATGACAAGGAATTTTTCCAACAATTGTTTACAGACAATTCACTATCACAATTCCAGTGGGTCAGAAATGTACATACACTAAGTTGACTGTGCCTTTAAACAGCTTGGAAAATTCCAGAAAATTATGGCTTTAGAAGCTTCTGATAGGCTAATTGACATAATTTGAGTCAATTGGAGGTGTACCTGTGGATGTATTTCAAGGCCTACCTTCAAACTCAGTGCCTCTTTGCTTGACATCATTGGAAAAATCAAAAGAAATCAGCAAAAACCTCAGGAAAAAGTTGTAGACCTCCACAAGTCTGGTTCATCCTTGGGAGTAATTTCCAAACGCCAGAAGGTACCACGTTCATCTGTACAAACAATAGTACGCAAGTATATACACCATGGGACCACGCAGCTGTCATACCGCTCAGGAAGGAGACGAGTTCCGTCTCCTAAAGATGAACGTACTTTGATGCAAAAAGTGCAAATCAATCCCAGAACAACAGCAAAGGACCTTGAAGTTGCTGGAGAAAACAGGTATAAAAGTATCTATATCCACAGTAAAACGAGTCCTATATCGACATAACCTGAAAGGCCGCTCAGCAAGGAAGAAGCCACTGCTCCAAAACCGCCATAAAAAGCCAGACTCCGGTTTGCAACTGCACATGGGGACAAAGATCGTACTTTGAGAAATGTCCTCTAGTCAGATGAAACAACAATAGAACTGTTTGGCCATATCGGCCATTGTTATGTTTGGAGAAAAAGGGGGAGGCTTGCAAGCCAAAGAACACCATCCCAACCATGAAGCACGGGGGTGGCAGCATCATGTGTGGGTGCTTGCTGCAGGAGGGACTGGTGCACTTCACAAAATAGATGGCATCATGAGGAATTTAAAGTATGTGGATATATTGAAGCAACATCTCAAGACATCAGTCAGGAAGTTAAAGCTTGGTCGCAAATGGTCTTCCAAATGGACAATGACCCCAAGCATACTTCCAAAGTTGTAGCAAAATGGCTTGAGGACAACAAAGTCAAGGTATTGGAGTGGCCATCACAAAGTCCTGACCTCAATCCTGTAGAAAATTTGTGGGCAGAACTGAAAAAGCACATGGAGCAAGGAGGCCTACAAACCTGACTCCGTTACACCAGCTCTGTCAGGAGGATTGGGCCAAAATTCACCCAACTTATTTTGGGAAGCTTGTGGAAGGCTACCCGAAACGTTTGACCCAAATTAAACAATTTAAAGGCAATGCTACCAAATACTAATTGAGTGTATGTAAACTTCTGACCCACTGGGAATGTCATGAAATAAATAAAAGCTGAAATAAATAAATCACTCTACTAGTATTCTGACATGTCACATTCTTAAAATAAAGTGATGATCCTAACTGACCTAAGACAGGGAATTCTTACTAGGATTAAATGTAAGGAATTGTAAAAAACTGAGTTTAAATGTATTTGGCTAAGGTGTATGTAAACTTCTGACTTCAACTGTATGTATGTATGTATGTATGTATGTATGTATGTATGTGTGTGCGCGTACACGCACACACACACAACTTTCTAAACGGTTCACCCGATATGGATGACAGTCGGCACTTTACCTATTCATTGTATCATTTCAAATCCAAAGTGCTGGAGTACCGAGCCAAAACAACAAACGTGTCACTGTCCCAATACTGTTGGAGCTCACTGTATTAAAACTTTACAAATTTCCTCTCAGGTTGATTTATTCTTTACAATGTTTCAGCTAGTGTGTCACAGCCAGCCCAGCCAAACCAGTGTCTTAATGAGATGACAACATCAAACAGACACCTCAGCGTTCTCACAGATCTTACAATTGAGTGCAACTTGACACCCCTCGTTTTCAGTAAGACCTGCTCTTAAAAAGAGGTCCTTCTGACCCCCTTCATTTCCAGGGTGTATCCGCGTGTGTGTGTGTATGCGCATGTGTGACCACCTCCCTCAAGACTGGGGCCACACCATTTCTACCACAACTTTGGGTAAGTCAACCAGCCTGATCACTGTACAATCATGACTATTATCAAGTCATCTATCATACGAGAACAGAGAATGTTTAGCCACCTCTATCTGTAAAAACATGATGCCAACACTTCTCACAGGCCTATGGGGAAAGACACAACATGAGGACGGGTGATGAAAACTTGAAATAAGATAGGACCAACAGGCCAATCATTACTGTATCATGACTTCTATGGTACTTGGTTCAGCTCCCAGTAATGGTATAGGGTGCTTCCAGACAAACTGATGCATCCAAAACTCAGCTAAACTCAGCTAATCCAATGGTTTTCAATGACAGCAATATGTCTGAGGAATGCAGCACTACCATCCAGCGGTGTACTTGTTGTATGTGTTTTGGTCTGAAACTTGTCTCAGGAAGCAAAGGAAAATCATGAAACAAACAAACATGCCAACCTGGGTTTAGAATAACAACGGTCAAGAACTTGAATGGGACAGCATTTCCAATAAGAATAGCATTGTATGCGTGCCTTCATCCACAGCGCTGATTATGCTGACCATGATGCCAGGCCGCCAGGGTTCATGGCTGACATGGTGGTACAAAGCCTGCCATAGACAGGCCAACAGACTCTACTAGGTCCCAAAACCTCAACCATCAGAAAAAGAGAAAGAGAAGACACTGAAAGAGAAGACACTGAAAGAGAATACACTGAAAGAGGGAGAATGAAAGAGAGAAAGAAATGAATGGTAATCATTCAATACACCGAGTTCCCTAATCTGTTCCCCCCTTTGGTTAGGGCCCCCAGCCTGCAGCTTTGGTTAGTGCCCCCAGCCTGCAGCTTTGGTTAGGGCCCCCAGCCTGCAGCTTTGGTTAGGGCCCCCAGCTTTGGTTAGGGCCCCCAGCCTGCAGCTTTGGTTAGGGCCCCCAGCTTTGGTTAGGGCCCCCAGCCTGCAGCTTTGGTTAGGGCCCCCAGCCTGCAGCTTTGGTTAGGGCCCACCTTGGAGGGGTAAGCTGGTGCTGCTGTCAGAGAGCAGACCAGCTGCGGTTGGTGGAGGAAAATCCAGGTCTGTCTCTCTCTCTCTCCATAACGAAGGAGGGAGCGCGTCTCACTTTTTCCGCTCCTTTGTGCCGCTGACCTCTTCCTCCTCACAGTGGCTGGAATTCCTTGGCTGCAGGAATAACAGGGGGATTGCAGCATGGAATGTGGGTAAGAGCATGACTTCATCCTTCATTACAAATAGAAAGATATGCTTTCAGGTATTTTTTGATGGTCAAGGCACCTAAGATAATTTCTCCCCCCTCACCGTTGCTTGTTATCCCAGTGGTGACATAGTCTAGTGCAGTCAGTGTGCATTTGAAGGTCACTGATTGATAGTGCTCTACAGATCAACACAAATGTGGACACAGAGGATGGCCAAAAAGCAACTGAAAGTGAAAGCTGGAAGGCAAAGTAAAATCACCACAGTCCACCAATATTGGAATAGTCTAATATGACCTGTTTCAGGAAGCTAGGCGTATGGCGCATGTCACTACTTCACAGGAGAGGCATCTGGGGAAAAAAATGTTTTAATCAAAATGGCAGAAATACCTTCTGGAACATGCACACTTTGATGTGCCTTAATAAAAAAATGGTATTCCATCTGTAAATACGAATAAAATAGTTAAATTACGAGCCTAGTTGGTTTAGCCACAGAAAAAGACAGGAACCTAGACATGATTGAGATAATGGCTGGGCTGGAAATGCCGGGAGAGGAGTTTGGATTGGTCTGCCATGTAGCATGCTTCTGTCTATCACGTGAGCTGCTCAGTACGTGTTGATAGTCCATTCTACTGCAGCGTTTTTTTAAAGATATAACGTTAGCCATTGAGAACTACTAAAGTTATGCTACTTTTCTCAAAAACATTGATGCTCTGAATTTAGCAGGTGCTATCAACAGATCAGTTGGTAAAAGTTGTGATGGGCTACTTTCTGCACACCCCACGGTCAGTGTGAACTGGAGTGACTTGACAACACTGGCCCAACAAGATGTAGCTACAAACAACGCAGTGTTAAATGGTTCCAGTCTGCTGTGAAGCGTTCATCCATGAAAACGGGCAAGAGTCTAGCTACATTTTCAGATAGTATAAGTTTCTAATTATGTCAGAAAGTTGTTTTCATGGCAAGTTAAAGTGTACTGTTACCTAGCTAGCGAAAGTTAGCTATCTGGCTTGCTAGCTAAGGTTACATGTATGATCTAAGTTATAATATTATTTGAATCAGACAGCAATTTGCATTACTAGTTATAGCCTAATGTTCGCTAGATAACATTGAACGTAGGTGCTTATGTTTAGATAGCTGTAGTACGAATCTGCAGGTATGACAATGTTTGTATTGGTAGTAGTAGGAGTTGGGATTATTCCGGTTCATTGTTTAGCTAGATAGCTACATGTCTAAACAAGAGACTCCACTTCACCAGCTGATTACATGACCCATCAAGTTAGCGAGGTGTGTCTGGAGGTGATTACAGCCATCTATTGTATTTCATGAACATGAATGTCTAGAGACAATAGTGACCCATCCATTTATCTAGATGTGGCTAGGGGTTGTCAGAGACAATAGTGACCCATCCATTTAGCTAGATGTGACTAGGGGTTGTCAGAGACAATAGTGACCCATCCATTTAGCTAGATGTGACTAGGGGTTGTCAGAGACAATAGTGACCCATCCATTTATCTAGATGTGGCTAGGGGTTGTCAGAGACAATAGTGACCCATCCATTTAGCTAGATGTGGCTAGGGGTTGTCAGAGACAATAGTGACCCATCCATTTATCTAGATGTGGCTAGGGGTTGATTATAACATTTATTTCTCATGACCCATCAATTTAAAAACAAGTGTCTGGGTAAGCATCATCTAATAAATATAAAATATTTTTATCTGGACACGTTCTGTTTTTGATATTGCTACCATCAGTTGTGTAAAGTACTTAAGTAGTACTTGAAAGTATTTTAACTTAAGTAGTCTTTTGGGGTATCTGTACTTAACTATTTATATATTTTTGACTACTTTTACTTCACAACATTCCTTAAGAAAATATTTAACTTTTTACTCCATATACTTTCCTTGACACCCAAAAGTACTCGTTAAATTTTGAATGCTTAGCAAATTCACGCACGTATCAATCGACCATCCCTGGTCATCTCTACTGCCTCCGATCTAGCGGGCTCACTAAACACACATGCTTCGTTTGTAAATTACGTCTGAGTGTTGGAGTGTGTCAAATCAAAAGTCCCTGGCTTTCCGTAAATAAAAATATGGTTTGGATATAATAATATTAAGTATATTTTAAACCAAATACTTTGACTTTTACTCAAGCAATATTTTACTGGGTGACTTTGACTTGAGTCATTTTCTATTAAGGTATCTTTACTTTTAGTCAAGTATGACCGTTGGGTACTTTTTCCACCACTGGCTACTATGCAAGTAAACATTTCACTGTACAGTTCACACCTTCTGAATCCTGTGCATGTGACAAAAACATTTAGATTTGATATAGTGTGTGTTTACCAGAGACGGTAATGTGAACAACAACATGACCTGCACCAAAGTCAGATTAGGATATAGGCCAAGGACTAGATAGTGTATTTTTACCTGGAGTTTTTCCTTATTATAGGCTACTACTTTTACCACTTTTCATCTTGAAACCTTTTGTTGTTTACTACACTACTCACTCTGTTTAGCACATGGCCTCACATGTGAATCCTTAAAAGAGATGGGTGGGGCTTAAGAGGGTGTGAACTACACAGAATGGGTGTAGACAAAGAGCTCTTTAGTAGGTATACCAAAACATTCAAGGGGGCAGAAATTACTTTCCCATTGTTCCTCACCTGCAGTGTATGATATACCATCTATAGCTCCGAGTCTCTACTTTTATCCAATGTAGAAAATAAGATTTCAAATTTTGCTACATAGGACCGAATCCAGAAGGTGGGTCACAAATAGAACGGTGGGCACATAGAGCTACCATTTTATAAGGGGTGTGAATGGAACAGGGGCCTAGGGAGTTCTTAGGGAAATATGAGAAATGGGGCATCTGAACAAACAGAATACAAAGTATTTTGACCAACATGATGGGACAATTTATATAACAGTACCCAGGCTTCCTCCCAGTCTGTCTAGCTGATAAACAAGAACACATTTGGTTTGTATCCCTTTTGACGACTTAATGAGGGCTCATTCCCACCGTCGCCATTTTCCTGTTGGTCTAAAACAAAAAGATGACTTACTTATACTGAACAAAAATATAAAATGCAACATGAAACAATTTCAACAATGTTACTGAGTTACATTTCATATAAGGAAATCAGGTCTCAACCTTTAAGTCTTTACTGAAGACTTATCTCTTCAGTAGGTCATATGATTGAGTGTAGCCTGGCCCAGGAGTGTGAAGGTGAACGGAAAGGCTCTGGAGCAACGAACCGCCCTTGCTGTCTCTGCCAGGCCGGTTCCCCTCTCTCCACTGGGATTCTCTGCCTCTAACCCTGTTACAGGGGCTGAGTCACTGGCTTGCTGGTGCTCTTTCATGCCGTCCCTAGGAGGGGTGCGTCACTTGAGTGGGTTGAGTTACTGACGTGATCTTCCTGTCTGGGTTGGCGCCCCCCCTTGGTGTGTGCTGTGGTGGAGACCTTTGTGGGCTATACTCGGCCTTGTCTCAGGATTGTAAGTTGGTGGTTGAGGATTTCCCTCTAGTGGTGCGGGGGCTGTGCTTTGGCAAAGTGGGTGGGGTTATATCCTTCCTATTTGGCCCTGTCCGGGGGTTTCTTCGGATGGGGCCACAGTGTCTCCTGACCGCTCCTGTCTCAGCCTCCAGTATTTATGCTGCAGTAGTTTGTGTCGGGGGGCTAGGGTCAGTTGGTTACCTGGAGTACTTCTCCTGTCTTATCCAGTGTCCTGTGTGAATTTAAGTATGCTCTCTCTAATTCTCTCGTTCTCTCTTTCTCTCTGAGAACCTGAGCCCTAGGACCATACGTCAGGACTACCGGGCATGATGACACCTTGCTGTCCCCAGTCCGCCTGGCCTTGCTGCTATTCCAGTTTCAACTGTTCTGCCTGTGGTTACGGAACCCCTACCTGTCCCAGACCTGCTGTTTTCAACTCTTAATGATCGGCTATGAAAAGCCAACTGAGATTTATTCCTGATTATTATTTGACCATGCTTGTCATTTATGAACATTTTGAAAATCTTGGCTCTCTCTAATTTTCTCCTTCTCTCTTTCTTTCTCTCGGAGGACCTGAGCCCTAGGACCATACGTCGGGACTACCGGCCGTGGTGACTCCTTGCTGTCCCCAGTCCGCCTGGCCTTGCTGCTATTCCAGTTTCAACTGTTCTGCCTGCGGTCATGGAACCCCTACCTGTCCCAGACCTGCTGTTTTCAACTCTTAATGATCGGCTATGAAAAGCCAACAGATTTATTCCTGATTATTATTTGACCATGCTTGTCATTTATGGAAATTTTGAAAATCTTGGCTCTCTCTAATTTTCTCCTTCTCTCTTTCTTTCTCTCGGAGGACCTGGGCCCTAGGACCATGCGTCGGGACTGCCGCCCGTGGTGACTCCTTGCTGTCCCCAGTCCGCCTGGCCTTGCTGCTATTCCAGTTTCAGCTGTTCTGCCTGCGGTTATGGAACCGCCACCTGTCCCAGACCTGTTGTTTTTCAACTCTTGATGATCGGCTATGAAAAGCCAACTGAAAATTATTCATGATTATTATTTGACCATGCTTGTCACTTATGAACATTTTTGAACATCTTGGCATAGTTCTGTTATAATCTCCACCCGGCACAGCCAGAAGAGGACTGGCCACCCCTCATAGCCTGGTTCCTCTCTAGGTTTCTTCCTAGGTTTTGGCCTTTCTAGGGAGTTTTTCCTAGCCACCGTGCTTCTACACCTGCATTACTAGCTGTTTGGGGTTTTAGGCTGGGTGTCTGTACAGCACTTCGAGATATTAGCTGATGTACGAAGGGCTATATAAAATAAAATTGATTGATTGATTGAATTGAAATAAATTCATTAGGCCCTAATCTATGGATTTCACATGACTGGACAGGGGCACAGCCATGGGTGGGCACAGGCCTACCCACTGGGGAGCCAGGCCCAACCAATCAGAATGGGTTTCCCCCACAAAAGGGCTTTATTACTGAGAAGTATTTCTCAGCTGTCCGGGGGACTGGCATCAGACAATCCTGCAGGTGAAAAAGCCAGACATGGAGGTCCTGGGCTGGCCTGGTTACATGTGGTCTGCGGTTGTGAGGCTGGTTGGACGTACTGCCAAATTCCCTAAAACGTCGTTGGAGGCAGCTTATGGTAGAGAAATGAACATGCAATTCTCTGGCAACAGCTCTGGTGGACATTCCTGCAGTCAGCATGCCAATTGAATGCTCTGTCAAAACTTAAGACATCTGTGGAAGTGTTATGTGACAAAACTGCACATTTTAGAGTGGCCTTTTATTGTCCCTAGCACAAGGTGCAGCTGTGTAATGATCATGCTGTTTAATCAGATTCTTGATATGCCACACCTGCCAGGTGGATGGATTATCTTGGCAAAGGAGAAATGCTCACTAAGAGAGATGTAAACAAATGTTTGCACAGAATTTGAGAGAAATAAGCTTTTTGTGCATATGGATAATTTCTGGGATCTTTTATTTCAGCTCATGAAACATGTGACCAACACTACATGTTGCGTTTCTAGATTAATCACATTTTATTGATCACCGAATACAACAGGTGTAGACTAACATGAAATGCTTACTTTACATGTCCCTTCCCAATAAAATGTCAATCATATTTGCTAAGGAGAGTGGGTGTGGGGTGATTGATTTAGGATTTACAGTAGAGGAGGAGATGCGTGTCTGATTTAGACACTAGAGAAGCAGAGTGTGTGTATGTGTCTGATTTAGATTACATCAGCGGACGAGGAGACTTTTCTGTGCATTCTTGACTAAATCCCAGGGTTCCTTTCCTCTAGTCAGACAGAAATGACATCACTAATGTACCCATTATTCCACTAGGCAGAGGGAGAAAAAAAACTCCATATTGCTCACTCACAACCACTTATTTAAATGGACTATAACCTGAGTCTGTCTAGACAGAGGGGGAAAGCAGACGGGCTCATTGCTACCAAATGCATCAAAGTGCTCCAATGAGCCTCTCTCTTCACGCCTACTAGTGCTTTCCACAGAGTGAGCACGGCTCCAAGCCAGAGTGAAGCTGAAGGGCCCTTCGAAAAACAAAAACAGCTATAGCAACTTTTATATACACTGAACAAAAACATAACTGCAACAATTTAAGTTTTTACCGAGTTACAGTTCATATAAGGAAATCCGTCAATTGAAATAAATTCATTAGGACCTAATCTATGGATTTTACATGACAGGGAATACAGATATGCATCTGTTGGTCACAGATACCTTTTTTCTTTTTTGGGTGTGGATCAGAAAATCAGTCAGTATCTGGTGTGACCACCATTTGCCTCATGCAGCATAGAGCTGATCAGGCTGTTGATTTTGGCTTGTGAAATGTTGTCCCACTCTTCAATGGCTGTGTGAAGTTGCCTGATATTGGCGGGAAATGGAACACGCAGTCGATCCAGAGCATGCCAAACATGCTCAATGGGTGACATGTCTGGTAAGTATGCAGGCCATGGAAGAACTGGGAAATTTTTCTGCTTCCAGGAATTGTGAACAGATCCTTATGACATGGGGCAGTGCATTATTATGCTGAAACATGAGGTGATGGCGGCAGATGAATGGCACGAAAATGGGCCAGGATCTCATCACGGTATCTGAAATTGCCATCAGTAAAATGCAATTGTGTTAATTGCCCGTAGTTTATGCCTGCCTATACTATAACCCCACCTCCACCATAGGGCAATCTGTTCACAATGTTGACATCAGCAAACCACTTGCCCACATGACACCACACACGTGGTCTGCGGTTAGGAGTCTGGTTGGACGCACTGCCAAATTCTCTAAAACAACTTGAGGCGGCTTGTGGAAAATAAATGAACATTCAATTCTCTGGTGGACATTCCTGCAGTCAGCATGCCAATTGTACGCTCCCTCAAAACCTTAGACCGCTGTAGCATTCTGTTGTGTGACATGACTGCACATTTTAGAGTGGCCTTTTATTGTGCCCAGCACAAGGTGCACCTGTGTAATGATTGTGGTGTTGAATCAGATTCTTGATATGAAATGTTCACTAACGGGGAAGTAAACAAATTTGTGCACAACATTTTAGAGAAATAACCTTTTTGGGAGTATGTAACATTTCTGGGATATTTTATTTCAGCTCATGAAAACATGGGACCAACACTACACATGTTGCTTTTATATTGTTGTTCAGTATAGTTTATAGTGTTATCACAATCAAGAGCATCAACCTTCTGGCTAGTAGAGCATTAGATATACAGACTAGTAGACCAACATGATTATCTGTTCTATCGTGTAAACAATTACATTTAACTGTATTGATCCTTAGGGGGAAATTAAGTGGTCAGTGGTGCCATCCTGAATCAGACAGAGGTGAATTTGATGTCAGAGGGGGTCATGACTTTTAGGCTCTCATTTATCTCTGCGATGGTAAGACACTACACACACGTACATTGAAATATTGTTGTATGGTGGTATTATACATTTTGTATTGTAGATATGTAGTGGTGTAATACATGTTATATGATGTACTGTTTTCTTTTATGTGTAATTTAAGTGCCTTCATGTGTTAGGGCCCCAGGAAGAGTAACTTCTGCCTTAGCCGCAGCTAATGGGGAACCCTAATAAATACAAAAATACTAGCCTATTACTCTCACCTTCTCTGGTTCTATCTCTGCGATGGAAAGACACTAGCTTATCACTCGTCTGAAAGAAGGAATGACAATCTAAGGTCACAGGGATGGCTGATGTCTCAGTCCAGTCAGTCCTTCCTCCAATCCACTGTGTGTCATAGGGAATGAATCAGCCCCGTACCCAATGACTCAGTGGAACTAGCAAATCATCAACACATGTATGTGACTGTCCGTTAGAAATATCTCAGTCTGAAGACTCATTCAACATTACTGTTCAGTCTAGCTCGGGTTGCACAATTCTGGCTAGAGGTTTCCTGATTTCACACTTAATCCCCCCTGATTCCAGGAATCCTAAGGCCAGGATTTCATGAAAATCTTGTAATAAATGTTGAACTCTACCTCTAGCCTACATACTATGTCTAGTGAAGAACGAAGGTCTGTCTATCAATGAGACGGAAGTCGGAGGGATAGTGTTTCTGTCTGCAACAGAGCCACATCACTAGACAGAAGAAAATTCCCTTTACCGTATGACCCGAAACCAGCAAACCTCTTTAGCTACCCTCCTCTCCCTCCCTCGCCAGGCTGCTGTCACTTGGGACCACTAGTCTGGAAGTTGTTTTTGGACCAGGAGCCACATTCCTGGAACACGTGCAGCATTCCCGGCTCTCCGGCAAGGCTAAATCCTGGAAGCTGAATTTTTTTGGTTGAGAATTCTCGAAAATAGCTTCCCTAAAAATAAAGGTGACTGGACTGTAGGTAACTGAGACAAACTGGTGAACAAACTCTGGCTGGGTACAATAGTTCCCGCTTGACATCACTTCTTCCCAACAACTCACCCAAGTAAAAGTCCATTTCTCCTTTTGGATCCTGTAGGCTGTAGCCAGACCTGCTGAGTATAGCAGAGTAGAGGAGCCTGGATTTTAGACGAGTGGCTCTGCATATGAGAGATGCTTCTGCTGGTCCCTGGAGAAAAGTCTAAGGATTCTCCCGGGGGTGTCCCATCCCCTCCCATCTCTCCACCCCTTCCCAAGTCTCTCCCCTAAGAGGATGTAGCCGTGTAGCCGAAGCAGGTTTAGCCATACGCTCTGCTCTGCTCCAAGACGTTCCCTCTGCCATTGTCACAGCCCTCCGGACCGCTGTCTGTCTGTCGCAGTCAGAAACACACGTCTGAACATGGCCGCCCACTGCTACTTCACTGTAACAGGTCTGTTTGATTTATCTCTCCACTAAGTGATTTCAGACACGCCTCAGTCATTGTGCAAGCCAGTGACACTGTCCAGATGACTTATTAGCAATAAAAACACCACTCAGCAAGTGGATCCATTGGTTCCCCAAGTTTTTTGTTTGTTTTTTTGGACATCATTTTTTAAACCTTTAAAATCAACAGGGATGTCAGAGACTAAAGTCTGTCTATTTTGCAAGCGAGCCCCGCACAATACAAAAACGAACATCAATTGGCAAGTATAGATAAATATACCATCCTCTCAATTAAAAAAAATGGTCCTGCAGCTGAATTTAGTTGATGATCCATTAGTCTAGTGGATCCATTCATAAAACATTAGATTGACAAAACTTCATTCTGGTTCAGCAAACAAATTGTTAAGCTGACTTTAACTACTATGGAACTCAACTGATCCTGCAGACAGTTTCTCAAGTCCAACCCACTGGTCAGTGTTTCTGCACTGGGAAAAAGTTCTGGACCAACTGACATCATGGTTCTGGACCAACTGGCGTCATGGTTCTGGACCAACTGGCTTCATGGTTCTGGACCAACTGACGTCATGGTTCCCCAATAACGACAGGGGCACATCATGATAACCCAGATAAGATGGATGTTCTGAGAACTAAATTATCCCATGAGAGTGTGTCAAACTAAGCTGCTTTCCTGATTTAACACGTAAAAAAAAAAAGGACATATAGGGTGGAGGGGCCCATATGAAAGACAACAGGAATCAGGACCAGGCCCCTAGCTAGCTAATGCTTTCACCAGCTGACGAGAGTGTGGAGGGTGGATGTGCCGGTTTGTGTTGCAGGTTTTGCGGTCTGGGTTCCCTGGGCCCTGTACAACCACAGAAGTCTATTAGCAAAGTGTGTTTGATATTTCAGACGTTTATGTCTGTCAGAGGCTGAGGAGAACGAGACCCTCCGGGGAACAGAGGAGAACGAGGCCCTCCGGGGAACAGACAGAGCTGCTGTCTTACTGGTTGTCAAGTGACAGACAGTTACTGTAGAAGACAGACAACCATAGAGAAAAGCAAGTCAACAGCATTAAATCATATCCACATTATCCTACTAAGACATAAGTGGTGTTTTTTTTTAAAGACAAAAAGCTATAATTTAGAAGAAACGACTAGTCTAGTACTGTAGGAATGTTACATTAGGCCCTAAACCTGTAAAAATCAGAGGCAATCTTTTTGTGAGAAATTACACTGGTCACTGAAAACATTTATAAAGTATTAATAAACAACGCTCGCTAAAGATTAGGGACAGCAAAAACACTTTAACCATTTTTTTAACAGGAAATGGTTCATAAACGTGGGAATGATGATAAAAAAAATAAGTCTTATAAATGGCATATTATGGACCCTTAAAATAAAGTTTTCCATGCCCCCATCTGATCAAACAATAATGAAAGTCCTCGCTCCGCAACACTACGCAGGCCTGATGGAAAACCAACCACACATTTCTGCTCATTTTCTTTTCAATGACCGAGACAACTTTATTAGATGGGGAGGATTTGTTAATTCAAAGCCACTGTTTGAAATTGTCACAAATGTCCCCTTTTATTTGTATTTTAACAGGAATGTCATAAAAAATGGTTTTAAAGGGACATCATCACATGCATTCCTCTTTAGTCTTCCGATCACGCTCCTGTGGCCTTCTGATGAGAACCATGACCATCCGTCTCCACCTCGACTGCGCCTGTGACCATGTTATCCAAGCATTCAGGATGAACCGGAATGGCTTTGGATGTGGTCTCTATGCATTTTTAGTCTCCTGATCTGCCTGTGCGTTCTGTCATTACCATGACACATTTAAACTTGTATTGCCTATTGTGAATAACAGCCAGTAGGCTAGGCTGCACAGTCACATGCAACAGTTTTTATTGACTGCTGTGTCCGTAATATAAAGAAAGGCCTGTATGAGCAACTTTAGTTGGGATTGGATGGATTAGAGCGAAAAATTGCTCCGCTTGCTAGGAACGGTTGGCCATCTTGTTCACACAAAAAAAACGAGTTAAATGAAATGAACTACATTTAATGATTTATTGGGGCAATTTATATTGTATAAGCAATATGAGAGTACAGAGCTTTAAAGTTTGCAAAGTGTTAGAAAACTTAGTCCTGACATTTTCAGATATGATTTATAATTGTGTCTGCGGCCTCCATGTTTTTTTCCCCCTTCCCAGTTGCTGAAGTGGGCCTAATTATACGGGCACTGCCAGGCTGGTTGGTTTGGGCAGGTCCTCTTTGGTCAGTTCAATTGACGTCACACGTACAGTAGCCATCTATGGAAATGCATTGAAGCTGAAGATTATGTACATTCATGGTTACTTGGTTTAGCTACTCGGCTACTCGGAGATATGGCTGGTTTTCCGCCTGGATGCAGATTGAGCCTAGTCTTGGAATGAAAAGCAAATGGAAAAGCTCCATTAAAAAGTTCACTTAAAATGGGTAGCAGTTGGAGCCCAGCTACTTTAGATGGGCCCATTCTTCAGCGTATAGCTAGATCTAGTCACTGGGAACAGGCATGTGCAGACACAGCAGCCTGCCTCAGCCTCCTCCTCCCTCCACAAATGTAGGTTTGCATTTCCCTCTAATGGGATCATTTATAATCCCAGTAATCTTTACTCTACTAAAGGAATCTAACCACCCCTACACTTTCCACTCAGCCCATCCAGAACAGGATGATGCGCCTGCTGAAAGAACATGTGCAAACGCGTGTTACTGTGTGTGCGATGTGGCTGTGTGTATTATAATGTGTGTGGAGTGCGCCTGTGCGATGTGTGTTATAGAGTGCGAGTGTGTGTGTTGCACGTGAGTGAGCGAGCGTGTATGTGTGTGTGTGGCTCCTGTGAGTGGCAGCAGCACGCAGCCCATTAGAATTGTCGCTTACAGCCACCACTAAACAGCCTCTGGAAAAATGAAACTGGAAAATGACCATGGAATAATATCCCAAAACCCAAGAAGCATGCATGAATAATACATAAAATCAACAAGGGCCTAGAACACTCCAGGGGGAAAAGATTGTCACATTACTACTACTTCAGGTCCATTTAAGGGTCTGGTGCCTGCAGCAAGCAAGATCCTTCTGGTAAGAGATACGTTGCTGCAGTTTAGACAGAAGAACAGAGTGATGCTACCTACATGTATCACTGAAATATGAAAACCTCCACCATAATTCATCTCCATGACTGAGCCATTTAGCTGTGCTTTGAGAGTTTGTTTCAATTTACTCTTGAGATCTCCACAATATATTTTGCAGAGGAAAATGAATGAAGTGTGACTTTGGGTCCTTGAAAAGGCGCTATAAAAATCTGGGTTATTCTTATTAGCCTTATCTTAATTGAATAAATGTAATTCCTCGGTATGATAGCTCATAAATACATGTTAACTAAATAAAGCCAGCCTAAGGTTAAAAAGATACACTCTTGATCATTAAACTGTTCCATGGGTGACTGGACAGAACACATCCAGACGATTAGGTCCAAATGTGGTCCCCTCTTCTCCATCTCTCATTATTACTAGACCTTTGGACCAACAGAACTGAGCAGTACTGCTCTGGTTCCCTTGTATTTCCAGCCTGTTTATATGCTTAATGGATTGTAAATGTACCCGAGAGAAAACACGCCATAAAAGAAAGAAAAAGGGTCAGAAAAGAACACTTTAACGACGGAAAAGCAGGAGTAAGAACAATTTCAAACTCGAGAACAAAAGGTCCGACCTAATTGCATTTTTTAAGCAATTTTTTTCCAGGGGTTTGAACTTACCTCGTCCCCATTTAATAAATGAATTGAAGTCATGGTTTGTTGTGACCCTAACAGGTTCTCTGCCGTCCCACTCTGTATTTTATAAGCGCAGCTGCTCTCGCCGCTATGTCGTCTGGGTTACATTAGGAGCAGTACTGAGGCTGAGCCGGGAGACTGAATGTGATACAGCCAAGGCCCTTTACTCGGCTCTGGCCCGTCCAGACCAGACAGACACCCACAGGTCCAGCAGCCCACAAGAGAGAGATAGAGGAAAGAGAGAGCACGTCACACCGGGCGGCAGCCTAAGCCTCCTCTCTGATGGGCCGTTTGGGGCCAGCTGTGGTCAGGCACGGGGGAGAGTGGGAGTCGTATCCGACTCCTGACAGGACTCTGGCCTGAGACAAACCCACGCGAGGGGGCTGGTGTCTGGCTAGAGGGAGGGAGGGGGGTCTGTGGCGGGGGGAATGGAGGAGGTTGAGAGTGCTTTCAACAGATGGGGGACTGGATTAGATGTCGCACCGTGGAAGAGGAGGTTATGGAGCTAATGACTGTCAGATGGCAGACTGACTGTATTTCCCCTTTAAGGGGGAAGGAAAGAGTGGGAGGGCCGCTCTGTGACAGGGAGATAATAAGCATTGTCATTTGTTACTCTGCATGTCAGCATTTATGAGGTAACAAAACGAGACATCTGAAGAAGAGGACCTAAGTAGGGCTACAGAGCCTCAATGAATGCCGTCACGTTATGAGACGATTCCTTCCCTTGTTAATTGAGTGCTGCCAGATAAATGGCCCTCTGTCTGTGACAGCAAGACGGGGGGGGAGCATTAGCTCAACCCTAAAAAGAGATCATGGATTGTATTGGTTAAATGAGAAACTTCTGAACTTAGTTACTCATGAACTGAATCATATGCTACAGAGATGACTGCAGTCAGACCACATGCATTTGATCTGATGTTGGTCATCGATTGCCAATTTCAAGCACTATGAATCCATCAAGAGGATTAAAAGATGCATTCAGCATTCTGAATAAATGGTGCCCATTTCTCTTTACTGTAAAAACGATCATAAATATTTAGTGCTGAAAATTTGGAGTGAAAAACATTCACGATTTACGACCTTGCTTGTTTGGGGACCCACTGTTAGACATATCTCTGTCAAAATAAATTGCAACGAACAAGGGATAAAAAATATTTAAATACCTCAATCGTCATTGACTTATAGCCTACTTATCTTCATGGAATAAGACTAATACTGTATTTCAGCCTATGAGGGCAAATTGATACTTTTTAGTCTGCGGAGAGCATTATAAAACGTTGACTGTTAAATCCATTCTATTTCAAAATTGGTTTCACAGGGAAATAAAAAACGAAAATCAGACAACTCAAGATTTTATTCCAATTGCTTTGACTGAGAGAAAAAAAAGGAACTGTGTATTTGGAACAAGATGTCCTCCGATTAGCCCATCTTGTTCCAAAGATGTCCTTCGATTAGCCCATCTTGTTCCAAAGATGTCCTCCGATTAGCCCACCTTGTTCCAAAGATGTCCTCCGATTAGCCCATCTTGTTCCAAAGATGTCCTCCGATTAGCCCATCTTGTTCCAAAGATGTCCTCCGATTAGCCCATCTTGTTCCAAAGATGTCCTCCGATTAGCCCATCTTGTTCCAAAGATGTCCTCCGATTAGCCCATCTTGTTCCAAAGATGTCTTCCGATTAGCCCATCTTGTTCCAAAGATGTCCTCCGATTAGCTTATCTTGTTCCAAAGATGTCCTCCGATTAGCCCATCTTGTTCCAAAGATGTCCTCCGATTAGCCCATCTTGTTCCAAAGATGTCCTCCGATTAGCCCATCTTGTTCCAAAGATGTCCTCCGATTAGCCCATCTTGTTCCAAAGATGTCCTCCGATTAGCTTATCTTGTTCCAAAGATGTCCTCCGATTAGCTTATCTTGTTCCAAAGATGTCCTCCGATTAGCCCATCTTGTTCCAAAGATGTCCTCCGATTAGCCCATCTTGTTCCAAAGACCGGCTAATCAGAGGACATGTTTCAACACGAGGAAAGTGTTAATTTACTGCTGTAAATATAACACAAGCATCCCTTCTTTAATAACACATTACAACTTTTTCTTCCAACCATTACAATAGACAACATCTCTCTATTGAATTCAGGAGTGGACATAAATATGAAATCTTGAAATGCCATTTTATGTCCCAACCTTGTTAAAACAAGTTCACTTAGCAGTGACATTGACAAAACGATAAACATCTTACCT
Organism: Salvelinus alpinus; assembly: GCF_045679555.1. NCBI lineage: Eukaryota > Metazoa > Chordata > Actinopteri > Salmoniformes > Salmonidae > Salvelinus > Salvelinus alpinus. Next base: position 34,026,289 of record NC_092111.1, on the reverse strand, counting down.
AAAGCGCTAATGAAATTTAGAAAATAGGACTTAAAATGGACAGCAGGCTACATTGTACGTTCAGTAGGAGAAGCCAGTAAGGGGTTGTCCCTGGTAGAACTAGGTTAATACAAAGAATTAGACAAAAGGAGCGTCACCATCCTTCCTGGAAATGACCTGTCCTCTATAGGCCAGCAGCCCTGTTAGACTCCAAGTCACATCAGGAAGAGGCTGACGGCTCAGGCTCGGTCGGCTCAGACCAAGGGGGGAACCAGACTTGCCATTTAAGTGGATTTACGGCATCCCCAAAACCAGAACGGCTTTGGGTTTAAGGGTTTTTTGAATCACCATTATTAAATTGAATATCAAAGCCATCAATTTGTGAAGAATTGTTAAGACAGATGAAGAGAGACCACATCATTAAATAGGACTAGTCAGACTAGCCGTCTAGCCCTGAACCGACGGACCGGTATAAAGGATATGAATTATAAGGACAAAGAAGGGAGAGGGCTGGTCACAAACTTTAGAATATTCAGACAAGATTAGAATGTTTGGTTTGTCACTTGAAGGACTTCCTTAATAATTTGACCAGTGAAATATATTTTATATTCTTTCAACTGACACAATTGAAAGCAGTTGGATGATACCCCTGGGAAAGAGTTAGAAAGTACTGGGCACATCCGAAGTTAATGTTTGTTACCAAACATTTCGTAACCCTATGAGAATGACCCTGTCAACCCTTACAATCTGTCCCAGTCTGAATGTAAACATTACGTATAGTACTGTGAGTAATTGAGAATGTTCACGCTAGAAGAACAATCTGTTTAATGCCCGTCTGGTGTCAGTAAACAGGAAAAGAAATCTCTGGGGCTTCTGGAACATTAAGAATTGGTTTACGTGAGTTCAAATCGCTTTCAGTAATGAGGAAACATAACCATCCTCAATGTTTCAACGTCCAATCACACAAACAGCAGGGCCGACATCTGTCATATACAGTAGATCCGGAAAGTATTCAGACCTCAACTTCTTCCACATTTTGTTATGTTATAGCCTTATTCTAAAATTGTTACAGCTTTATTAAATTTAAAAAATCATCAATCTATACACAATACCCCATAATGACAAGTGAAAACAGATTTTTATAAATTTTTGCAAATGTATTAAAAATAAAACACAGAAATACCTTATTTACCTAAGTAATCAGACCCTTTGCTACGAGACTCAAATTGAGCTCAGGTGCATCCTGTTTCCATTGATCATCCTTGAGATGTTTCTACAACTTGGAGTCCACCTGTGGTAAATTCAATTGATTGGACATGATTTGGAAAGGCACACACTTGTCTATATAAGGTCCCACAGTTGACAGTACATGTCAGAGCATGCACTGTCAAGTCTCTGAATGTCCTTGAGTGGCCCAGCCCGAGCTCGGAGTTGAATCCGATCGAACAACTCCGGAGACCTGAAAATAGCTGTGCAGCGACACTCACCATCCAACCTGACAGAGCATGAAAGGATCTGCAGAGAATAATGGGGAAACTCCTCAATTACAGGTGTACCAAGCTTTTAGTGTTATACCCAAGAAGACGTTAGGCTTTATTCGCTGCCAAAGGTGCTTCAACAAAGTACTGAGTAAAGGGTCTGAATACTTATGTATTCAAAATAAAAACCTGAAATCACATTTGCAAAAAAAAAATCTAAAAACCTGTCTAAAAACATTAAAATAAAATAAAATTTTAAAAGAGAATACAGCTGTAATGTAACAAAATAATGAAAGTCAAGGCGTCTGAATACTTTCCGAATGCACTGTATTTGTGCAAACCTAACAATGAGTCTTGAGAACGGTTCTTCCATTCGTCTTTCTGCCACAGGATGATTCAGTGACAAACAGGTGTGCTAGGCAAACTACCTGACCTATAGTCCCTCTGGACCAGATTGTATATTTTTGCTTCAAGCAGCATGACTAAATGGATCCAGTCCGGGTTAACAGAGGAACTCATAAATGAGAAACAACTCACTCCCACCCCAGTGTGGTGGAACCAGTATAGACACAGTAACAGCATCAGTCTTGTGGGGGTTGGACCTAAACTAGAGGAGCTGTGTAGACACGGTGACAGCATCAGGTCTTTACAGTGGGAGTAAAGTCCTTTCACTACCTAAATAAAACACCAAAACAAATCACTCTGTCATAGGGAGGAAAACATTGACGGAGGAAGAGATGGAGTTGAACGATGACACATTGTCTAGCTAAGTAAGAGGTTTAAACTCCTAGCTTGACTGCATTGGGGGTAATTTAGGGGCTATGCCCCAAATTTAGGGAAAGAAAAAAAGATGAGGAAAGAGGTTCCCACTTTGAACCGCTGACATTTAATCCATCTTGAACTTTGCAGGATTTTTATGGGCTTCTTATGAGACACCCGGTGTGTGTCCAGCTCACACACACAATCTGTCAGTAACAGAGAAAGCCCAGAGCAGCCGTTCCTCAACAAAACAACCTGATTCCCTCGTTCACGCACTGGTTTCAGGAAGATTTATTTGTATTCATTTTTTTTTTTTTTACTTTTTAAACAGGGCGTTTCCCGAGAAGATCCAGCATTGTAAGGGTTCAATCAGGAAGATCCAGTATTGTAAGGGTTCAATCAGGAAGATCCAGTATTGTAAGGGTTCAATCAGGAAGATCCAGTATTGTAAGGGTTCAATCAGGAAGATCCAGTATTGTAAGGGTTCAATCAGGAAGATCCAGTATTAGAATGGCTAAAGCTGCATTATGTAACTTTTTGGGCAACCTGACCAAATTCACATAGAAACGTGATATCAGAAAGTATCCATACCCCTCGACTTATTCCACATTTTGTTGTGTTACAGTATGAATTCAAAATGGATTCAATTGATTTCTCGCTCTCACCCATCTTTACCCATAATGACAAAGTGAAAACTTGATTTTCTAAATTTAAGCAAATTTATTGAAAATGAAATGCATAAATCTCATTTACTTAAGTATTCGCAACCCGGAGTCAATACATGTTAGAATCACCTTTAGCAGCGATTACAGCTGTGAGTCTTTTTGGGTAAGGCTCTAAGAGCTTTCCACACCTGGATTGTACAATATTTGCACATTATTGCTAGGCAGCCATGTTCAAGTCTTACCATAGATTTAAGGTGATTTAAGTCAAAACTGTAACTAGGACACTCAGCAACATTCAATGTTGCTTGGTAAGCAACTCCAGTGTATATTTGGCCTCGTGTTTTAAGTTATTGTCCTGATGAAAGGTGAATTTGTCTCCCAGTGTCTGTTGGAAAGCAGACAACCAGGTTTTCCTCTAGGATTTTGCCTATGCTTAGCTGTATTTCGTTTATTTTTATCCTTGCCATACCTAGTCCTTGCCGATGACAAGCATACACATAACATGATGCAGCAACCACCATGCTTAAAAATATGAAGAGTGGTACTTTGTGATGTGTTGGATTTGCCACAAACATAATGCTTTGTATTCAGGACATAGTAAATTACTTTGACACATTTTTTGCAGTTTTACTTTAGCGCCTTACAAGATACATGTTTTGGAATATTTTTATTCTGTACAGGCTTCCTTCTTTTCACTGTTATTTAGGTTAGTATTGTGGAGTAACTACAATGTTGTTGATCCATCCTCAGTTTTCTCCTATCACAGCCATTAAACTCTGTAACGGTTTTAAAGTCACCATTGGTAACATGGTGAAATTCCTGAGCAGTTTCCTTTCATCTCCAGCAATGGCGTTAAGAAGGATGCCTGTATCTTTGTAGTGACTGGGTGTATTGATACATCAAAGTGTAATTTTTACACATCTACCAATAAGTGCCCTTTGTGAGGCATTGGAAACCTCCCTGATCTTTGTGGTTGAATCTTTGTTTAAAATACACTGCTCAACTGAGGGATCTTACAGATAATTGCATGTGTGGAGTACAGAGATGAGGTAGTAATACAAAAATCACCACAGAGTGAGAGTCCATGCAAATAGTTAAGGACATGTTTACTCCTGAATTACTTAGGCTTGCCACAACAAAGGGGTTGAATACCTATTAACAAGACATTTTAGCTCCTCATTTTTTAAAAACGTATTTGCAAAAAAAACACATAATTCCACTTCGACATTATGGGGTATTTTGTCCATTGACATAAAATCTCAATTTCATCCATTTTAAATTCAGGCTGTAACACAACAACATGTGGAAAAAGACAAGGGGTGTGAAAATACTTAAGAACAGTCAGTTAAGAACACATTCTTATTTTCAATGACGGTCTAGGAACAGTGGGTTAAATGCCTTGTTCAGGGGCAGAACATTCCGGTTACTAGTCCAACGCTCTAACCACTAGGCTACCTGCCACCCCTACTCAAGGCACTGTATCTGTTATTGAAAGCAAGTCTAAGAAGTGGTAAATATTTTCTGTGTGCGCTATTTCTATGCTTCCCATTCTTAAGTTTCGTTTTGTACACCAGCTTCAAACAGCTGAAAATACAACATTTTTGGTTATTGAAAAGATATTTCACAGTGGTAAACTGTGGTAAACTACATTGCTTGTTTAGTCACAAACTGAAATTAGGCAACATTTTAGAATTTGGTGGAGCGATTTCTGCATATTGCACCTTTAAATATGGAAGATCTAGTATTGGAAGGGTTAAATAAGGAAGTAGAAAGTTGCAGATAGTAGATCCACACTGTGCTGGACTACCTCCCTCCCAAAACTCCCACAGCCAGCTGGGACATTTGCATACGGAGTGAAGGAGGGAGAGAAAGAGGGAAGGGGGTGGCAGCACCAGACACTCCCACTGGCTATAAAGCCCAACCATACTGAAACGCTCAGACAGAAACCACACGTGGATCTGAGCACTGGGAGAGAGGGAGAGAGAGCAGGAGGGAGGGTAAGAGAGAAAGCGCGAGGGACAGATGTGGAACTGAGTTGAGGGAAACAGACGATCTGAGAGGAGAGCGCAAGAGAGAAATAAAGAAAGACCAACCATATCCTAAGAGGACCTGAGAAAGACACAGTGGAACCTGCCATTTAGCCATTTGGTTTCGGTTTTCCCACCAAAGGAAAAGTCCAAACTCTACATGGGACTTTAATGACAGAGGAGCCTGTGATACTGGACTGTAGTGCACTGGCAGCTAAGGACTTAGAAAGGTATACTGAGGTAAAACTTGTAACTTATTTCCTGTGTTATCATTTAACTATCCATGCATGTGTGAGCAGCAGTGGGGAGTCCAGGTGTCACAGTAGTAAACAAAGCCCAGAGCAGAGCTAGAGTTAGCTAATTGGTGGAACAGCAGAGCACAGTAACGTTGACGATGTCCTTCGCCATGGTGCGGCCAGCGCCCAGCCGGTACCTGTACTCCGACATCTCCATGCTGTCCGAGGACGAAGAGAACGGCAACGAGAGCTCGGGCTCTGACGAACGCTCCTTCCGGCTGGACGCCAGAGGTTATGACATAAAGGTCGGGGGCCGCAAAAGGAAGCCTGGAAGCGTCGGAGCGGGCCGTCTGGGAGGGGGTCAGCTCCCGCCCCAGATGTCACACCTCCAGGTCTCAGACGGATCCATCTCTCCGACGAGCGGGCTGCCACGGCAACGCAACGCAGCTAATGCTCGAGAGCGGGACCGCACCAACAGCGTGAACACGGCCTTCACCGCCCTGAGGACCCTTATCCCCACTGAACCGGCCGACAGGAAGCTGTCCAAGATCGAGACACTGCGGCTGGCATCCAGCTACATCTCCCACCTGGGCAACGTGCTGCTGGTTGGGGAGATGTGTGGGGACGGGCAGCCCTGTCACGGTGGAGCAACCTCCTCTGCTCACTACCTAAATCATCATGGATCGCCAGGCCGCGACGCAGAGAACTCACAGCCCAAACAGATCTGCACCTTCTGCCTCAGCAACCAGAGGAAAATGGTGAGTTGAGTTTGGCTGTCGATGTCCCATCTGTCCTCACCATGCATCTGCCATCGTGTCACAACTAGGACAACAAAACACCACACAACTCCAATCTCTTCAGAGCAGTAATATCCAGCAAGTGGGAGTTTTACTTATGACGCTTCATGGTTTAGTGAATGGTTGTTCCTATAAGATTCTTTAAAAACATTTCAGACTAAAAAAAGCTTTCAAACTTACTCGAAGACAAGCAACGTTTAGAGAATTCCACCCACAAAAAATAAACCTTTTCAAAATGTGAATTTAAAGAGTATCATGTGGTCTCTGCTGTCCCAAAGGGTAAGAGAACAGCCCCTCAATACTCTGAGACAGTGAGATGAGGAGGCTCAGTAGGCAAGCTTCAACTAAACCTCCTAACAGTAAGACCCTAAACCCCAACTCTGAGACAATTCTCCCAGACATCTCAATTTGGTGCCGGCATTCAGTAGCACTTCCCATTGTCTCTGAGTAGTGAGAGACCGACTGAACCGAGGCTAACGGAAAATTAACAAGGAACTGTCACAGCGAACACAAACACATCCATCTCTCTTCCTCTACATACGCCTGGGCAGACTCTGGCTCATAAAGCCAACACCACGCCGAATTCAAAATAAAACCCTAAATCACAGCATGTGAAACAACCAAAACCAAAAACAGAGGGGGAAACTGTAATTTCAACTCACAAGAGCAAAGCAGCTTTCAAACTTGAAATACACCATACGCCCAAAATAATTAGAGTCAACCATGACACTGGAACATTTTTGGTTAGGTATATAACCACCACAATATGTATTCTACCCTCAGAAAACTTGAAGCATGTCCAAAACCCATTTCATTGAAAAAAGTACAGAGGAAAAAGCCTGGAGTGTACAATGTATTTAGAGCTGAATGTGGTTTGAGTGATTTGTTAGGCCTCTAAAATGACAAATAGCCTAAACTTAAAAAAGAAGACACTTGACTTACTTGACATTCCTCCTGGTGGAGCAAAGTCACAACATAAGATTATGGTTAAGCGTTTACCAAGAGGTAGATCGCCGGTCCAAAGCATTCTGGGAACATCTGCTGTATTCCCAAATCTGCCAGTGAGCCACCCTGTGCGATTTATACACACATCCTGTTTTGACCTAAGGCTCTTCTTAGGGCTCCAATTAATAACAATGTTAACAGCCCCCCCCCCGGCTTCCTAAATAAATAATGACGAAGACTATAATGACTTGTCATTCTGAACACCACCACCAGCTCACTAGGGATGTTTATTAGCACATCCACAGAACCCTACAGTATTCTTCACTGATTCATATATTGAAATGAACTGGAAATTAGCGATTTATTTTATGATGAAAAAAGTGATAAGTCACAACTCCTGACCCCGGACAAATGTAAGAGAAAAAGTATGCACTACTCACAAGTGTAATCGCACAAGCCCGCTCCACCATGAACCATATCTGGATCAACCTAGTTACAGTGTCGCCAAGGAGGGAATAATAAATCAATCCAAACTAATTCAAGTTAAAGCCAATTATTAATGTAATGCTCTGCAGACTCATTCCAGTTTATTTACTGCTACAAAGGGCCTTTAAAAGAGCATGGAGGCAACAGAGATGCAAGAGTCACACAACTAATAAAATAAAAACTAAAAATGGACAACATTCGCCTTGACTGGAAGCAATTCTATTCCTCCTTTTCATTGATTTCAGTGAGGCAGAACAAAGCAGCAAATGAGATAATGGCAGTTTAAGAGTTTTCTGAATGAAAGGCCTGTCTATAGGAGGGCTGAATATGGCTGACCATATTTGAAACAGATTGTGCCTCAGCTTTGTAGTTGAGGCTTAAGAATCGAAGCGACCCGCTCCAAACCGCACTGCTCTCTTTACCCGTACTTAGCGCTCATTACTCTGTGAAAGGCATTGCTCTTTACCCGTACTTAGCGCTCATTACTCCGTGAAACGCATTGCTCTTTACCCGTACTTAGCGCTCATTACTCTGTGAAACGCATTGCTCTTTACCCGTACTTAGCGCTCATTACTCTGTGAAAGGCATTGCTCTTTACCCGTACTTTGTGCTCATTACTCCGTGAAACGCATTGCTCTTTACCCGTACTTAGCGCTCATTACTCTGTGAAAGGCATTGCTCTTTACCCGTACTTTGTGCTCATTACTCCGTGAAACGCATTGCTCTTTACCCGTACTTAGCGCTCATTACTCTGTGGAAGGCATTTCTCGGCCAACACATTTCTTTATAGTTTCTAAAGAAAGATGAAAATAAAATGAGGAACCCATACTATAGAACACGTTAAAATGGACGGAACGATTTGTTGCTAAAACAGTTCCCCAATTCTGACAGAACAAATTGAGGACAGGATGGTGAAAAAGTACACCACTCCAGAGTTGTTGTCTGATCTAGAAGATGCTAAAATGCTTCATTAATAAATGAGCATACTGTTCGAATATCACCCGTTAGTGTTTTGGACTCAATGTGCTCCCAATGTGGTCTTTTATAAATCTACTCCTCGGATCAGTCGTCATATCAAACATTTTATATCAACAGAGAGACACAGTCATACGTTCACACTGAATTATCTAAGCTTTTTCCTGCCACTGAAGTCAAATGCAAATTTGCGTAAAAACACACACACACACACACACACACACACACACACAGACACAGAGTTATCAATTAGTGGCTAACAGATGTGTGTGTGTTTGTGATCTTATCAGATACAATGTTTTCCAGTCCAAAATACTATCCATCTGGCACAGATATGACTTGCTTGGACTGAGTGGAATATATAATTTTCTATGTAACATAGACGAGCTAAATATCTTATGCTTACACCCCCCCCCCCAATATGAGTCAGACCATCACGAAACATTTTACATCTTCCATTTCTATTGACAGCTAATTAATTGTGTAAAAGCACATTTCAACTACAACTATAAGTAGACATAAGTCAGAAATTCACCAAAATTGAGATTCCGTTTCTCCCCCACCCTTTCTTTCGTTGGGGGCTGCAAAGCACAGTCCGTTAGAAAAGGGAGCATTCCTTCTCCCTAATAGCTGTAGCAGGTGAAGACAGGGGTTATGAAGGACGGCGAGGGGATTGCATAATGGGACACACAGGGGCAGACAAACCCTAGTCAAATGGACGGTACGTGCGCAGGAACGGTTTCAAGGAGTGCAGGGGAAAGGACTTGGCGAGTTCTCTCTGTGTACTGGGACTGGGGGTAACCCAATGGATTACTAATTGAGTATAGTCAGTCAGCCTCAGAGTCCACTCCCAAAGCGATGCGCTAGCCTAGCAGCCCAAGGCTCATATGTACTGTAATTATCTCCAGTTCCTTCATTACAGCCATATGGAAGTTATTAGAGCAGCGTTTCTCCCTGCAACAGGAGCCAATCAGTGTGAACATGTAACACATTATCAAATGATCCAGTGTGAACCAAACAGTGGGCTGAGGAGCAAGCTATAACAGACAGGGCACTTGGAGTTGAATAGTGTGTAAACTAAATATTTCATCTTCAATCTACCGGTCCAACTGTAAAATAATCCCATGTGATAATAAAAATGGACACATTCACTCACTCTGTCACACACACCCACCCACAAACACCTGTCCAACAAGTTGTTCAATAACACGCAATATCACATCCAACTTCTGTCCAAAGACCAAACAGAGGGTGTAAAGAACCCACAGTCAGAATAGTTCGGATGAACAGAAGGGGGCTGCGTTTAATAACCCAAACAGATGAATCGTCTGTTAGGGCTTGAGTTACATGTCTGAAAATCTACACACCCACACGCAGGCCAGCAGTGAGAGCAGCTGACAAGTGCCTCCATTGTAATCTTGAACCAATCTGCCAACGTTACCCGTCAGGCCGAGACCAAACCAAATATTTGCCTAAAGAATGAAGCCTGAGGTGACAACTGAGGAGAAAAAAAAAAAGAGATCGGCTTCTGTGTCTGTGGAAATGTAATATGTTGTGTTGCTTGTGTTGGTGAAAACAACAAAACCTTCCCGTGCCATTAGATACTGTATAAACAAAGTGGAAGCCTTTTAAAAATAGGAGAGAGAAAAAGCTGCAAGTTCAATCAACAAAGTCTCACGTTTCAGCTGCTGCGGCAGAATTAACCCTATACATCTTTACAATGTGTTATACAGGATATGAAGAAGAAAAAAAAGTTTAACAAAAATCCTATTAGTTGGGTGTAAGTGATCCCTGGAGCTGAAGAATTTGTGACTTTAAAGTGGCACTAAAAAATAAAATAGAAAAAAAGCTCCTGGTGCGTTTTCAAATGCCTGACCTCATCAATCCGATAGCTGACTGCGAGTGCCCGCCTACGTCAGATGTAGCCGTGGAAACGGTTGCATTCCATGGTCTCCGTGAGCCAGGTGTGCTAATGCTAGTGCTGCCACTCAGTATATGGTGAGAGGAGGAAAACATGAACCAAGGCAATACTAAAGCCCACAGCCATCATACCTCCCCATGGCAATGCTACAGCCCCAGACCAGCAAATATCCCCAGTCCACACAGCCCTACAGGCAGCCTCCACACATCCATCCCCAGTCCACACAGCCCTACAGGCAACCTCCACACATCCATCCCCAGTCCACACAGCCCTACAGGCAGCCTCCACACATCCATCCCCAGTCCACACAGCCCCACAGGCAGCCTCCACACATCCATCCCCAGTCCACACAGCCCCACAGGCAGCCTCCACACATCCATCCCCAGTCCACACAACCCCACAGGCAGCCTCCACACATCCATCCCCAGTCCACACAACCCCACAAGCAGCCTCCACACATCCATCCCCAGTCCACACAGCCCCACAGGCAGCCTCCACAGCAGCCTGGACCAGTGGGCATTATCCAGGCTGTATCACATCCGGTCGTGATTGGGAGTCCAATAGGGCGGCGCATAATTGGCCCAGCGTCGGCCGGGTTTGGCCGTCATTGTAAATAAGAATTCATTCTTAACTGACTTGCCTAGTTAAATAAAAGGTTAAATAAATAAAAACATTAAAAACACTCATTGGGGGTTAGACTAGAACTAGGCCAGACTGACAGTAGCGAGCAGTGCACTCACTCAAAGGACAAATGTCAGACTTTATACAAAAGAAATTAAACAATTTATTTTCTTTACTTACCTCATCAATAAGTGTATTGTAAAACTGTTAGGAGTTAGAATCAATCCAGGAAATGTATTCTTCACATCAGTGTTTTGCATTGTTGACTATAAAGAGCCGACTAGAAATTGTAACCGTTTCTCTTCTTCCTTTCAGAGCAAAGACAGGCAAAAAAATGCTCTAAGAAGTTAATATCTGGAGGACGACAGAATATGGACCAGAACTGTGGACAAAAAAAAAACTTGACACACTAAAGGTGTACATAAATATCAAAATCGGTATTTAATTATATGCTGCCCCCCCAAAAAACAGAAACAAAAATATTATTCAGAACTGCTAAGTTTAGTTTCTGAAGAGGTAATCATGTTTGATTGAAAGAGAAGGTGGGACTTCTTGTACGGTGGAAGCATGCCCTGACTCAAAGTTGGTATGAAGAATAATTTTTCCTCTAAAAAACGTTCTACACTTCCGATTCCATGACCTCACAAAGACTTGAAGAGAACACCAAAAAGATGTCTTATTTTTTCTTTACCTGAGAACGTCTGCATACGCAGACTGATAATACTGAAACTTTAGAACCACAACAGCCTCTGCATGAGACGGACTCTGAGAAGCGCCACAGTTACTTAAAGGTGTGGTAAGGAGGGACTTCAAGGACAAGGGCAGCCCAAACAGGAACTGATGATTGGCTATCAGGTTACTTCCTGGAAAATTACCAAACTGTTCAACAAGCCAAATATATAACAGCTTTCACTTGAAATGTGTTCTGGACAGTGAGTTTCTACCCCCATGGACAACTGCCTTTCTCCTGAAGAAGATAGGACAACATGCAGCAGCTTGATGCTATTTGATATGCTGTTCAACGATGTTTGTTAAAATTCATGTTAATAAATAAATATGCTTATGAATTAATTACGTTTATTTCAAACATGTAAGTTTCCTTTATTTTATTGTTATTTTGCAATACCCAAAATTAAAATGTCTAGATATTTGAAGTCTGGCCCTTAGGGCGATAAATCTTTTCTGCCGATGGTTTGACGACGTACTGTATGGAACACTAGTACGGGTCAAAACAAACACCAATCAGGTCAAGAGGATCTTATAGCACTACAAACAGCTATAAAAACAGTGACGTGATAAGGAAGGAACCACAACCTTGTCTTCTCTCGCTCTCTCCAGCTAGATTACTGTCTTTCCCACACCACTACTCACGCACACAGCTGTTCACTCAAACCCTTATTATACTGGACAGAGAAATGAAATGGGACTGGGATTTTTATAAGACCACATCTAGCTTCTTCAACAAAACTATCAAATTGCAACTATTGAAAACTAGACTGGCCAGTAAAGACGTCAACAACTGAAACAAACAGAACATTTGTTTTTCAGAATCAGCCAGGTGATTTGTGCAGCCTTCTCTTGGTCCGTAGAGACAGGAGTAAGCTACTGTCTCCACAGACTAACACACTAAGGAGTGAGGACTACGAGGTCCCTGGTCGCTCGGGCCTTTTAAGGGTCAGCTGTGTGGGTTAGCGGGGGATGATTGGATCTGCAGGTACAGGGCTCCTGGCTGCTTGCCGCAGCCCCCACACTGTCCCCCAGCCCATTCCCCCCTCGCACCCACCAGTGTTCATTTTGGCACTATTTTTTTTAAAGATTTACTCTAGTCTAAATCATTTTGACTGAAATGCAATTAAGTCTTAAGTCACATTTTTGCTATTTCAACAACGACAGTCTAGTTATTGGCAAAATGATGAAAACAGTGGGCCATGTGTGTCAACTTAATGTCCTTTCATTTTAGTCACATCACATTTGTAATGCCTCATGAACCTATAGTAAACATAAAATCACAGACTTCTATGTGCACAAACATATGTCCTACCAACATATTTTCCTGAATAAGATCCTATTCTTCACAATAGCAGAAATGGAACAAATATATAGGAAGAATATTATAGAAGAATTATCTGGCCATGTGAATTCCTCATTTCGGCCCACATCACATACAAAACAAACATACAGAGCGAGAGCGTGCGAGAGAGAAATCACCAGCAAAGTACTGGCTAAGTAGTATGGGTTGCACCTCCATCACTCGGTTGCATCATTGCCATTGTTATCTATGTTCCCCAGACGCTGCAGCCACATTTACATCCACAAGTAGGCACAGGAGCTAATGGCTCAACGGGAGCTAATGGCTCATCGGGAGCTAATGGCTCATCGGGAGCTAATGGCTCATCAGGAGCTAATGGCTCATCAGGAGCTAAAGACTGCTTTGCCCATTGATTTAGTCAAGTCACTAAAACTCAAATCGAGTCCCAAGTCCCTGCGCCTGAGTCACGAGTCCCTATGGCTGAAGTCTGAGTCACTCTGCTGGAATCCTGGTCCAAGTGCTCAACTCTGAGTCACTGGGTCCACATGAACTGAAAATAAAGTTATTTTCTGAGTCAGATATAGTGTAGAGGCAAGGGGAATTTAGTCAAATTGTTGGCTATACATTTTCCTTTCTTTCTGTGCCACCAAGTGTTTGCATATACGCTACTGGTAATGTTACCAGGCCACGTTCAGTTACAAAACATTATTGAACGTTGCAGATAGAAATTCTATGAATTTATTCCATATTCACCATTTCAGACAGAAATATTCTATGTAGGACAAACATGCCTATCTGAACGATCCAAAACGTTGCGTCCTACTGAACGCGTCCCCTGGTTGTTAGTTTTAGCTAGCTAATGAGGTAACATGATTGAAGGTTACCGATCCGGTCCACAAGTAGCCTACTTTTAGAGCGGCCCGTGATATGTTTCAGGAATTGAAAATGTAAGATAGAACAAAACGTAGCGTCGGTATTAGGGGTCATGTCTTTCGAACGGTGCAATCAAGACATTTTCTCTGAGGAAAAGAGTGAGACTTGGCTACAGAACCAGTATATGAATTGCAGGGGGAAAAAATGGAAGTGTTGTGCAAGAATACAAATTCAAAACTTTTTATTTACTTTTCTATGGCCTACTCAAGGGAGATAAAAACATAGCTAGACTGTTGTTTCACTATTAAACTCAATGCTGCTATTGTTTTTATTTTTGTAAAGCAGCTCGTGTTTCTTAACCAGGCCCAGGGTTGCTAACTAGAAGGCTGGTGGTGAAACAAGAGTCGCCTGCGCAATGTGTAGGCTATAATTGGAGGCAGAGCCGGTCTGCCTACACTCATGGCTTGCTTCCTCACAGCTCACCAGCTGAGTAGGCTGTTCGCTGGACACGTCCTTGCCACTGCTGAACAGAACTGCGCTGTGCATCTGTGCCGCTGAAAAGCTCTCAATCTCTCCTAAAATGTCTAGTCCACTTAGTAGTCAGATTTTAGTCACAGAGATAATTTTGTCTTGTCTCATTTTAGTCAAATGAAAAATCATTTAGTTCGTTTTTTAATGGGTCTATTTAGTCATTTATCGTCTCATCAATAAAATAAAATAAAAAATAGGTGTCGACAAATATTTGAGTCACTATTTTTGTTGACGAAATGAACACTGGCATCCACACTGTCCCCCAGCCACCACACTGTCCCCCAGCACAGACCATCCCATCTGTCTGCAAAGGAAGCCTGCACACGTCTGGAATTCCTTCCCCTTTCGCGTAATGTCTCCACGCCCCTAAAGAAACCACCCCTTCCCCCCAGCTAATCCAAAAGGTTTGTCTCCCAAGCTGTCTCTCTCGGTCTGTCGGTCTCGCCAGAAAAAGCTGTGTGTCCCCTACTCCCTGACCTCCAGGCCACCCTCTGCTCCCTCCTGTCTTTCTCCCCCACCAGGGCTGCCACCCGCTGGGGCCTGGCCTCTTGGTTGACCCCTGCTGTCACTCTCACCCATCAGCCCTGTCACAGTCAGCAGTGGAAACTAAATGTGGAAATGTTCACGAGCGCTGGGAGCCAGGTTAGCTGCTCTTTTTCCCTTCATTCATGACAATCTGGACGAACCCACTAACCTTCTGTGTGCGTGTGCACATTTTCTAATGGAAACTAAAATAAATATTTGCAATGTAATGTTTAAAAGGCAACCATAGATTCAAGTGTTATGTTGGAAAGGAAGAAAAACAAAATCTCTCGGTTTTCTTATCTTTGCAAAAATTCTCCCTCGCTCTCTTACTTTATTAGTCAACTTAACACAACGTCCAACCACATATACAGGTATTGGAGAGGTGCGGGGCTCTGCCACTCTGGGCGCCCAGGGAGTTGTTGTTGTGGGGGGGTTAAGTGCCTTGCTCAAGGGCACAACGGAAGGCAATGGCATCTAGGATATAATACCAGCAACCCTCCCCTTGCCAGCTCAATTCCCAACAAATTGTTCCCGTTGACCCGGGATTCGAACTGGCAACCCTTGCTCTGGCAACCCTTGCTGCTGGCACGCCTCTCTAATCGCTAGGCTACCTGCAGCCCCAGATGCATACAGGATTTGCATTAAAAGCTGAAATTGACATTAAGAACATGACACTAACCACGTTTCCATGGTGGGCTCTCTTTGCGTCTGTAAAATTATTTATGCGAGAAATGGTGGTGGAAACGACTTGATGCGCAAATATTGATATACTAACCATCATTTCGAACACATTGAACTTTGAATTTTCATTCGGTACATGAAAAAGGAAGTGAATGGTACATTGTGTGTGGACCCATGTCATCATGCACTGATTTTTATCCACAACAAGTCCGTTTGGTGGAAAATGCATTTTCTTGATGCATATTTTTTCATATTTGCATGAAAATCTGTCGCCAATTGAATGGAAACCTAGCTACTGTTCCTTTGTGTAGAGATCACTTCAGCCCACGTTGTGGCACCAACACTGGGAAGCTTCAGCCCACGTTGTGGCACCAACACTGGGAAGCTTCAGCCCACGTTGTGGCACCAACACTGGGAAGCTTCAGCCCACGTTGTGGCACCAACACTGGGAAGCTTCAGCCCACGTTGTGGCACCAACACTGGGAAGCTTCAGCCCACGTTGTGGCACCAACACTGGGAAGCTTCAGCCCACGTTGTGGCACCAACACTAGGAAGCCATTGCAAATGTAGTGGGTGGCAGAATTGTACTACTTCAAGTTTAAAGTACATGGTTTTCACCTGTTACACTTCCAAGTAAAACAGTCTACTCCTGTTCCCCAGTCTCCTGCTATAGAGACAGAAAAACAAAATAATCTGTGGTAAAATACTGTCTGTTCTCCTGTTCCTCTGCCTCCTGGTGTAGAGACAGACAGAAAAATCTGTGGCGCTTCAAAGAGACAGAGTACAGGACAGGAGTAATCAGACAACAAGTGAAGCCCCCCAGACAGATGAACACCAGAGAGTACTGTCTCTGCATGGCGTTGAGGACAGTTAGGAAGCTTACTCCGATTCATCATATGGGGTTGGAAATGGTGCCGTTGGTTGGTCTGTCTCTAAGTCCCCATGGGTCCCAATCTGGCCTAGGGAATGGTTAGCAGTTAGCAGCCAGCCCATTGAGACTCATGTCTATAGACTGTAAAAGCTCTGTTCAACATCAGCCGGCTCCTCTCCAGTCAAAGCCCAATGAGAGGATGACCGTGAGGGAGGCCAGGGGTGGGAGGCTTACCCTAAACAGGGCTAGGGATAACCACAGGGGGGTGTAGAAACCCAGACTTAGCGACGCAGAAGACCCTTAGCTCCGCCAGACGAATCCCTCATCTGACACTGCAGCTGGAGACCAGGAAACCAGGAGTCCCAACCTCCTCCTCCCACTTTTCATTTCCAACGTCTTATACTATACGGTCGTACTGTAGGAACCGGGGCCTATAAAAATAAATCTGTTCATTATTTTGCAAAATAGCAAAACCACAATTTCAGAGAGGTCACGGCGAGGTCAGGCACTCATTCATAGTGAGGCTGAGTGTAGTCGCTCCTTGCTGAGGCTGTCGAGCCAGGCCACTGTGAGGACCACACGACACGCTAACTCGATAAACACTCTGGAGGATCCTCGTACACGCCGTTTAACCTTGGAGTGTGTACGGCATGTGGAAACTTTGCATTCTGACTGAGCCCGTCCAGGTTTATTTGAAAATGGTTTTTCCACCTGGGGGAAAGCGTCCGGTACATCATTCAGAGAAAGTAGTTATTTATTGGAAATTAAATATCTAATGATGCCCTGAAGCTTCCCTTTCCCCTCCACTCTGCTAAAGCTTGCAGTTATGACAGAAGAGAAAAACATTGGGTAAAAAGAGAACCAGGCGATCCCTCGCTTGCTTGCCTCTGAAAACGCAGATTTCCCAACTAACCATAAACTCCAATATCCCAGTGATGTCAATTCCATTCACTTTCGCCCTGACGGCCACCACCATAGGTTTCAATGGCACAAACGCATATTTTCAGGTAAAAATGAGGGCCGTTGCCAGAGTACATAGATAGAGGGAAGACTTTTTACGAGAGGAACAGAGGGAGACAGGATAAAGACAGAAGGGAGTCGAGGTGAGGACAGCTTTTCAGCCACACTACGCTCTTCCTCACCCAGAGCCGCCGTAATAGATTTTTACAACCCCAGTCTCTGTGTAGAAACTCTGCAGCTCTGAGAGGGGGTGAGCCGGCATGGTGTAAATGAAAAATAAAGCAGTCTAGACAGCTCATCTCTCAGCTGTGCAGAAGATGAGAGCTTCAAGCTTTCAGCGTGCCCCCCCTCCCCCCTCCCCCCTCCCTCTTCACTCAAACCCCGTCCCCCTGCTTCCCACTCCAGGGTTTCGCCTCACAATCCCACCCCTCCATCTCCGAACTTCCCCCTTCTAACTGAAACACATGGCAGCCCCCGCTGGCAGTTGGTTTCAATCAGGCCTTCTGGCAACAGGACACACACTGGGCCAACTGGGAGCCGTGCTGAAGACCGGATGAAAAGGAAGTCCTAAAAACTACGGAACGACAGGTGGCTGCTCTGGCAGCCCCACACTCACACACCCCCCACCTGCAAGGGTCCGGCGCGCCACGGCCCAGGTTTGCTCTGTCGGCGCAGCACACGATTCACCCAGCCACTTCTCAAGACCCCCCCCCCCCCCATCCACCCAGACTCTGGATCAACATCCCCCCTTTGACTTAGAAAAACACAACCCTGATTCTCCCTAAATAGACTATTAAAAAGAGATTTCCTGCTGACAGTGCAGTGACAGGCCAAGATTCCACATCATTTACTACCTATCTGTTAATTTTATCACCATATTGATTTCAGCAGTGTAGTGGAGCTTGAATGCAAATCTTTGTCCCTAGGACAGGAACGGTTTGGTAAGTAGTTTATCCTGGGCCAATACAAATGGCAGACCTGGTCCTCTCCTCGGAGACCTCTCACGGCCCTTTGTTTGGCCCGGGGGCAGCACAGCGCACAGGGTTCACTGATCAATATTAGACTGTTTGAGGAGACACTGAATGCGTCTTCTAGGTAACCTGCTAAGGTGACTCCATCAATCATGACATTGTTTCAGGGTCCATGTCAAACACGTCAGCACCAACCGTAGGGCTAGTTGCATTCAGATGATCACACTGAGTATAGTCTCCCGAGTGGCAAGGCGGTCTAAGGCACTGCATCTCAGTGCTAGAGGCGTCACTACAGACACCCTTGTTACATTCCAGGCTGCATCACAGCGGTCTAAGGCACTGCATCTCAGTGCTAGAGGTATCACTACAGACCCTGGTTTGATTCCAGGCTGTATCACAACCAGCCGTGATTGGGAGTCTCATAGGGTGGCGCACAATTGGCCCAGCGCCGTCCGGGTTAGGGTTTGGCCTGGGTAGGCCGTCAACTGACTTGACTATTTATAAAAAAATTAAATAAAAAGTGGATGGACTTAAATTCCATACTGGCTGGGTATGGGTTAACTATTGTAGGAGGTAAAATGAAACCAAGTGGCTGGGAGGAGGTCTAGACTTCAGACCATTTCCAAGAAGTCTATGGACCAGAAGCCATTTGAGTCAATGACAAAAATTTGTGTCAAAAATGAGTTGTCCCAAGTGGAAATCTCTCTGTCACAGATAGGTAGGGACAGGCATGGTATTCACGCAAGATTCTTTACCCAGGTAACAATCCTCAAATGGGTTGGATTGGAAAAACTACTCTACTTCAGTATAGTTGGCTTCATAATATATTGAGATTAACACCCTCAAAAAGAGAGAAATATTGGTTATGACATCCATCTGGATGGCAACACAGTATGAGAGGGGTAGTCAGAGGGGTCTATATGGCTTCTTATGGAATCCTTATGAATATCCTACCGTCTAATGCTGGTAAACAGATCACCACCCACGTTCTATTAGGTTAAATTTGATAAATCTTTAAGAATGGACTCTAGAACAAAACCACTCTAGCGCCGCAGCAGACATTTCATAAAAACCATGGCCGTGTCTGCCGAAAAAAGCGAAACAAAAGATCCTATAGTCTATTTAAATGTCAGGTCTGGTTGTTCCTCTAATAAAATGAGAAGAAAAGAACAAGGGAATAATCCACTAAGCGAATAAGCGGTGGGTTTCTGTTGAAATCAGACGCAGATATTGGAAAAGTAGGGTTGATTATGTCTTTGGGTTAAGGCGTAACCAACCAACGGCACTTCCACCATTCCTGCCGGCTACATTGACTTCCATAAAGGAAGTTTTAGTGGCCGCTGAGGGCTGGCAATGGTTATTTCATTTCAGCCGTCGAACGCAAGGCCCCATTTTCCGACCGCTGCTGATGTACCTGGCTTGCGGTGTATGGCCATAACTCCTTTGCGGCAACATGGACTTTACTGCTTGTAAAAATATAAAAATACTTAATATTTGGGGAGGGAGGTTGGTTGGTTGGAGTGAAATTAATTGAATGAACAGGAGTGGGGTAAAGAATCATAGTTCAATGCTGTAGACTAGAGGAAGTCTGTACAGGGCTTGGGGCCATCCGTTTAACCACGGCATGACCAGACCAGCGTTGAAACAACCTCTCCATACATACATACACACATACATACAACATGTTCTCCAGTCTCACACATGTATGGGCCCTCTGCTTTCCCCATTTAAAAAGGCCGCACTCACACCCAAGTTATTGGTGCTGGTCTTCAGGAACATTTAGGACAGATAATAGAAGTAGACCCTCCATGTACTGGGAGTAGGGGTGAGTTCGGGCCTGCTCCTCAGGCCCTTTCCTGGGCTAAGGTTGTGTTGAAATAGACCCCCTGGTCCACGTTCCCTTAATCGATTAGATTTCATGGCTGGAACGCAGCGACACGACCAGAGGAAACCACGGACCGCCCTCTGTGACAGCTCTTAACTCAATAAATGAGGAAGAAGGACCTGGGAGAAGCTAAGACCAATGCCCATGGCCTCAGTTTAGCTGAGGAACAGCCAGCAAACTCTGCTGAAGCACTGATAGCTAAACGTGCCTCTGAGCCTCTCCTGAAATCAGAGTTGATATCCGGTTCTCTTTTTCCTTATCCACACAGGCAGGTTTTTGTTACGTTTTACCACAGCTACTACACCCAGGAGGAACCTAAAAACATTTATTTTGACTGCTTTAGGTAACAAGCTGTTCCCAATGAGACTCTGGCTCAATCAGCGCATTGTGGCTGAGCACGGAGGACAGAGGGAGGGAAGAAAAGAGCGAGGGAGTGATAAAGTGAGAGGGAGGAGAGATGGAGACAGAGTGACAGAGAGAGGGGGAAAAGCAGAGAGAGACAAATGAGAGAGTTTGACCTCCTCAGTCAAAGGGACACTGGGTCCAGATCACACCGTGTCCTGTCCTCTCTAGCTGGGTCCAGATGTCAACATTGGAAATAGAACCACTCTCTCCCTGTCTGCTGTCAATCAGAGGTGCTAATAAAAACAGAGAGGAGGACGCTGTGGTCTGGTCTCCCTCATCCAGTCAATGAGCCGCCAGTCCCAGTCCGAAAGAGTGAAAATCCCTGCTTTAAAAGAAATGAACTGCCATCACGAATTGGACTGGGATTGTGGTGGATACCATCTGGAAGGCATTAGAAACCGCCACCTGGAGACATCCCAATCACAAAATTAAACTTTGGGATTACTAACATTTTGCGAAAAAAAAAAGAAAAAAAAAACTCACTTCCAGACATGAGTACCTCTATTTCCAAACCCCCTTTTCAAAATCTGGTTTCATCAGATTTCCGAGAGGAGGGTGGAGGAGGACGTGGAGGGGAATACGAGTCTGGTCTCTTAGCTCATGGTTAAACGGGACACCCAACACGTCACAACGTAGAGAGGTTGTCTGTTATGGTTGGTAATGAAATGAAAATAAGCCACCTCCTACAGGCTGCTCGCTCCTGAGCACCTGAGAGTTCTGGCAGAGGAACAGCCTTCCTGAAACAGATAGGATCACACATCGTCCTATCGTTGATTAGGCTGGAATAATAGGAGGGGGGGGGGGGGGTCAGGGTCAAGGGATTTAGGAAAACATTTTTTAAAAAGGTAGGCCATCTCAGCACATGCCGGAGAAGCCAGAGGAACATAACTCTAACATATCCTAGACGTTAGACATAGGAACTTCCATCTTGAGGTTGTGAAAAAAGGTTTGATTTGACCAAAACATGGTGAGGAAACTTTTCACCAATGATGAAGTATTATTATTATTTTTTATTCCCAGCACAGCACATGTGATGGTGTGCCGTGCGTGTTGATACGAATTCACTCTCAGGAAACTCACGTCTTGGCATGGATGTTGGTTCTACACCGAATGGTGCACTCAAAAGACCGGCTGAACCGTGTTCTGTTCCTGTGGACCTGCTGGTAAGTCAAGCAGCATAGCCTTGCAGGGTAATCTAAGGTTGTCAGGTGGAGAGTTTAAATGGCTGCCAAGTATGCATCTCCATCTCCCCTGTCCGCTCCGTCAGTAATGCACACACTAAAATTGATATTATGCCATGTCAAAGAGTTGAGTGCACCAAACACGTAAATGTTGTGATGTAAATGTACCCTTGAGCCGTAGTCTCACAAAAACAGCTTTACAGAAAGAAACAAAAAAAATAATACTGATTTCATCATGTCTACAGTCTACTACTAGCACCACAAGAGCTCAGCTATGCAAGAGGCCCACCATGCTGGAGTTTTCATCATAGGGGCAGCTTGGCAGGGGTACCCAAACTAAGTAGACAGGATCTGGGATGGGGAGTGTAGAGGTGGGGGCCTACATCATGGATGTCCTAAATATCAATGCAGCCTTCAAGAGAGCCGTTAAAGTGTCTGCCTAAGGACCCACACATTTTAGGTTTGTCTGTGGTCCACCAAATTCAAAAGCGCTCCAACTTCCCGTGTCGAGCTTAACAAGAACAGCCAACCGGGAGGCTACGCTGTGAGCACAGCCACAAGAACAGCCAACCGGGAGGCTACGCTGTGAGCACAGCCACAAGAACAGCCAACCGGGAGGCTACGCTGTGAGCACAGCCACAAGAACAACCAACCGGGAGGCTACGCTGTGAGCACAGCCACAAGAACAACCAACCGGGAGGCTACGCTGTGAGCACAGCCACAAGAACAACCAACCAGGAGGCTACACAGTAGGCTTGGGAAGTTATGGGCATTTAGAAAGAGACACAGGATGGTTTTTCATTACCGTCAAAACAATACAATTTTTTATC
Source organism: Salvelinus alpinus (assembly GCF_045679555.1). Taxonomy (NCBI): domain Eukaryota; kingdom Metazoa; phylum Chordata; class Actinopteri; order Salmoniformes; family Salmonidae; genus Salvelinus; species Salvelinus alpinus. The sequence goes on along the minus strand of NC_092111.1, from coordinate 34,003,658 downwards.
AAATGTCAATAGTTATTTGTAGACCTGCAGTCAACTTATTCAATAGGTTAGGAGATAAAGAAGATGGCGTTCTTCATTTCAACTTTCACAATTGTTCATTATGAAGTTTATTGGTAGTCCCCAGTCACGTGGTGTTTGTTTACGAGCAGACAACGACGAGAGACGGGAGCCTTGTGAGTCACTCACTGTCATGCAGCATTCACCAGGTGATCTAGTTACAGTATGGAATTCACAATTAAATGTTTGCCAGCTAGATATGTTCTAACTATTAAGTTACCAGTCTAAAATGTGATAAATGCTCTGCAGTTGTGCATTTGGTTCGCTAATTTATTAGCAAGTTACTTCTTCCAAAATCAACCATTTACTTGGTAACAGTAGAGAATTCCCTCCTGGATCAAGAGCCTTGCTGTTTGATGTTTGGTTTGTGTGTGTAGCAAACTGGCAGTAGCATTATGGACTTGTATAGTTTAGGTCTGAGACTGTATAAAATATGTTCGCAATGCGCTCTTAAGCATTTAGTTAGCATTCTTTATCGGATTTTACATGTACTTATTAGGACTGCTAACCTTCGATTTACTGAGTATTAGTGGTGTTTGAAAACAGCGTCCCTTGTGTTCAGTGCCGGTATTACCGAATATCCCGGTATGGCACAAGGTCGGTATGAAGGTATGACCATCTGGATACCGCACAAGCCTACTACGCAGTGAGCGCAGCCACAAGCCTACTACGCAGTGAGCGCAGCCACAAGCCTACTACGCAGTGAACGCAGCCACAAGCCTACTACGCAGTGAGCGCAGCCACAAGCCTACTACGCAGTGAGCGCAGCCACATGCCTACTACGCAGTGAGCGCAGCCACAAGCCTACTACGCAGTGAGCGCAGCCACAAGCCTACTACGCAGTGAGCGCAGCCACAAGCCTACTACGCAGTGAGCGCAGCCACAAGCCTACTACGCAGTGAGCGCAGCCACAAGCCTACTATGCAGTGAGCACAGCCACAAGCCTACTACGCAGTGAGCACAGCCACAAGGCAGGGGGCACACATGCACTCACTAACACTTCCAGCCTGTTAAGAGCTTTGGCAGCCCTGCCAACCCGGTTTGCCAATCTCCCAATTGAGCATTTCCCCCTTAGCTCCCCATCCCTCACTCACTCGCTCGTGCGCACCCTTCCCAGTCTAGTGTGCTACCGAATTGAGTTCTCCTGCATTGTGCACAGGTCCCGTTGAGCAGTAGCTATGCAGAGGCAGGAAGAAGGAGGCATAGTGGGGAGCCAGGGTTCTCTCTCTCTCTCTCTCTCCCCCCCCTCCATTCCACAATGTGTCTTCATTCATCTCAAAGAGCACATGGAAAAGAAATTGTGGGAGAAAAAGCCCCTTCCTGCCGGGCGAGGAGGCCTCGGACAGGCGCTGCTGCAGTCTCACGTATTCCCCCTTCACTCCGCGAAACAGGAAATAGCCCTTTATTACAAAAGGAAGGAGAAGAAGAATAAACGGGCAACATTTTTGACTATCCGCCGGTTTGTTTGTAGATAACTTGTGCGCCGACAGAGGGCTGCATGCGACGGGACGGCGAGGAGGAACCCCATCTCCTGTTCCCAGGCAGGGGACTAACTTAACGCAGGCCAAATGGGCCAGGACCACCGTGGTTCCACTCATGCGGGGCAGCAGCAACACCATGACCACACAGACTAGAGCAGACCGGACGAAGGCTTAAAGGGCACACCGGCTAGTCTAGGGTCACACCGGCTGCTGGAGGAAATGATCAGAATGACAAGATGGAACCAGTGATGATGTTTTCCATTTCCTCTGTCCTCTCGTCGGACGGTCCGTAACCCCTAAACTCTTACAGGGGTTGAAGACAGTAGATCCTTAAATAAGGGGAAACTTAAGTTGAGGGAGGGGAACACACGAAACATCTGTTTTAATGAAAGAGACTCATTCCATCTCTCCATAGAGGAGTATTCTGACACTGTTAGACTGTGTAGGTGAGGCTAATGCCATCAGTGGAAGGATCAGGTCTAGGGTGGGATGAGTTTCTGCCTCTCCCTCAATGGGAGCTGCTCTCTGGAACACCTCTTCTTGACTCCCTGTGGTTGACTCTACTTGACTCCCTCACTCTATCCCTCCACCCATTACACTCTCTCTCCCCCTCCTCTTCACCCCCTCCCCCCTTCCTCTCCACACACACCGCCCCCCCCGACCCCTGAGTCATAGTACCAGACACCTGCGGGCTCCGGCTCGCACACATGGATGCCCCCCCCACTATGGACGAAGTGACTTGAATCTGAAACACCTCTGTTTAAACAAGCCCCGAGTCTCTTAAAAATCCCTCTGGTTTTTCAAAAGCTCTGCTGAAGTCTCTTTAGAAACTAAATCAAGTAAGCAGTTTTGATTCCAGTTGTGTCCTATATTATTTCACAGGGCATTAAACCCACCTCACTCTCTTTTAAAAGCAAAGCCCTTCCCAAGAACAATATGGCCCCTTCACTAGCTACAACACATTCCTCATCCCAGAGCCAAGTGCCAGAAACAGTGTTGGATGGCTGACAGTTTCAAGGTTGTATGGCCTGGCAAATGATCTAAACCACAGGGTTCAACGCTTCTCAACGGACCCTGTAAATTAAATAGCAGAGTACAAAAAATAAGGCTTTAATAGGCCAACATGCAAATAAGGAAGAAAAATCTCCGTCCTGCAGATCTCCTGCTTGGTTGTGGTGGCATGAAGCACACGACTACATCATCATACGCTGCTTCTGAGCTCACTTGAAAAGCAACAACATAAAAAGTACTGTCTGTTTTCAACCCAATAATGAGAAACGAGTGGAAGCCAATCTGCTGAGTCTCTAACTACAGACAGACTGGAGGACATGTTGACCAGACGGCAGGGATCAGAACAGCAGTGTAATAGGAAGCACTACAGCAGGAACACATGATGTCTCATCACCTTGTACTATAGCAACAACAATGCATGGTGGTTAGTGTGTTTCACTACAAATCTGCTAAATCTATTCATTCAAATCAATGAAATTGTCCCTTGTTCTTTTGTATTCTGTTTGAGCCTCAGACAGAATGCATCTTATTTCTAGAGTATGGGACATTAGAAAATGTGTGTTTTCTCACTGGTGGACATGCCATGGACCAAATATCCGTACAAACTTTGAGGACAATTAATATGCGATGGTTCTGAAAAAGCACATTACTCCAACCAACTCTGTACTGGGTAGGTAAAGAATAGCAGTTCATGGCCTTGAGTGCAAATTATCAGCTTATTTGTACACCAAATCGCCAATATGTTAGCCATCCAAATACATCTAGAAGTGCTAGTCAAATGACGACTCAAATAAAAAAAGAGGCCCAGTGGAAGAAAACAGATTGAGTGACAAATGCAGGGTTTGTCTCAGCAGCATTTTCATGATTGAGTATCAAGTCGACTGATGTTAAAACAATGACCTTACCTCTTCATCAGAGGTGTCGTGTTCATACTCGTCCCCATGCTGAGTGGTGATCAGTCCCTTCTCTCCTCCGTCATCCATGGCGACTCCCTCACCTTTATTCATCTTCCTCTTCTGCTTTGGTGCAGTTTTTTCGTCTGGCTGCTATGAAAACAAGACACCAAGGAATGACATTTAGAGTTCATAGCAATCGGTTGCTATGCGAACAAGTTCTGGTACATTTTTTAAGTGCTGGGGGGAATGACTTCCCTGCTTGGTGCTGTTAAAAGCATTTTTGTCTAATTATCTAAGAATAAAAAAAGTTATGCGTGACAGCCAATCAACTCTGTCAGACCTGTAAGTAAAATAGAAGCAGTTTAAGGAATTAAAACTTCCTGCAGGCTTGAAGGGACGACTGATTATTTGATGCCCTTAATGGCTCAATGACAGTTTCCATGTTTTAGGATTCAGATTTATTTACACAGCTTCCTTTGCATGATTCTCACACACACACACACACACACACACACACACACACACACACAAGGAGCAGTCACCAGAAAGGCACATCCTGTGTGAGTGGAAGGCCAGCGAGGATGGAAGGATCCAAGGACCCACCACTGGACGTGCTTTACTGTGAGCCATCAGTCACACAGACGCAGAGCCGTCAAAGGCTCTCTTAACAGGAATGAGGGGATAGAGGGATGTAAGGCAGGGCGGGATGGATGCATGGAGGGAGGAAGGGGGAATTAACTGCTTTGAGACAAGGGGATAGAGGTATAGAGGGAGGGATGAAGGGAGAGAGAGAAGTTCTTTGAGGTTGCAGTCTCATTTCCCTAGAGGCAGTGACAGGCAGGTGAGTAACCTGCTATGATTTATGCCTCCTATGGGTCCCGGTATCTCTTGGCCTGCAGCTCTAAGTGAAACACTTCCTCCCTGATGCCTAGTTAAATCCCCATCAAGACAGAGCTGCCTGGGCCCAGTTTTAATACTAAATGCATTTTTACACCCAGGGGATTTCAGTCAGACCTGAGTTTCACTCTGCTGTAGCCTCCTCTTGAACTGAACAAACAAGGTGAAGTGGGGTTTGAGTAGGAGGCTGTTTAAGAAAGCCAAGAGGGAACCTTGTTTACTCCACAACACAGAAGCCAACGCTTGTAAAATAGCAGACCAGATAGAAGAGTGGGGCTTCCTGACTACACTACAAGTCTGTTGGAGAATTACCAAGCTAATCTGTTTACTGTTACAGGGATGAGGAGATTGCGGGGCAGGGAGAGAGTGAGACCACGACAGATGACTTGTCCAGATGATGTGCGACAGATCAGCCAAAAGAGAAGGGCTCGCAGAGTGGATCATACAGCTTGAAAACAAGCAGTGGACTGGACATCCAGCTGAGCTTGGCCCGGAGCTCATGTGACCACAACCGCCGACGAGGATAAAATGTGGGAGAGAGGCTGTGGACGGGAAGGCACTGCACGGAGTCAGTCAGGAGAGAGGGAGAGGCTGAGGATGGGAAGGCACTGCAGAGTCAGTCAGGAGAGAGAGAGAGGCTGAGGATGGGAAGGCAATGCACAGAGTCAGTCAGGAGAGAGAGAGAGGCTGAGGACGGGAAGGCACTGCACGGAGTCAGTCAGGAGAGAGAGGCTAAGGGCGGGAAGGCACTGCACAGAGACAGTCAGTCAGGAGAGACAGAGAGGCTGAGGATGGGAAGGCACTGCACAGAGTCAGTCAGTCAGGAGAGACAGAGAGGCTGAGGATGGGAAGGCACTGCACAGAGACAGTCAGGAGAGAGAGAGAGGCTGAGGACGGGAAGGCACTGCACAGAGTCAGTCAGTCAGGAGAGACAGAGAGGCTGAGGATGGGAAGGCACTGCACAGAGTCAGTCAGTCAGGAGAGACAGAGAGGCTGAGGATGGGAAGGCAATGCACAGAGTCAGTCAGTCAGGAGAGACAGAGAGGCTGAGGATGGGAAGGCACTGCACAGAGTCAGTCAGTCAGGAGAGACAGAGAGGCTGAGGATGGGAAGGCACTGCACAGAGACAGTCAGGAGAGAGAGAGAGAGGCTGAGGACGGGAAGGCACTGCACGGAGTCAGTCAGGAGAGAGAGGCTAAGGGCGGGAAGGCACTGCACAGAGACAGTCAGGAGAGAGAGAGGCTGTGGACGGGAAGGCACTGCACAGAGTCAGTCAGGAGAGAGGGAGAGGCTGAGGATGGGAAGGCACTGCACGGAGTCAGTCAGGAGAGAGAGAGGCTGAGGATGGGAAGGCACTGCACGGAGTCAGTCAGGAGAGACAGAGAGGCTGAGGATGGGAAGGCACTGCACTGAGTCAGTCAGGAGAGAGAGGCTAAGGGCGGGAAGGCACTGCACGGAGTCAGTCAGGAGAGAGAGAGGCTGAGGACGGGAAGGCACTGCACGGAGTCAGTCAGGAGAGAGAGAGGCTGAGGACGGGAAGGCACTGCACAGAGTCAGTCAGGAGAGAGAGAGAGGCTGAGGACGGGAAGGCACTCCACGGAGTCAGTCAGGAGAAGCCAAATGCAAAGGCCATTATTTCCCCCCATAATTAATGCTCTTAGTAGGGACATTCAAATGAAATTGGCCTGCTGCAGCACCTCCATCCAGAGAGAGGGGTCATCCTGGGGTGAACTCTGCTACACAACCCTCACACAGGGGGTGGGATTTGTATTAGCGGGGGTGGGAGTTGTATTAGCAGGGGGTGGGAGTTGTATTAGCGGGGGTGGGAGTTAAGTGTTTTAAGGGACTAAAATCGAGTAAACAAAGGGGATGCACTTTGTCTTGTTGTCTGGGATACCATTCCCCCATGTCCACCATCAATTTGACCCCTGCGCTCACATCCCTCCACCTTTCCAAAACTTTAACGGCTGGTGGATGGAGGAGACATGTGTAACCCACGGTGGAAGTGGCCCAGACACGTCTGAAGACCAGAGCTCCTGCGTGGGTGCATTAGGAGCAAAGCCTTCCTGGTTACTGTAAGATGAGCCACCCCCCAGTCAAAGTCTCCCCTTTCCTCCCCCACTCTAACCCCATTTTAATCGGCATCTCCCACCCACTCACACGCCGAGAGCGCGGACCGACTGGCCGGCCAACGGCAGAGCTGGAAGGCCCGATCTAAGTGAGCTGGCTGCAGCCGGCCGTTGCACCAGGGGACTCTCCCAGGGACCATAAAGCCTCCAGCAGCCACATTAACTTCTGCCTGGTGTGTTGAAGGCCCAGATTCTTTATTCACAAGAACAGGGAGGAGAAAAGAGAAACAACAAAGAGTCTGGATGGATAAGAAAGCTGCAGCAGGGAACAGATGTGCCTCCCGCTACCAGATAACAGCACATGATGATTTCAACGTTTCAAATTTGTTCCAGTGTGCCTTTGCAATAACATAATACAATTATTTTTTTGCTTTAACTTTGTCCTTTGTTTGCGTCTCTTGGCATTTCCAAACTTACATGCTGACCAGACCGGACACGGCGCATGCGCCGCAAAATAAATTTTGAAATCCATGTTATTCAATTATTGCACCCACACTGCCAACGAGCGTCTGCGACGCAAAGGGCTAAAGTAGAAGTCCTTCCTATTTCTGACGCAGATTGCGCTGAAAGTCCTGCCTCTCCCATCTCCTCATTGGTTTACAGAAGCAGGTACCCACGTGACATCTCCTCATTGGTTATACCCACATGGGTGATTGAAAGACGAACTTTGTTGCCGGTTGTCGTGGTAATACAATGAAAGTTTAGATGCGATCACCATATAAATTCAAAGATGTAAAAGCCTGGAAGGAGGAGAGATGACTAGAAACGATTCGGTTGGCCGTTTTATGTGTGGATTAATTGTCGGAGTAGAGGTCCTTGTGCATTTCAGGTAAAATAACAACTCAATGTTTATATCCCAGGACAAATTAACTAGCAACAGCAAGCTAGCTAAATAGGACAAATTAACGTTAGCTAGCAAGTGCAAGCTAGCTAACTAAATTGCCATACATGTTTAATGCTTTTCGACCTGTCCCCAAATTAATGTCATTGGTTCAGACTTTGTTTTGATATTTTAACCTGCGTGTCGTGATCGCGTTTGGTGTGGGGGGGCAAAATACATTTATGCACGATAGCGCACGCGCGCAGCCGGTTTGGGTTCCGTGTTACTTGAAGGACTGCACACTTAAAAACAGCCAAGACCCGTGTTTGATTTGAGTGATGCATGTGGTGCTAAAATCTGCATGGCAGTAATAAAATAAACAGTAAACATGTTGTTCCTGATGAATGAGGCCCCTCGTACCAACCATTGTAATTTTGTAAATGACGGCTCTCTATTGCAAGACGTATTATTCACCCAAGTTGTCAAAAATCGAGCCAGTGGTGTCAGATATCGCGGCGGGTTAGTTAGACTCATATCCCTGAGCATGTGTGCAAAAGCTTTTGCATGTGTGCAAAAGCAGACCTTATTATGAGTCACGGAGGCAAATTTGTTCCTTGTGAGGAGAGGGACCTATGTACCGAATTGCATGACTTTAGGTCAAATGGGGTGAGGGACATGACCTTTCAAAGTTTTTATTTTCAAACTCTTGTTATAGCGCCACCATCTGGCCAATCAGTGTAATTTTCATCTCTATGGAAAGATGCATCATTCACCCAAGTTGTCAAAATCAGGCCAGTGCTGTCTGAGATTGCTCATGCGACTAAAGAATGAACGGAGACAGACCCAGTCCCCTCCCTGATTTCATCGTGGGGGACAATAAACATAATTGTAGAATTGAGACTGGTCAAAAAGTTAAGAGACAATGAAGGTGTTGGGAGGATAAGCTGACGTAATACAATGCAGTCATTCCAAGCCGTTTGCATGACAGTTGGAGATTTTTGAACACACCAGACAGAACAATGAGCTAAACATTAGCTGATAAATATAGCAGCTATCCCAGGAAGTCCCAGACACCTGCCCCCTACCTATTAACCCTATCCATTTCCCCTCCCATAGTTGGAGTGGCTACATCTCAATTTGCAAACCACTTCTGACAGAGGACTTTCTGCATTTGAAGATGGAGTCAGAAGGAGGGTAGATGCTACTATGGCAAATGTAGGCTTTACAGTAGACTGGCAAGAGAATAGAGATTGATAGACACCTGCCTGTTCCTGATTCCAAAGAATGTAATAAATACAACTTCCACTACGGGGTAGTAAAGAGTAATATCTATTAAATCCACACAAACTGACAGATATTTCATCCAGTGTGTAACTGGATGATGGATATTATTATATAGACTAATCTAGAGTTGTAGACAAATGTGTGAGTTGATGATCATGAAAAGCGTTGGAAAAAAATATTTGATTTTATTGCAAGAGCAAAAGTTCTTTATTAAGACAAGAAAATGGATTCTACTTAAAATAACCAAAGTAAAACAGTCACATTTTAGTAAAATAAAGTTGATTAAAAAAATTAAATCAACTTTATTTTACTCAAATGTGACTAATGTGTTTTACTTTGGTTATTTTAAGTATAATTAATTTTCTTGTATAGAGAGAGCTATACACATACACACTACATGACCAAAAGTATGTGGACACCTGCTTGTCAAACACAGGTAGCCTAGTGGTTAGAGCGTTGGACTAGTAACCGAAAGGTTGCTAGATCGAATCCCCGAGCTGACAAGGTAAAAATCTGTCGCTCTGCCCCTGAACAAGGCAGTTAACCCACTGTTCCTAGGCCATCATTGTAAATAAGAATTTGTTCTTAACTGACTTGCATGGTTAAATAAATATATTTTTTAAACATCTCACTCCAAAATGAATATGGAGGAGTTGGTTGCTCTCTTTGCTGCTATAACAACCTCCACTCTTCTGGGAAGGCTTCCCACTAGATGTTGGAACATTGCTGAGGGGACTTCAGATTTCATTCAGCCTTCCAGCCGGGGAAGTTTCCCATCCAAATGATGAAGGCAAAATCAGCAGCAACGTCTATCAGGTTAAAGGAGGCGCACTGGCCCCCTATTGATCTTTTTCTCAATGTCTACATCGCAGCGAGCTTATTGAGATTGGCAACAGCACTCTTGGTGGCATCGTAGTGTTGTAGGATCACTGGTTTCTGATGCTCGCCCTCAACCTTGGTGTCATGGTGCCTGGTGGACAGCGCCTGTACGGCCATGCCTGGTGATGGAACGTGGGACACCAAGGTAAGCAGCGCACGGAAGCCGAACAATGAACTGTAGATCTGTCTGCCATGGTTAGCCTTCATCGTCTCTGGAATGTGCTGGATCTAACAGTGCCGATGTTAGTCCACCTTTAAGAAGCTTTTCAGCTAATGGTACAGCTGTATAGTTCTCTGTGGTGATATTTCACTTTTGCACCAAGGAGCCACAAGCCCTTGAGAACTTACTTAGAGCGACTGCGTGTCTTTCCATGTGGTTTGCCGAGGTATGCCTCTACTTTGAGGGTAGCTCAGGCCTGGGGTAGCTGGTCTCGGTCGCAGTTCCACCAGATCTTTATCACATTTGTCAGGCTTCAATTGGATGCTTTGTCGGGAAACTATATCAACCTCCGAAAATAAAGAGCTGCTTATCCACACAGATCTGTGCCAGGAATAAGATATTTTTGGTAGCTGGGCTACAAACATGCTCTAGATATCCATGAAAGGGGCAAGCTTGTCTGCTGCAATTCGTTCATGCCTCGTTGCTCTGTTGTCAAACCTCATGTATTTCATAATGCGTTGGAACCTTTCCAGGACATAGTTGCAGTAAACACTGGTCTGCCGTCAGCTTCTGACCAGAGGGAAGTTTGAGTCTCATTTATGCACAATCCTGCTATAAATCAAAAGACCAATAGGCTGTCATTGTAAATAAGAATTTGTTCTTAACTGACCTGCCTAGTTAAATAAAATGCAGACGTAGATTTTTTTCAGGGATGGCTCTTATTCCGTTCATGTATTCTTTATTTAGCTTCCGTTTGTTTCAAGCGCAATCGTGTCAATCATCTCTAAGGTCAGAAACAAATTAAACGATTCTTCAACTGCTTTGTAATATCTGGTTGATTTAGACATTTCTCTGCTGCTGCACACCTTTGACCTCCACACTGTGCCATTTCTGTCAAAATATGGTGTTACATCACCATGCTTTTTAGCTGCAAGCCTTTATTGCTACCATGGCCTTTGACCCCAGCACTCCACTCTTCTCGCCCCCATTCAGAGCGAGCCTGCAAGGGTGCAACTTCAGTGTCACTATACTCAGAAGTCTTTGAAATATGATTGAAACCACTCCCTGAATTGTCCTGAGTGTTCCTGCTGGCATTTTTTACAGAAAATAAAACATTGGCGTCACCCAAATTTACCTTGAAGAGTGGAACTCAAGATGAAGGTAAATATTTTAGCTTTAAAACAGATTGCCCCCATCCACCTAGCATAATGTGTTATAAAAAAACACTTTAAAAATATCTATTAACAAATATAAAGGTCATTTAGATTTTTCATATCGTTATACCTGGCAAATAACATTTCAGTATGTCAGTAGAGCATATGATGAGCTCTACTTCTGCAGCTGATCGTCTGTCGGCTCAAAGTTAAGTGACACACGTCCCCTCCCTTGAGGGTACATGTCACTGGATATTATGTTTATGTAGTAACCCAAGGGTGGTTTTGACTGTGGGTCAAAATTTCCTGAATGTATTTCTAGCATTTGATATCCTCATGGATTTATCAGACAAAGATATGTATGCCTGGGTGGAAAATGTCACTCGAAAATGTCAGGTCTAACGAAATGGCTACCATTCCTTGATAACTCAAGTATAGGGTGGAGAACATCTTTCAATTTTACAGTACATTTCCTGCAATCCTACACATTTTGCCACGGGGTGGAGAGAAATCTTTGCGGTTTTCAAGCTAATTTCCTGCAATTCTACAACTTTTGCCATGACTTATGCCATGTTAATATGATATCTGAGTGAGAGTGACTAACAAAATCAAATGGGGGCCCCCTGGAAGTCAGGGCCCCTGGGCATGGGCCGGGTCAGTATTATATAGTTTAGACACACTGGCAAGTTTAGATAGCTGGCAAGTCTAACTTACCAATCTAAAATGTTTGGCTGACATGGCTAATTGAGTGACTATCAATGACTGACAGAAGAAAAACAGCTTATAAACAACCACATTACTATATTGCACCTTGTGTATTCTACCCTTCTACCTCTCAACAGTGAGTTAAGACTAGAGGTCGACCGATTAAACGGAATGGCCGATTAATTAGGGCCGATTTCAAGTTTTCATAACAATCGGAAATCGGTATTTTTGGACACCAATTTGGCCGATTTAAAAAATATATATATTTACACCTTTATTTAACTAGGCAAGTCAGTTAAGAACACATTCTTATTTTCAATGACGGCCTAGGAACGGTGGGTTAACTGCCTTGTTCAGGGGCAGAACGACAGATTTTTACCTTATCAGCTCGGGGATTCGTTTTTGCAACTTTCCGGTTACTAGTCCAACGCTCTAACCACCTGCCTTACATTGCACTCCATGAGGAGCCTGCGTGGCAGGCTGACTACCTGTTACGCGAGGGCAGCAAGAAGCCAAGGTAAGTTGCTAGCTAGCATTAAACTTATAAAAAACAATCAATCTTCACATAATCACTAGTTAACTACACATGGTTGATGATATTACTAGTTTATCTAGCGTGTCCTGCGTTGCATATAATCGATGCGGTGCTTGTTAATTTCTCATTGAATCACAGCCTACCTCAACAAACGGGTGATGATTTAACAAGCGCATTTGCGAAAAAAAGCACTGTTGTTGCACCAATGTACCTAACCATAAACATCAATGCCTTTCTTTAAAATCAATACACACGTATATATTTTTAAACCTGCATATTTAGTTAATATTGCCTGCTAACATGAATTTCTTATAACTAGGGAAATTGTGTCATATCTCTTGCGTTCCGTGAAAGCAGTCAGGGTATATGCAGCAGTTGGGGACGTCTGGCTTGTTGCGAACTGTGTGAAGTCCATTTATTCCTAACAAAGACCGTAATTAAATTTGCCAGAATTGTACATCATTATGACATAACATTGAAGGTTGTACAATGTAACAGCAATATTTAGACTTAGGGATGCCATCCGTTAGATAAAATACGAAACGGTTCCGTATTTCACTGAAAGAATAAACGTTTTGTTTTCTAAATGATCGTTTCCGGATTCGACCATTTTAATGACCTAAGGCTCGTATTTCTGTGTGTTATTATGTTATAATTAAGTCTATGATTAGAGCAGTCCGACTGAGCGATGGTAGGCACCAGCAGGCTCGTAAGCATTCATTCAAACAGCACTTTCGTGCGTTTGACAGCTGTTTATGACTTCAAGCCTATCAACTCCCGAGATTAGGCTGGTGTAACCGATGTGAAATGGCTAGCTAGTTAGCGGAGTGCGAGCTAATAGCGTTTCAATCGGTGACGTCACTTGCTCTGAGACTTGGAGTAGTTGTTCCCCTAGCTCTGCAAGGGCTGCGGCTTTTGTGGAGCGATGGGTAACGATGCTTCGAGGGTGGCTGTTGTCGACGGTGAGCATTCGCCCACTGAAGTCGCTTACAACCCTGGTGAGGACGACAAGCACGCAGATGAGCTTCCCTGAGATGGTTTCTGACAGTTTGTGCAGAAACTCTTCGGATGTGCAAACCCACAGTTTGATCAGCTGTCCGGGTGGCTGGTCTCAGACAATCCCGCAGGTGAAGAAGACTGATGTTGAGGTCTTGGGCTGGCCTGGTTACAAATGGTCTGCGGTTGTGAGGCCAGTTGGATATACTGCCAAATTCTCTAAAACGACATTGACCTCCAGTAACTTATGGTAGAGAAATTAACATTAAATTCACAAGCAACAGCTCTGGTGGACATTCCTGCAGTCAGCATGCCAAATGCACTCTCCCTCAAAACTTGAGACATCTGCAGCATTGTTGTGTGACAAAACAGCACATTTTAAAGTGGCCTTTTATTGTCGCCAGCACACATGTGTAATGATCACGCTGTTTAATCAGCTTCTTGATATGCCACACCAGTCAGGTGGATGGATTATCTTGGCAAAGGTGAAATGCTCACTAAGAGAGATGTAAACAAATTTTAGCACAACATTTAAGAGAAGCTTTTTATGCATATGTCAAATTTCTGGGATCTTTTATTTCAGCTCATGAACCCAACACTTTTTGCGTTTATATTTTTGTTCAATGTAGATGTATTTTGCAAGCACACAAATATGTCACCTTGTTGAATCCGGAGCAGCCAAGATACAAAAAGTAAAGTCACAAAATAAAATAGATTCCCACACAATGTTGAACGCTATCACAGTTTATTGAGTGCAAGGTCTGATAAAGTCAAGACTTTTAGGTCAAAACGTTTGCACTCAAACTGCCTTTAACTTGCCTAAAGTTTTTCCTGCCGAGGTCACGTGGTCAGGAAAAACTCTGGACCCTACTATACTGCTTCTGTAAAAGAAATAAGACTCCCATATTCACCGTAGGTGTATTCTTATCTGTTGCAGGCGGTTCAGTAGCTGTTTCAACACTACTACTCTTCGTCAGAATCTCATCAAGAATGACAGCATCATCATCATCATCATCTTCTTCATCATCCCCTTCTTCAGCATCCTCTTCTTCATCGTGGCTGTCACTCCCAGAGTCTTCCAGTCCAGAGAACATACTCTCCTCGCTATCTGAGAGGTCTGCATCTTCCTCCTCCCCAGCCTTCTTCTCAGTGACATCTTTGTCAAATATGGGAAGCTGAAATATCAGAGAGAGAGAAAAACAGACACATACAGATTTGATGGGCGAAACATGAATGAGTAAGCACTTTAACGGATACAAAATTAATATAGAATCTTCGAACGTTAGCTAGTTACCTGACCCAAGTGATACATTGGCAATAGCACAAGGATGCTTGCTAGCTGATCAAGGTGAGACAGACAATTAGCTAGTTATTATTTATACAAAAACATCCGTACTTATTTTAGTACCAAATACATCAGGGGGCTGTGATTAACACACAAAAGTTAGTTCGGGAAAAAACGGCAGTGTTTTAGTCTGCACATCCACATTTTCCTGCATAGCCAACGTGTTAGCCTAGCTAGCTGGTTAGCTCCGAATTACAAGTGTTAGCTAACGTTACCCTTTTACCGCATATACATTTCAGAAATACTTTCGTACCTGGTCCTCGTCCTCTTCAACAACTCTTTTCTTCGCACTCTTTTCTTTAGCTTTACTCATGGTGCCGTTTTTCTGTGATTCAAGATTCACCGTACGCATGCTTCTTGAACGTCAACAGCCGAACATGTGGGACTCCGGTAAGAGGTCAGAGTTGAAAGTTGAACGTCTGTTTTAAAACTGCGGTTTTCTAGAACGATTATAAAAATATAGATTATATTATTTTTTGGATATTTTTTGGAACATAACAACATACTTTGATACCTAAAGTGATTCAGCCTAAATACGTTGCAAATTGATTAAGTAAAAAAAAAAATGGTGTATTTTATATTTTATCGTTGCATCTTGTGTTATATTATTTTATAAATACTATAAGTTAACTATATACTATTTTGGCATTTAATTCATGACATTTTAGTTGTGATTTATGGATAAATTATTTTGTTCTTCCCCTTGATGATGTCACAAAATGGCGACCACCATGCGCCTGTGCAATGGCCTTTTTCTACGCACTTTGTAGCTGTGTCTTGTTGATGGAAATTTCCGTTCATAATAGTTTCTCAATTATAAGTCATATATTCATTCGTTTTAGAAAAATGTTCATTTAGGTGAATACTGCGTCATTGCCAAACGGAATTATAGAATTGTTGCAGCAAATATCGAACTGTCAAGAGCATTGTGCTTGTTTTTCACTGGAGTTCTTTCCCTTGTGCTATTTTTGAAGTTGATCAACTTTTGAAGTTATTATTTTTCGTTGATATGGAGTTCCACGGTGGTGGGTCTGGTGGGGTCGTGGTCAGTGGCAGTAATGTACCTGCATTTCTTACGAAACTTTGGACTCTTATTGAGGATCCGGACACCGATCCTCTGATATGCTGGAGCCCAGTGAGTTAACTAGTTTGCTAGCTACTAATGCTATCTAACCTGCTAGCTAGCTAGCTGCTGGACATCTAAGTAAATTAACATAGACTTGGTTCGCTTTATAGACAGTTTGTCAACCAAGATGGTTTCACATTTCATATGTGATGTTAGCGGGGCATCACTTATATCTAGTTAACGTTAGTTATATGATCAAACATACAGTGTACTAACGTTAACTAGATTTATCTAGTGTTAGCTAACGTCCTAACCAGATTATACGAGTAACGAACTCTGAGTCCTAAAGATGTAGCTAGGTTAGCTATCCAGCTAACTAACTAGACAATTTAGCTAATTTGGTAAAACGTGAAGGTGATACATTTATTCGTATGCAATTAATCAGCGAAAAAAAGCTAGGCCAAGGGCCGGGGAAGCTTCGTGGCGGAAGGTTTTGTTAGTCCACGCGTCAGCTGTTCCTGGGTGTCAATTATCATTAGCTAACTATGTTAGTTAGCTGCAGACAGGTGGCTTGCTAACATAGCTAACTACTTCATTTGGTTAACTGTGAGTGTAGACAGTATGTAGCTGTCTGTGTCCAAAAAGCCATGCAAAAAAAGTAATTGAAACTAGCTAACGTTAGCTACAGCATTGTAACGAGAAAAGGGGGTGTGTGAAAAGGGGTGTGTGGCTGTATAAACAATTTGACAGCCTTTTCTCTTTGCTAGCCGCAATGTTGGAATTCTCAGTAGCCAATAAGTTGATGTTACTCTAAATTGTACAAATAACGCCGTGTCATTATCATGTCTAAAAACAAATATTATAATTTGTTCACAAATAAAAAATGTTGTCACATGCTTCATAAACCACAGCTGTAGACTAACAGTGAAATACTTTCGGCCTCTTCCCAACAATGAATAGAAAAAAGATTAATAACACGAGGAATAAATACACAATGAGTAACGATAACTTGGTACCAGTATCGAGTCGATGTGCAGGGGTACGAGGTAATTGAGGTAGATATGCATGTACAGTGCATTCGGGAAAGTATTCAGATCCCTTGACTTTTTCCACATTTTGTTATGTTGAAGCCTTAATCTAAAATGTATTTAAATTGCCCCCCCCCTCAATATACACACAACACCCCATAATGACAAAGAAAAAGAAAGGTTAGAAATGTGCCAGTTTAAAAAATAATTGGAAATATCAAATTTACATAAATATTCAGACCCTTTACTCAGTACTTTGTTGAAGCACCTTTGGCAGTGATTACAGCCTCAAGTCTTCTTGGGTATGATGCTACAAGCTTGACACATCTATATTTTGGGAGCTTGTCCCATTCTCTGCCAATCCTCTCAAGCTCTGTCAGGTTTGATGGGGAGTGTTGCTGCACAACTATTTTCAGGTCTCTCCAGAGATTTTTGATTGGGTTCGAGTCGGTGTGCTGGCTGGGCAACTCAAGGACATTCAGTCTTGTCCCGAATCCACTCCAGTGTTGTCTTGGCTGTGTGCTTAGGGTCAGTGTCCTGTTGCAAGGTGAACCTTCGCCCCAGTCTGAGGTTCTGAGCACTCTGGAGCATGTTTTCATCAAGGATCTCTCTGCATGTTGCTCAGTTCCTCTTTCCCTCGATCCTGACAAGTCTCCCAGTCCCTGCTGCTGAAAAACATCCCCACAGCATGATGCTACTCCCACCATGCTTCACCATAGAGATGGTGCCAGGTTTTTTCCAGACGTGACATTTGGCATTCAGGCCAAAGAGTTCAATCTTAGTTTCATCAGACACGAGTGTCTTGTTTCTCATGGTCTGAGAGTCTTTAGGTGCCTTTTGGCTAAACTCCAAGCAGACTGTCATGTGCCTTTTACTGACTAGTGGCATCCGTCTGGCCACTCCACCAAAAAGGCCTGATTGGTGGAGTACTGCAGAGATGGGAGAACCTTCCAGAAGGACAACCATCTCCATAGAGGAACTCTGGAGCTCTGTCAGAGTGACCGTCAGGTTTTTGGTCACCTCCCTGACCAAGGCACTTCTCTCCTGATTGCTCAGTTTGACCCGGGCAGCCAGCTCTAGGAAGAGAGTCTTGGTGGTTCCAAACTTCTGCCATTTTAAGAATGATGGAGGCCACTGTGTTCTTGGGGATCTTCAATGGTGCAGACATTTTTGATTACCCTTCCCCAGATCTGTGATTTGACACAATCCTGTCTCTGCGCTTTACAGACATTACCATTGACATCATGGCTTGGTTTTTGCTCTGACATTCACTGTCAACTGTTGGACCTTATATAGACGGGTGTTTGCCTTTCCAAATCATGTCCAATCAATTGAATTTACCACAGGTGGACTCCAATCAAGTTGTGGAAACGTCTCAAGGATGATCAATGGAAACAGGATGCACCTGAGCTCAATTTCGAGTCTCATAGCAAAGGGTCTGAATACTTATGTAAATACACTATTTCTGTTTTTTATTTAGAATACATTTGCAAAAATTTCTAAACCTATTTTTGCTTTGTCATTATGGGCTGTTGTGTATAGATTGAGGAAACAAATCAATTTTAGGATAAGGCTGTAATATAACAAAATGGGGGGGAAAGTCAAGGGGTCTGAATACTTTCCGAAGGCACTGTAGGTAGGGATTAAGTGACTTGGCAACACGATAGACAATTAACCGTTGAAGCAGCATATGTGATGTATCAAAGGAGGGTGTGTCATGCACCGGATAGGTGCTGTGAAATGTGTAGTTTTGTGGAACAAATTAGGATTAAGTGCCTTGCTCAAGGGCACATTGACATTTTTACCTTGTTGGTTACTGGCCTAACGCTCAAACAGCACCGATTTTATTATT
Organism: Salvelinus alpinus; assembly: GCF_045679555.1. Taxonomy (NCBI): domain Eukaryota; kingdom Metazoa; phylum Chordata; class Actinopteri; order Salmoniformes; family Salmonidae; genus Salvelinus; species Salvelinus alpinus. The sequence goes on along the minus strand of NC_092111.1, from coordinate 33,985,363 downwards.
CTTATTTTATTAAATGTCAAATGATGTTGCTGACTAATAAGGAATTATCTGGACTCTACCTTTTACACTCATTGACCCTGAGGGTGAAAGCATAGACAGTCATAATTATGTTTTCTCTAACTACTGGGTAGGAGACAATCCTGTATGTGTTGATACGCTGTCTATCCAAGGGCCTCCTCTGTTTATGGACTCTGGTCCAAGCAGTGGACTTCTATCTGTGCATCCATTTCCCCGAAAGTGAATAAATAGCAAAATAACTGACAAACATTCAGACAAAACACTTCTATTGCGCTTTGGCGCTGGACCATTTCCACTATTCATTGCACAGGAATTGCTTCACAATGGGGAAGTTGTAGGAGGTTTTGTGTGTGAACTAACCCCAGAATATTGAGAGTATGTAAAAGCAAATCTACTAAATAGGACATTTCTTAACTGATTTGATGAAGTATTTAGGATGCACTGCCATTAGCGGTCGGAGTCATTGTTTTCTCTTTAACCTACATAATCAGTAAGTTCTTGCGTCATGATCCAACTTGTCCATTGCCTTAGACTTCACACCATTCTCTACCTTCCATAATCACTGTAAGTAGAGCCTTTATCAGACCCAAAGTTGTGAATTAGTTTAGCTTTGTCGTAGGCCAGCCAAAGCAGCTTAACTTGATTCTTACTTCAGTACATTTTTATTTTGCCAGGGAGTCAGTAAATAAATAGTGCACAACCCCAGACCAATGTCTCTTTTACAAATGACCCGTGGTTAAAATTATAGGCCTAGCCAAGGTAAACTGGGGTTGTGCACTATTTATTTAAAGGGATACAGTAGATAAAGGTCTTTATGCCAAAATTCCGAAGTATTCCTGTAACTTTTACTGTTCTTTCTCTTCCTTTACAGAATGGCAACAGCTTCCATGTGTTTGATCAGGGCCAATTCTCCAAGGAGGTGCTTCCCAAGTATTTCAAACACAATAACATGACCAGCTTTGTACGCCAGCTCAATATGTGTGAGTTGTCATTCATGTATTTAACATGTTAGGCATGGCAATGCCATGGAATTAAAACGTGCAGTTAATCATGTGTGCTACATTATATGCAATATCGTTTAGATGAGAAGCGCCTGTATAGTTTGAATTGCTATCCTTATTTTGTTTGTCTATATATTATGGTATTTACGGTATGACACATGAAGTAGTAATTGCCACATCCCACACAAGGCTAAAGTAAGTATAGTGTAAACAGAAAAGTAGCAAATCTTATGTTGAAGAGAGATTCTACTAATGTAAATCCACATTTATACTTTTACATTTGCCTCCAGCATCTACACTGATTGGTTCTGGGTGTTTTGGTAGATTCGACCTAATTATTTGCTTATATTATAATGAGCCTTGAAACCAGCGGTGTCAAACTCATTTTGCCCCAGGGACTGCATTCGGTCTTCAACGAGGTCCGGAGGGCCGCACCAAAAATGGGTTATGTTTCCTTGCAGTCAAAGTTGGGGGGGGGGAAGTCCTCTATCCGTAATTCTTTTAATTTCCGATGCTCCCTAACTGTCTAGTGATTTATTAACAAGCTGGACAGTCAAACTATATGACTATAGGTCCGTTATCCTTACTCCACAGTTTCCATAAGGTTTTAGTCATTTTGATGTATATTGAGTTTGTTTTTACTCAAACTTCCCATGGGCCGGATTAGACCCCTTCTCGGGCGGTATCCGGCCCGCTGGGCCCTGCTTTAATTAGACTCAACGGAGGACCTTTTTCAATAGGGGCTATTTCTCAGAAGTTGAGGTAGATGTTAACATGTATTTCTTATACTGTGAAAGCCTTGAGCTTTTTGTTTGTGTCTTTAAGCAATAAGGCACGGTATATGGCCAATATACCACTGCTAAGGGCTGTTCTTATACTTGACCCAACGCGGAGTGCCTGGATACAGCACTTAGTCGTGATATATTTGCCCTATACCACACTCCCTTGTGCCTTATTGCTATTATAAACTGGTTACCAACGTAATTAGAGCAGTAAAAATAAATGTATTGTCATACCCGTGGTATACGGTCTGATATGTCACGGCTTTCAGCCAATCAGCATTCAGGGCTCGAACCTCCCAATTTATAATTGGTTATATAATCCACTTACATGTTATTTATTAAGACTGAGAAGACTTGGAGGAGGAAGATATAATTGCATGCAGTGACCTAGAAACCAGGCACATTTTACAAACAATAAATACAGGCTAGGTAATTGCCACGTATCTAGAAATTGAATGGTAGTGCCATAGTCAACTGTAAGTTGTTGTTGTTTTAACTTTCTACAGACGGCTTCCGCAAAGTAGTCCACATTGAGCAGGGTGGTCTGGTGAAGCCTGAGAAGGATGACATGGAATTCCAGCATCCCTACTTCATCCGCGGACAGGAGCCTCTGCTTGAAAATATCAAACGGAAAGTTACCAATGTAAGTGCAAAACGATGAGATGGCATCATGTGATATGTGTCTTGAATCACCTATCAAACCTTTCTTCATACTAGGCTTGACATAGCCTAGACTGTATTACCAAGATCTATAAAATGTATAGTCAGGCTCCTCAGATAGACAGCATGTCAGACAGCATGTGCTCCAAGTGCTTGGCCTGCTCTTCTGCTCTCCTCCCAGGCCAGATTGAGCTGATCTAGGGGCCTCTGTGGAGCCAGACAGCTGAGGATGGGAGGATTAGAGAAGGCAGGCCAGGGAGATGGTAATCTGATGTTGCCTGACACAGCCACTTTCTACTCTGCTCAGTCTGTTGATTTACAGCCGCTTCCATCTGCACCTTGATATAGTCTGCCTCGGGCCAACTGATCAGTTCAAGCAAAAAACTGATAACCAAATCATACTCTTTTCATTGTGTTTCCATTGTCTGTCCCTCAGGGTTCCAGTTGGGGCCAAGGCCGACACTGAAGGCTCGTTTTTATCTCTTTCCCTCCTCACTTTAATACTTTTCTTTTGCTTTAGCACTTTTCTTTGCTTTAACCATTTCATCATGTTCTCTCTCCCTTTCAGGTGTCCAATGTTAAACATGAAGACCTCAAGATGAGCTCAGACGATGTCTCGAAAATCCTGACCAACGTGCAGAACATAAAAGGCAAGCAGGAGACCATAGACTCCCAAATCATCGCCATGAAGCAGTAAGTGAAACGTTGAGAGGTTTATTCTGATTCAATCTCATGAATATTAGACGGTCGACTCAGCTTAACTAATGCATTGACGGGAACCAAATCAAACAGAATGTCTGACAAACCATAGTACAAAGTACAAACCCCTAAGTCCACAACTCCACATAGATGCAAGATTCAAAAACAGTTTCAGAATTGACTGCCCCTTGAATGAGCCAAAAATGCTCTTCACCAGCTTACCTTTAACTTCTACACAATTAGATATCCCCCCCACCCCCCACTCCCCTTGCTGCCGTGTTGCTATATTAGCAAGTATGCATACTGTGTGTCCCTGTAGTGCTGCAGTAGCCTACCATGCTGCATTAAGGCGGTGTAAGCCAGTTTATTTAAAGCTGATGATTAGGCTGCATGAGGCAGGATTCCAAAAGGCCTGTCATAGGCTGAAGTACTGTGTGTGTGTATATACACACTACATTACAAAAAGTATGTGGACACCTGCTCATTCAACATCTCATTCCAAAATCATGTGCATTAATTTGGAGGTGGTCCCCCGCTCCCCTCTTGCTGCTATAACAGCCTCCACTCTTCTGGGAAGGCTTTCCACTAGATGTTGGAACATTGCTGCGGGGACTTGCCATTCAGCCACAAGAGCATTAGTAAAGTTGGGCACTGATGTTGGCCGATTAGGCCTGGCTCGTAGTCGGCGTTCCAGTTCATCCCAAAGTTGTTCAATTGGGTTGAGGTCAGGGCTCTGTGCAGGCCAGTCAAGTTAATCCATACCTATCTCGACAAACCATTTCTGTATGGATCTCACTTTGTGCACTGTCAGCATTGTCGTGCTGAAATAGTAAGGGCTTTCCTCAAACTGTTGCCACAAAGTTGGAAGCACAGAATTGTCTATGATGTCATTGTATACTGTAGCGTTAAGATTTCCCTTCACTGGAACTAAGGTACCTAGCCCGAACCATGAAAAACAGCCCCAGACCATTATTCCTAAACTTTACAGTTGCTACTATGCATTCGGGTAGGTAACGTTCTCCTGGCATCAATCTAGATTCGTCCATCGGACTGTCAGATGGTGAAGCATGATTCATCACTCAAGCGAATGCGTTTCCACTGCTCAAGAGTCCAATGGCTGCGTGATTTACACCACTCCAGCCGACGCTTGGCATTGCACATGGTGATCTTAGGCTTGTGTGTG
>NC_092111.1:33314399-33346899 GCF_045679555.1 Salvelinus alpinus | reverse complement strand
AGACGGCTTGACTTTTTCTACATTTTGTTACGTTACAGCCTTATTTTAAAATTGATTAAATAAAAAAAAAATCTCATTAATCTACACACAATACCCCATAATGACAAAGCAAAAACAGGTTTTTAGAAATGTTTGCAAAAAACAGAAATACCTTTTTACATAAGTATTCAGACCCTTTGCTATGAGACTCGAAATTGGGCTCAGGTGCATCCTGTCTCCGTTGATCATCCGTTCCACAACTTGATTGGAGTCCACCTGTGGTAAATTCAATTGATTGGACATGATTTGGAAAGGCACACGCCTGTCTGAATAAGGTCCCACAGTTGACAGTGCATGTCAGACCAAAAAAAGGTCAAAGTAATTGTCTGTAGAGCTCTGAGACAGGATTGTGTCGAGGCACATATCTGGGGAAGGGTACCAAAACATTTCTGCAACATTGAAGGTCCCCAAGAACACAGTGGCCTCCATCATTCTTAAATGGAAAAAGTTTAGAACCACCAAGGCTCTACCTAGAGCTGGACGCTCAGCCAAACTGAGCAATCGGGGGAAAAGGACCTTGGTCAGGGAGGTAACCAAGAACCCGATGGTCACTCTGATAAAGCTCGAGAGTTCCTCTGTGGAGATGGGAGAACCTTCCAAAAGGACAACCATCTCTGCAGCACTCCACCAATCAGGCCTTTATGGTTTGGTGGCCAGACGGAAGCCACTCCTCAGTAAAAGGCACATGACAGCCTGCTTGGAATTTGCCAAAAGGCACCTAAAGGACTCTGACTATGAGAAACAAGATTCTCCTGTCTGATGAAACCAAGATTGAAATCTTTGGCCTGAATGCCAAGCGAACCTGGCACCATCCCTACGGTGAAGCATGCTGCTGGCAGCAACAGGCTGTGGGGATGTTTTTCAGCGGCAGGGACTGGGAGACTTGTCAGGATCAAGGCAAAGATGAACGGAGCAAAGTACAGAGAGATCCTTGATGAAAACCTACTCCAGAGTGAACAGGACCTCATAGCCTGGTTCCTCTCTAGGTTTCTTCCTAGGTTTTGGCCTTTCTAGGGAGTTTTTCCTAGCCGCCGTGCTTCTACACCTGCATTGCTTGCTGTTTGGGGTTTTAGGCTGAGTTTCTGTACAGCACATCGAGATATTAGCTGATGTACGAAGGGCTATATAAAATAAACTTGATTTGATTTGATGACTGGAGCGAAGTTTCCAACAGGACAATGACCCTAAGCACACAGCCAAGACAATGCAGGAGTGGCTTCAGGACAAATCTCTGGATGTCCTTGAGTGGCCCAGCCAGAGCCCAGGCTTGAACCCGATCGACCATCTCTGGAGTGACCTGAAAATAGCTGTGTGGCAATGCTTCCCATCCAACCTGACAGAGCTTGAGAGGATCTGCAGAGAAGAATGAGAGAAACTCCCCAAATACAGGTGCGTTAAGCTTGTAGCGTCATAACCAAGAAGACTTGTTATCGCTGCCAAAGGTGCTTAAACAAAGTACTGAGTAAAGGGTCTGAATACTTATGTAAATGTGATATTTCATTTTTCATATAAAAAACAGTTTTTGCTTTGTCATTATGGGGTATTGTGTGTTGATTGATGAGGGGGAAAACAATTTAATCAATTTTAGAACAAGGCTGTAACGTAACAAAATGTGGGAAAAGTCAAGGGGTCTGAATACTTTCCAAATGCACGGTATGCATGAAAGCACACACACACACACACACACACACACACACACACACACACACACACACACACACACACACACACACACACACACACACACACACACACACACACACACACACACACACACACACACACACACACACACACATGATCAATGTACACAGCAGGTACAGGTACATCTTAAATCAATACCATAGACTACATCCTGTTGCCCTGTATGACAGACAACAACCTCTCAGCAGAGCAGACTAAACACCGACAGTTCAGTTCAGTACAGCCACATCTCTGTATACACACTATGTCCTTGGATGCCGCATGTGGACACAGTCTGCCAGCCCAAGGTCGCCAGTTGTTTCTCCTCCCAGTCCTCCCAGTCCTCCTAACACATCCTGATATTGGAGGATGGAAGGAGAGAGAGAATCAGGGGAGACAGAGGGAGAGGAAGGGAAAGGGGGGAGTAAGCTAGGGGAGGGACGGCAGGGAAACCATGCCTGAAGCCTTGTAAGAATCTCAGCGCATGGGTCCCAAATAGCAGCCTATTCCCTATTTCGTGCACTTTTGGCCAGAGCCCATAGGGCCATATTCCACAGGGCTTTGGTCAAAGATAGTGCACTACATGGGGAATATGTTTACATTTGGGACACAGATTCAGAGTTAATGGTCCTTCTTCTCGCACCAATCAATCACGGCTAATCTCTCTCTCTCCCTGCGTTCCCCAGAGTGGTCCGCCATCCGGCGTAACGCCATGATCCCATCTCTCACTCGCCACCGCCGCCTGCCAAACAGTCCAGTCAGCTAGGAAGCAACACCATACAACTCCAATCCCAGAGCTCTCTCTCGCTCTCTCTCTCTCCAATCCCAGAGCGCTCTCTCCCTCTCTCTCTCCAATCCCAGAGCGATCTCTCTCTCTCTCTCTCTCTCTCTCTCTCCAATCCCAGAGTGATCTCTCTCTCTCTCCAATCCCAGAGCTCTCTCTCTCTCTCTCCAAACCCAGAGAGCTCTCTCCCTCTCTCTCTTTCCAATTGCAGGGCTCTCTCTCTCTCTTTTCAATCACAGGGCTCTCTCTCTCTTTCTCCAATCCCAGAGCTCTCTCTCTCTCTCTCTCTCCAATCCCAGATCTATCTCTCTCTCCAATCCCAGAGCTCTCTCTCTCTCTCTCTCTCTCCAATCCAAGAGCTCTCTCTCTCTCTCTCTCTCTCTCTCTCCAATCCCAGAGCTCTCTCTCTCTCTCTCTCTCTCTCTCTCTCTCTCTCTCCAATCCCAGAGCTCTCTCTCTCTCTCTCTCTCTCTCTCTCTCTCTCTCTCTCTCTCTCTCTCTCTCTCTCTCTCTCTCTCTCTCTCTCTCTCTCTCTCTCTCTCTCTCTCTCTCTCTCTCTCTCTCTCTCTCTCCATACCCAGATCTCTCTCTCTCTCTCCATACCCAGATCTCCCTCTCTCTCTCTCTCTCTCTTCAATCCCAGAGCTCTCTCTCTCTCACTCCAATCCCAGAGCTCTCTCTCTCTCTCTCCAATCACAGTGCTCTCTCTCTCTCTCTCTCTCTCCTATTCCAGAGCGCTCTCTCTCTCTCTCTCTCTCCAATCCAAGAGCTCTCTCGCTCTCTCTCCAATCCAAGAGCTCTCTCTCTCTCTCTCTCCATACCCAGATCTCTCTCTCTCTCTCTCTCCATACCCAGATCTCCCTCTCTCTCTCTCTCTCCACTCCCAGAGCGCTCTCTCTCTCTCTCTCTAATCCCAGAGCTCTCTCTCTCTCTCTCTCCTATTCCAGAGCGCTCTCTCTCTCTCGCTCTCTCTCTCCAATCCAAGAGCTCCCTCTCTCCAATCCCAGAGCTCGCCCTCTCTCTCTCTCTCCAATCCGAGAGCGCGCTCTCTCTCTCCCTCCACTCCCAGAGCGCTCTCTCTCTCTCTCTCTCTCCATACCCAGATCTCTCTCTCTCTCTCCTATCCCAGAGAACACTCTCTCTCTACAATCCCAGAGCGCTCTCTCTCTCTCTCAATCCCAGAACGCTCTCTCAATTCAATTCAATTTCAATTCAATTCAATGGGCTTTATTGGCATGGGAAACATATGTTAACATTGCCAAAGCAAGTGAGGTAGATAATATACAAAAGTGAAATAAACAATAAAAATGAACAGTAAACATTACACATACAGAAGTTTCAAAAGAATTAAGACATTACAAATGTCATATTATGTATATATACAGTGTTGTAACGATGTACAAATGGTTAAAGTACAAAAGGGAAAATGAAAATAAATAAGCATAAATATGGGTTGTATTTACAATGGTGTTTGTTCTTCACTGGTTGACCTTTTCTTGTGGCAACAGGTCACACATCTTGCTGCTGTGATGGCACACTGTGGTATTTCACCCAGTAGACAGTAGATATGGGAGTTGATCAAAATCGGGTTTGTTTTCGAATTCTTTGTGGATCTATGTAATCTGAGGGAAATATGTATCTCTAATATGGTCATACATTTGTCAGGAGGTGAGGAAGTGCAGCTCAGTTTCCACCTCATTTTGTGGGCAGTGTGCACATAGCCTGTCTTCTCTCTCTGTCACTCTGTCACTCTGTCACTCTCTCACTCACTCACTCACTCACTCACTCACTCACTCACTCACTCACTCACTCACTCACTCACTCACTCACTCACTCACTCACTCACTCACTCACTCACTCACTCACTCACTCACTCACTCACTCACTCACTCACTCTCACTCACTCACTCGTTAGTGTTCTCCTGTCTCTTGGCCCAGTGGAGCCAGGCTCTCCAGACTGCGGATCCTGAACTCCACAGCCCAGCACCAGCCCAGGCATGCAGAGCCACACCCAGGGGGTAGGCTCATACTCAGAGGGGCTAATACGTTCACTCCACTACATTGACTTGGGGCTGTGAGAACACTCCATTGACTTGGGGCTGTGAGAACACCACGGGTTGAAAGGTTTTTACTCAGTGACCCAAATAAAAACGCTGTCTTTTCCTTTCCAAGAAGCATAAAGAAACCAGTGTGAATGCGTTGTGACCCGCTGCTTTGGGGGCTGTAACCAGCTAAGCACTACTTATCATTTCAGAGGCATCTCGTTTAATTGAAGTCACAGAAAAGTAATTGACTCCATGGGAGAGTTTCATCCTTCCATCCCACCTTTTCCCCCCGCGGGACCAAGCAGAGCAAACAAACATGAAAAAGCAACAGCTTCACGTCGGGTCAATAGCATCAAAGAACTTTCAAAGAACCTCCCCCAACCCTCCCGGAATCCTCCCGGAATACACCACTGAGGGCCGCCTTTCATCACGACTCTGCACCCTGAACTTCCAATCCCACTGCTGATTTGTCAAAGGTCACCAGGGCTCTTTTAAACATCTCAACCAATGGCGTTGGCGTTTAGGGAGGACGTTGCCCTGTCAGAAGCTCCGATCTTGACAGGCTCTGAGGAGCTGAGGAGGTGTCTGGAGGAGTTGAAAAGATTTCTTAATTAGCTCTGAACATCCACTTAGTCCGTACCCCCGGTGTACCCTGACGAGTCTGTGCCAACCGCCAACAACATCAAAGGCCAATCGACTTTGGAAGTCAAATTTAGATCTGTAATTCGGTTTGCTGTTAAACCATGATGGTGGGATGGTAGTTAGTGGGCTGTCATGTAAACAGACTCTGTGCTGTATTAGAAGAGCCTATTAAGATGTACAGTACAACAATGTTCATTTGTGGAGGATATTTGACTGATCAAAGTTTCGCTCCGGTCACAAGACACATAATACAGTATGCCCACTGTTACAGACACACAGCACAATAATCAATCAACAACAATCATCCAGCTTCCTTTATCGTGTTTAGTGACCTAAATAACAGTTACAGCAGCAATATCAATCACAGTTTTAACAAAGCCAAACATTACAGTCATGACAGTTTGTGGTCCAAATATGGTGTGCCAGGATCCAAAAAGCCATTCACACACCAAACAGTCCTGTCAAAGCAAAATCCACCCCTCAATCAATCCTGGCAAGGCTAAGTTTACCCCAACCAATCCTGGCAAGGCTAAGTCCAACCGTAATCAATCCTAGCAAGGTGAAGTCCATCCCTCAACGAATCCTGGCAGAGCTGAGTCCACCAGCTCTCTACACATCGGCCCTTACCCAGTAGCAGGAGTAGAGGGTTGCCAAGTGTTTCTTTCCGGCATGCCTTGCCAACACCCCACATCCCAGCTGGCTTGGTAAGGAGAGGGTCTGGCTAGCAGAGGAAGAGGACAGGAGGTGGCAGAGTGGCTCATATCCTCCTGAACCAAAAATAACCACAACGAAGCCTGCTGCTGATTTGGCCTCACTGGCGGACATGTTGGTGCCCCAGATCCAGAACCATTATCCCTATTAGAGAATCTAGTGGTGCCACCAAGATGTGGGTGTTAGATTGGGGAAAATGCTGGGCCCTTATTCACCACAGTCAGTAATGGCAAGGAAATACTCTGGGTCCTTGTAATACTCTACAATTATAGGGGGCAGTTTTTCCCTAGAAAGTTCACATGACAAACGTGGTCAGAGTATGTTTTTGTTAATATAAATGGGAGAGAAATGGTGGTCAGATGTACCTCCAAGCTGTACTCCTCCACGGTCCTCTTCAGCGGATCAACGATCTGCCAGCAGATGAGGATGCACAGGTCAATCAGCAGCATCCCACCCACAATGATCAGCAGCTTCTGGTCCTTGATAATCTGGAGGGAAGAAGAGAAGAGAGAGAATGATAGGGGAGAGAGGGTGAGAGAGGTGGCAGTAGGTACACTTTTAGAAAAAGGGACATGTACTTGGAAAGGGTGCTACCTGGAACCAAATAGGGCTCTACCTGGAACCAAATAGGGCTCTACCTGGAACCAAATAGGGCTCTACCTGGAACCAAAAAGGGCTCTACCTGGAACCAAATAGGGCTCTACCTGGAACCAAAAAGGGCTCTACCTGGAACCAAATAGGGCTCTACCTGGAACCAAAAAGGGCTCTACCTGGAACCAAATAGGGCTCTACCTGGAACCAAATAGGGCTCTACCTGGAACCAAATAGGGCTCTACCTGGAACCAAATAGGGCTCTACCTGGAACCAAAAAGGGCTCTACCTGGAACCAAATAGGGCTCTACCTGGAACCAAATAGGGCTCTACCTGGAACCAAATAGGGCTCTACCTGGAACCAAATAGGGCTCTACCTGGAACCAAATAGGGCTCTACCTGGAACCAAATAGGGCTCTACCTGGAACCAAAAAGGGCTCTACCTGGAACCAAATAGGGCTCTACCTGGAACCAAATAGGGTCTCTACCTGGAACCAAATAGGGCTCTACCTGGAACCAAATAGGGCTCTACCTGGAACCAAATAGGGCTCTACCTGGAACCAAATAGGGCTCTACCTGGAACCAAAAAGGGCTCTACCTGGAACCAAAAAGGTTGTCCTACATTGACACATGAAGGTAGCTCCTTTTTAAATGTAGGGAGGGTAGGGAGGGATGAGAGGTAGGATACAGTGAGCTGGTAAAAGACACCAACCCGAGCGGGAGTCGCATAAATCAACATAGACCCTCTTTTGTGTTGGTGAACTTTAGAGGATGAAAGGTGGGCCACCCCGCCCCCTCCCGTCTGATCTTTATTTTGAACAGCGTTTGACCCCGCCGCTGTCCACATCAAAGCAAAGGTCAGGAGAACACAGACACGGACGCACTTGAGAGAAATCACTTCATATAAATGATGTGGTCTCTCTTTAACACTCTCTCTCTCTCGCTCTCGCTCTCTCCACCGCCACAGACAGAAGACGGTGGGCTCAGAATGGAATGGGGGATTGATTTAACACTCTCTCTCTCTCCACCGCCACAGACAGAAGACTAGACTCAGAATGGAATGGGGGATTGGTTTTGATGTGTCGTCTTCTGATGGCTACTGGGATTGGACAAATAGGAGAGTGGAACGTTGTGTGTATTACAAAGAGACAGGGGCTGGCGATGTAGTCAAGGTGCCAGAGGTTTCCAAATAGCTACAAAAACTACAAGTTATTGTCTGACCGTAACCACAGAGCTATAATTAGATTTTATATGTATTACCGCAACAATGTTCTCAGTCTGAGCATCATAGAAAATGAAAGGACACAGGGCCAGAATAGATGATCTTTAATGTAAATTAAATCGAAAATGAAATAATACTAATTAAAATAATCATTATATCACTCAGAATGTCGGAAGAATCATATCAGAAGATTGACCATGGTCTCATGTCCCTTTGGCCAAGACAGATGTCAAATTAATAAATGACCACATTCTGCTATTCCCAATGGGACATAGTGTTGTTGTGTACTGGATACAATATACGATCCACACAGCACAGTACACCACCTACAGTATCTGAGTGAATCTGTATAGCTGTGCCCCATAATAAATAAATATGCTCTCTGCTCTCCATTACCTCAGGTCTGCTAACATTAGAGCTGGCTACATCAGGCCAGCTAACGTTAAAGCTGGCTACATCAGGCCTGCTAACATTAAAGCTGGCTACATCAGGCCTGCTAACATTAGAGCTGGCTACATCAGGCCAGCTAACGTTAAAGCTGGCTACATCAGGCCAGCTAACATTATAGTTGGCTACATCAGGCCTGCTAACATTAAAGCTGGCTACATCAGGCCTGCTAACATTAGAGCTGGCTACATCAGCTACCATTAGAGCTGGCAGCATCAGGCCTGCTAACATTAGAGCTGGCTGCATCAGGCCTGCTAACATTATAGCTGGTTACATCAGGCCTGCTAACATTAAAGCTGGCTACATCAGGCCTGCTAACATTAGAGCTGGCTACATCAGGCCTGCTAACATTAGAGCTGGCTACATCAGGCCAGCTAACGTTAAAGCTGGCTACATCAGGCCTGCTAACATTAGAGCTGGCTACATCAGGCCTGCTAACATTAGAGCTGGCTACATCAGGCCTGCTAACATTAGAGCTGGCTACATCAGGCCTGCTAACGTTAGAGCTGGCTACATCAGGCCTGCTAACGTTAGAGCTGGCTACATCAGGCCTGCTAACATTAGAGCTGGCTACATCAGGCCTGCTAACATTAGAGCTGGCTACATCAGGCCAGCTAACATTAAAGCTGGCTACATCAGGCCTGCTAACATTAGAGCTGGCTACATCAGGCCTGCTAACATTAGAGCTGGCTACATCAGGCCTGCTAACATTAGAGCTGGCTACATCAGGCCTGCTAACATTAAAGCTGGCTACATCAGGCCTGCTAACATTAGAGCTGGCTGCATCAGGCCTGCTAACATTAGAGCTGGCTACATCAGGCCTGCTAACATTAGAGCTGGCTACATCAGGCCTGCTAACGTTAGAGCTGGCTACATCAGGCCTGCTAACATTAGAGCTGGCTACATCAGGCCTGCTAACATTAGAGCTGGCTACATCAGGCCAGCTAACATTAAAGCTGGCTACATCAGGCCTGCTAACATTAGAGCTGGCTACATCAGGCCTGCTAACATTAGAGCTGGCTACATCAGGCCTGCTAACATTAGAGCTGGCTACATCAGGCCTGCTAACATTAGAGCTGGCTACATCAGGCCAGCTAACGTTAAAGCTGGCTACATCAGGCCTGCTAACATTAGAGCTGGCTACATCAGGCCTGCTAACATTAGAGCTGGCTACATCAGGCCAGCTAACATTAAAGCTGGCTACATCAGGCCTGCTAACATTAGAGCTGGCTACATCAGGCCTGCTAACATTAGAGCTGGCTACATCAGGCCTGCTAACATTAGAGCTGGCTACATCAGGCCTGCTAACATTAGAGCTGGCTACATCAGGCCAGCTAACGTTAAAGCTGGCTACATCAGGCCTGCTAACATTAGAGCTGGCTACATCAGGCCTGCTAACATTAGAGCTGGCTACATCAGGCCTGCTTTCTTTATTGCATTTTAAATGCTTCTGCCTACACTGGTGGCAGTATTTCTATATTCTACTGCTGATTCATCATTAAAAGCAAGGGGATGTGGACTGTGTGAACTGTAGAATACACTGTGTACACTAGTTGTGATCAGGGAACAGAGCAGTATGCTTTCAAGGCCCTGATCCGCGGGGAATTAGATCGTCAGGGATGATCAAACGTTTGCATAGGGATGTGTATTTATTTTAGTATGAATAACACAGCTCATATCAGATCATGTACACAAACTCGTGATGTCACTGTTCTGTGTAAGCTTGTACAGTATTATGTGGACACTATGTACACTATGTTTTGTCTTCTCTATGTGTGTACACATTAGTGTGTGTGTGTGTGTGTGTGTGTGTGTGTGTGTGTGTGTGTGTGTGTGTGTGTGTGTGTGTGTGTGTGTGTGTGTGTGTGTGTGTGTGTGTGTGTGTGTGTGTGTGTGTGTGTGTGTGTGTGCAATGGTGTATCTCACTTGGTGCACATTCAAGAATACTCTGAAGTAAATCTCAGAGACAGACTACCAGGCAGACACGGAGGGAGGCTGCAGAGCAGCCTGTTTGATTGACAGGCCCTGTGCTTACCCAACACTGAACCAGGCCTCTTTAAGGAGTGAAGGAGTGCTGGGCGAACCTTGCCGAGCGGAACCCTTATTGAGCACACCCTGATTTACAGTCTTCTCTCTGAGGGAGGGGAAGGAGGGAAGGAGATGGAGGGACTGGCGAAGGGACGAAGGGATTGATGAAGAGATGGGCAAACATCACTGGGGTTCCATGGCAAACCCCCAGCAACACTCTGTTGACTGACAACAGCTATCACTTCACTTCACTCAGCCAAAGCCCCTGCACTCAATCAGTGTGTGTGGGGAGGGAGGGAAAAGGAGGGGAGGGAAGGAGCTAGGTTAACTGCTGCCCGACAGGCAGATCCTGGCCCTGCTGAACCACCAGGGAATAGGTCTTTAGATTTAAGGGCTGTCTAGCTCCACCTGGGGAGCACTCAGTTTAGTCTCTCTGCTCTGATGGAGGTGAGGGAGGAGGAACAAGAAGAGGAGGAAGAGACGGATGAACAAGAAGAGGAGGAGGAGGAGGAACAAGAGGAGGAGGAGAAACAAGAAGAAGAGGAGGAACAAGAAGAGGAAGAAGGAGGAGGAGGAAGAGAGGAGGAAAAACTGAGTCTGCATAATTGCCATAGCAACACATTTCACAGGAGCAAGAGCTGTTTTGTTGTTGTGTTTTGTTTTTCTTTGAATTACGAATTAATTAATTTGAATTAATCAAAAATAAATATTTTTAGAAGTTAACACAAAAGATCATGTCTTTTTTAGCACATTTGAAGATATCAAAATGTGCTTGTGTTTCAGATGACCGCAGACTAAAGGAGAGATGCAAACCAGCACTGACCCTGTCCCTGTCTCTTTCCATCTTTAAATATTTCTCTCTCTCTCTCTTTCTCTCTGCCTCCCACGCACTCTCTCTCTCCCACTCTCTCTGACAGCTCTCCCACACTCCCTCCTGCAGCCGTTGCCATCCGACACATCTATCCAGGATGTGATGTGAGGTGGACTATAAATATCAAAAGGCCAGCAGAGATGCAGCCACAGAGGCCTGGAAAGCCTTTACATAATCACACCAGCTACAAAAGCATATTGTGTCAGATAGATATTGGTTTGCTGTTTGGTATTTCTATTGAAGAGAGGAATGGAAATATGTCAATTGAAAACAGGTCAGTGGGTAGAGCGTGTGTTAGAGAAAAGCACACACACGTACGGACGCAAGAATGCAAACACACAAGCATGCGCACAAGCACACAAATCGCGCAAGCACCCTTTAATCCTGTAAAAAACTGCAGGCTTAAACAACGAGATGAATCACCACTCTCCCTGATGATCAGCCAGTCTCACACAGCAGTAACAGAAACCCCACACACATTCCATCAGGTTCACCACAGGGAGCATGTGTGTGTGATTGTGTGCGTGTGCACTGAACATAGAACAAAAGGTGTGTGTGGTAAATTATTTAGTGCTTGAGTCAAACTCTAGCTTGGCTTTCTCAGCTTGACTTTTTCTAGAGAAAGATCGCAGCAGCATATACCCAGGGGGAGCTCCAGCTGAACTGTACACTGTGTGTGTGTGTGTGTGTGTGTGTGTGTGTGTGTGTGTGTGTGTGTGTGTGTGTGTGTGTGTGTGTGTGTGTGTGTGTGTGTGTGTGTGTGTGTGTGTGTGTGTGTGTGTGTGTGTGTGTGTGTGTGTACAGTCTGAGCTGAGCAGAGTGTCTGTAATGCTTTTTGTGGCTGGATCGTTGCAGCTCCTCTGGGGCTTGGGGTGACTGAGTGGGGCTAACAACCTGCCTTGCTGCTGGGCCTCTCACTGGGAGAAAAACACCACTCCTTAGGTCTGCTACAGTAGTTACTCAGTTACACACATGTAGTTTGAGGAAATGTTTTGGTTGAAAAAGAGCATCACCAAGTGTAAAAGGTGCTGGTTTAGATCTAGGTACAACTGTCCCGGCGCCTCTGTTAGAAGACGTGGTAGTGACCAGTAGGAAACCGATCATATTAAATGGCGTGGGAGGAGATGGCTGCCGTTTTACGGACTCCTAACCAATTGTGCTATTGTGTGTGTTTTTTTCACGTTATTTGTAACTTATTTTGTACATAATGTTCCTGCCACCGTCTCTTATGACCGAAAATAGCTTTTCATATCAGGGCAGTGATTACTCACCTCGTACTGGACAAAAATATTTTTTCTTTAACGAGTCGGACGCGAAGGATTTACTTCAGACACCCGACAAGGCCAACATCCCCGTAATTCACATGAGAAGGAGACAGAGATATCGGGGACGTAGGTTGGGGTGCCTTGTAAGGAACTGACGGCGAGTGAGTAATCTGCCTCTACCACCAGTCCTATTAGACAACGTACAATCATTAGATAACGAAATAGATGAGCTACAATCACAAATATCATACCAACGGGACATTTAAAAACTGTAATATCTAATGTTTCACTGAGTTGTGCATGGATAAAATACAGCTGTCGGGTTTTACGCTGCATCGGCAAGATAGAACAGCTGCCTCCGGTAAGACAAGGGGTGGTGGTCTGTGTATATTTGTAAACAACAGCTGTTGCACAAAATCGAATATTAAGGAAGTCTTGAGGTTTCGCTCGCGTGAGGGATAGTATCTCATGATGAGCTGTAAGACCACACTATTTACCAAGAGAGTTTGTCTGTCTATTTACCATCACAAACCGATGCTGGCACTAAGACCGCACTCAGTGAGCTGTATAAGGCCATAAGCAAACAGGAAAACTAAACATGGTTGCATCACTGCCTGGTACGGCAACTGCTCGGCCCCGTTGGTCGCAAGGCACTATCGAGGGTAGTGAGTACGGCTCAGTACATCACTGGGGCCAAGCTACCTGCCATCCAGGACCTATATACCTTAGCAACATTGTCACAGGCAGCAACCTGGAAGCTCCCCTTGTGATTGCTACCTGATAACCAGATTGTGATAGGGCTGCATACTTGCTTCGAGGGGTAAAGTTTTATTTTTTTGCAAACCCTGAAAATGTGGTCAGAAACAATATCACATAACAGTCCCTCCCCTTCTCTCTTCTACGCCTTCTTCTCCCTCCATTCATTTTTTATCTGACATAATGCATGTGTAGTGACACAGGAATCAGTGGCATAAGAAGCGCTAGCTGCTGTTAACCAGTGAGGATTTATCTATCAGAGTCCATAATGGCCAATTATGGTTCTAGGCTCCTGCATTCTGCTTGAGTGCAGCCAGCCAGCCTCAGCAGACCAGACCGTGTGACTACCACAATATACTGCTGCTTGTTCACAGCAACAGAAAACGCTCTCTTCCTTCAACTAACTGGTTTTACACAAAAAACAAAATGACCTTGGCTAGTCTGATGTTGATAGTCTTTTCTAAAGAAGGGGAGTTAGCATGTTAATCCGGCATGTGCGCTCCGTTGCTCATAAAGCAGGTCCCAGACCTGTGGCTGTAATCTCTTCCTTGTGGTGACACTATGGCTTTGTCCCATATGGCACCCTATTCCCTACATAGTGCACTACTTTTAGACAGAGCCTTATGTTAGTGCACTATATAGGGGATAGGGTGCCATTTGGGACAAAGCCTGTATGCATGTTGGCTACTAGTATCTTTCCACAACCTGAACACTGTCAGCTACTGTATTAGCAGAGTGACCAACGAGGCAGGATCGGTGTCAAATCTATTCAGCTGATTCAGGAAGGGAATAGAAATGAAATACTTAAAATGTAAACGTTCACCTTGAAATTGATTTGCATGAATGGAAATGGAAGGGAGCCCTTTCCCCTCATTCATAAGACAAGGCAATTGTCAATGCTGGTGCATAATGATGATGATATGGTGATAATAGTAATACTAATAATGATAATAATTCATCATCATCATTCCACATGATACAATTTTAGTAAAAACACACGTCACTACTTCCTGTTGTTGGCCATCATTTTGGCCATGAGACCACACAGGTAGTGATTTACATTTTTTTTTCACTACTCTCATATTTTTTGCTTGTTTATTAGATAAGGTACAGATAGATAGGAAAGACAGGAAGAGTAGCAATGGGTTGGATTGGAATCCATGCTGCAGCAGTGTTCCATGGGCAGCAGCTCACTACGTTTTCTTACCTTTTTCTTCATCTTGACGTTCTTGAAGATAGCATGGACTCTCCAGGTCTTGGCAAACATGGCACCAAACGCTGTTGTGTAGCCCACAATGAGGATCCATGTTCGCACCTGCAAGACAAGGACAGAAACAGTCAAAAGCTGTCAAAGAGCTGGACTAAAACAAAGATCTAGACTGACAAGATGTTAGCATTTTTTTTTTTTTGCCAACAAATTCACCAAACGCTCTAAAAGTGCACAAAAAATAGTCAGAATCCTGTCATAATTCCATGAAAGTGAATGTGCAAACTTCAGAGGAAGTCGTATACTAGCATCATGGCTGTTAAACTTATGAATATGTGTTATTAAAAAGAGAGACCTAGCAGCATCTCCCTACTTGAAATCCAAGGATATTAAAACAAACCAAATACTATGGTGCCTTCTGTAGGCTATATCTGTATTTAGAATGAGTTGTAACTAAATAAGAGCAACAAAGCTATATCCTGTAATAACTCCCACAGTATCTAATTTAACAAGCCGGAAAAACACTACTTTAACACCCACTGCACTAAATGCTGTTTGTGTTTGTTTGTCTGTCTGTTGAAAGGCATTCTTGGCAGGGAGGCAGAGTCACAATGGAACAGCACAAGGCAGGAGATTCAGCAGCAACCCTATTCTCCCCCCAGTGATGCATGAGGAAAATAGGAGCCCTACTGAAAGAGACCGTTCTAGGGGCCCCTTGACAAATGACTAGGTCTGGTCTGTGTGGGGGATGAAAAAGATATATGACTGTAAATCAAATCAAAGTTTATTAGTCGCGCACACCGATTTGAAGATGCTATTGCTGGTGCAGCGTAATACCTATGTTTCTAGCTCCAACAGTGCAGTAATACCTGGCAATACAAAACAATCCACACAAAATCCAACAAATGAAAAGAAAGAAATTAAGAAATGTTGGAACGATTTCAAATAACAACACAAATAACACTGGAACAGTAATCCAAATCCAATCTGTATATACACCGGATGAATTTACACAATATATACTAAGAACGATATGTACAGCAATATATATACTGTATTAAACTGGGATAATGATATGTACAGCAGTAGATATATTATAGTGAGAGAATGATATGTACAGCAGTAGATATATTATAGTGGGAGAATGATATGTACAGCAGTAGATATATTATAGTGGTAGAATGATATGTACAGCAGTAGATATATTATAGTGGGAGAATGATATGTACAGCAGTAGATATATTATAGTGATAGAATGATATGTACAGCAGTAGATATATTATAGTGGTAGAATGATATGTACAGCAGTAGATATATTATAGTGGGAGAATGATATGTACAGCAGTAGATATATTATAGTGATAGAATGATATGTACAGCAGTAGATATATTATAGTGGTAGAATGATATGTACAGCAGTATATATATTATAGTGGGAGAATGATATGTACAGCAGTAGATATATTATAGTAAGAGAGTGATATGTACAGCAGTAGATATATTATAGTGAGAGAATGATATGTACAGCAGTAGATATATCATAGTGGGAGAATGATATGTACAGCAGTAGATATATTATAGTGGGAGAATGATATGTACAGCAGTAGATATATTAGAGTGGGAGAATGATATGTACAGCAGTAGATATATTATAGTGGGAGAATGATATGTACAGCAGTAGATATATTATAGTGGTAGAATGATATGTACAGCAGTAGATATATTATAGTGAGAGAATGATATGTACAGCAGTAGATATATTACTAATATATAAACTTACCTTTCTACTGACTCTGAAAAACACCAAAAGAAAAATTCTCAGGCTCCCTGCTCATCTGCGTGAACGTGCCTTAGGCATATGCAAAGAGACATGAGGACTGCAGATGTGGCCAGGGCAATAAATTGCAATGTCCGTACTGTGAGACGCCTAAGACAGCGCTACAGAGAGACAGGACGGACGGCTGATCGTCCTCGCAGTGGCAGACCACGTGTAACAACACCTGCACAGGATCGGTACATCCGAACATCACACCTGCAGGACAGGTACAGGATGGCAACAACAACTGCCCGAGTTACACCAGGAACGCACAATCCCTCCATCAGTGCTCAGACTGTCCGCAATAGGCCGAGAGAGGCTGGACTGAGGGCTTGTAGGCCTGTTGTAGGCAGGTCCTCACCAGACATCACCGGCAACAACGTTGCCTATGGGCACAAACCCACCGTCGCTGGACCAGACAGGACTGGCAAAAAGTGCTCTTAACTGACGAGTCGCGGTTATGTCTCACCAGGGGTGATGGTCAGATTTGAGCTTATCGTCGAAGGAATGAGCGTTACACTGACGCCTGTACTCTGGAGCGGGATCGATTTGGAGGTGGAGGGTCAGCATCATCGGACTGAGCTTGTTGTCATTGCAGACAATCTCAACGCTGTGCGTTACAGGGAAGACATCCTCCTCCCTCATGTGGTACCCTTCCTGGAGGCTCATCCTGACATGACCCTCCAGCATGACAATGCCACCAGCCATGCTGCTCGTTCTGTGCATGATTTCCTGCAAGAGAGGAATGTCAGTGTTCTGCCATGGCCAGCGAAGAGCTCGGATCTCAATCCCATTGAGCACGTCTGGGACCTGTTGGATCGGAGGGTGAGGGCTAGGGCCATTCCCCACAGAAATGTCCGGGAACTTGTAGGTGCCTTGGTGGAAGACTGGGGTAACATCTCACAGCAGGAACTGGCAAATCTGGTGCAGTCCATGAGGAGAAGATGCACTGCAGTACTTAATGCAGCTGGTGGCCACACCAGATACTGACTTTTACTGTTGATTTTGACCCCCCCTTTGTTCAGGGACACATTCCATTTCTGTCAGTCACATGTCTGTGGAACTTGTTCAGTTTATGTCTCAGTTGTTGAATCTTGTTATGTTCAAACAAATATTTACACATGTTAAGTTTGCTGAAAATAAAAGCAGTTGACAGTGAGAGGACGTTTCTTTTTTTGCTGAGTTTATATGAACTAAAATGCAATGTACAGTAGTAGCAATATTACTATGAGTTATGTTGAGAATACAGTATATAAATACACAGTAGAAACCCCATAGCAAAATGGTAGATTACTGTCTGATGGCTTTGAGATATAAGCTGTTTTTCAGTCTCTCGGTCCAAGCTTTGATGCACCTGTATACCGCCTTCTAGATGATAGCGGGGTGAACAGGCCATGGCTCGGGTGGCTGAGGTCCTTGATGATCTTCTTGGCTTTCCTGTGACACTTGGTGTTGTAGATGTCCTGGACGGCAGGCAGTGTGCCCCAAGTGATGCGTTGGGCGGACCGCACCACCCTCTGCAGAGCCTTGTGGTTGCGGACTGTGCAATTGCCATATCAGGTGGTGATACAGCCCGACAAAATGCTCTCAATGTTACATCTGTAAAAGTTCATGAGTGTCTTAGGGGCCAAGCCACATTTCTTCAGCCTCCTGAGGTTGAAGAGGTGCTGTTGCGCCTTTCTTCACCACATTGTCTGTGTGAAGGAACAATTTCAGGTCGTCAGTGATGTGCAGACAGTGGACCTTTTGACCCTCTGCACTGCGGCCCCATCAATGTGGACCGGGGCATGCTCTCTCTGCTGTCTCCTGTAGTCCACAATCAGCTCCTTCGTTTTGTTGACGTTGAGGTTATTTTCCTGGCTCCACTCTGCCTAGGCACTCACCTCCTCCCTGTAGGCTGTCTCGTCGTTGTTGGTAATTAGGCCTACCACTGTTGTGTAGCCAGCTCTCCTGTGGGCTACGACCACTCTCTTTCTCCTTCCCACTGAGGAGCAATGGCGCACTAGATAAAATACTGCCTTTGCTTGTTTTAGAGTTTAAACTGGAATATACTTTTTTTTAAATCAAAAGGTTTAAATTTGGTGTTCCTGTGTGTGGGTGTTTATGTGGGGCGAGGGAGGGGGAAGAGGGCAAAAAAGACAGCAAGAGAGGGATAGAGAAAGAGATAACAAAAAAACAATTACAGCAGCCATACAAAGAAAACAGTGCATATTGATTGGTTGGATCACATACTTTTCCTCAGCACTTCCTCTTTGATGTGACAGCCTCCATTTTGGATTGTTTTGGCTGAGGTGAGCCGGGCAGGCAGGCAGGCACTCGATGGCAGTTGATACGTGCTGCGCCACCCGCCTAGCTAACATTATTTATCTCTGTGGGTCCTGGTCAAAAGCAGTGCACTATATAGGGAATAAGGGGCCATTTGGGACGCAAACCAGTTATCGCTGTAATCAAACCTGTTTAATTAAACCAGAGGCTAAGATAGTCACGTTCAAACGCTTGCTGTGGGAGCAGGAGTTTAATGTGCTCCATGTTAGGAAAGACCCAGGGACTGATCCAATCAACTCCCATTATATGAAGTCCCATCCCAGTTCCTCCAGAGTGACACAGCGGTCTAAGGCACTGCATCTCAGTACTAGAGGCGTTACTACAGACACCCTGGTTTGAATCAATAGGGCGGCGCACAATTGGCACAGCGTCGTCCGGGTTTGGCCGGTGTAGGCCGTCATTGTAAATAAGAATTTGTTCTTAACTGACTTGCCTAGTTAAATAAAGGTTCAAATGTAATTCTGAAAGGAGGAAGAGAATGTTAGCTAGTGTGCTAGCCTAGCATTAGCCTGGATCTTACACCTTTTGAAGGGATGAAGAAAAGACTAGTGTGCTAGCCTAGCACTAGTCTGGGATGCACACCTTTTGAAGGGGATCAAGAGAGAATGCAAGCTAGCGTTAGAGTGGATCGCACACCTTTCGATGGGGGAGAAGACAGAAGAGAATGATATAGTATTAGCCTAGTGTTAGTCTGGGATCTTACACGTCATTAGCACAGCATATATGGGGTTCTAGCTGTACAGGTTATATACTCACAGTACACAAGGCCTCAAACTCTTTGTCGGACACCAAGGCGCCGTCCAGGCCAAAGAGGAAGATGGAGGAGTAGGAGAGCATTCCACCCAGGATGATAAGGTTGTTCATGTAGGGACTGGACATCTTGATCAGTCTGTAGGCAGAGGAGAGGAGCATGTACAGCAAGGTGTGGAATTGTGAGAAGAATACAGATCTCCAAAATTGAAAAAACTCAGAAGGACCATTTTAACATTGAAACATGTTTTTATATAACAGTGCATGTACAATGCAGTAACAGCAGCGGAGCGACTTGGGGGAACTGAGTTCCAAATGTGTTTTTGTCTTGGTGACTGCGCTATTTTCCCTATGTGCTTCAGCCCCTCGCCAATTGAGTGACAGCTAGCAAGGTGCACACACAGCAGAGCGAGAGACTGAGCAATGACGTGGTGCGCATACAGTATCTGCACAATTTTTGGGGACCACTTTTTGCTAGTGAGTGCTATTTTCAGAACTACTGGCTAAAAAGTATACAAAAGTACTGGTGAATCGATTTAACATTAGGATTGGGGGAGGGGAATCTAATCCTAGATTTGTACCGAGAAGAAACTTTCCCCCGGAGCTCTACTAGTCTAGATAGCACTCGTCCACCAAACTCCAAGTTTTCCTGACTCCATAGTATGGAAAGGCGCCTTGATGTTGTCAGCACAATGTTTTGATAACGAAGTGGGCTGTACTTTGATTGGTTCTCCTCTGTGTCTTTGTCACTCAAACACCAACATAGACAACCACACACAGCCTCCGAACGCCGCCCACTTCCAGCACAACTGTTGGATTTTCAAATCCAAACAGCGTCTCAGAAAGGTCTCAGAAAATAATGTTTGAGAGAACCAATCAAAGCTCAACTAATTTCTGCGCGAATACTGTATTTACAATGGACTCCTGTCTGGAACAGTGTGTCACAGCTCTCCCTTGCTGTGTACCACGTGAGTGGTGTCAGCTAGGCTACAGCTCTACTCACTCCTCCCCCCATTCCCCTCCCTCTTCCACTGACCTGTGGTTGCGGTTCTTGATGTTGAAGAAGAGGAAGGCCCCTGCCATGAGCATGCCCAGGATGGTGATAACAGACAGGATGCTGTAGAGGGGTACGTTGATGTTGCGACGCTGCAGACGCACAAACGTACGGTCCTTAGGAGGCTCCACCCCTGAAATGAAGAGGAGGAACTCAGTTTGCCAAGTATAAACAACTCCACAAGAAGGGGAAAACAAGTTGATTTGGAGGATCACCTCCTGAACGGAGACGAGGACATTCACAGACCCACTGGCAAAAACTGGTTGAATCAACGTTTTTTCCACGTCATTTCAGCAACATTCAAACTAATATGATGACGTTGGATTGATGTGGAAAAGTGATTGGATTTGCAAAAAATTCATCAACGTAAGGGAATTTCATATTTTTTCCACCCAACTTTTAACCTAAATCCAATAACATAGTGAATTCTTTGGGGTGAATTCATATTAGTTGACAACTCAATCAAATGTAAATCAAACCTAGACGTGGAACTGACGTCTGTGCCCAGTGGGGATGTTCTTAGCCTGAGAAATGTACAATAACCCGCATAGAATTCTTTAGATTTTAAGTGTGTCCACTTATCCAGTGACTTTGATTCTACAGTATGTAAAGTACTGAACACTTCTACAGGAGAAGGATAGATCCAAAATTAACCCTCACCATTCAGCTACTTAACATTGGAAAACGCCTCAATTTGGCTACTTTCTTATCAGCTGTGTAAATGTACCTCCATACAGAATCGGTTGTCGTGGTGAGCAACCGCTGTTTCTTATGTTTGCCCGTTCCTTTATTCACCTTCTCTGTGTCTTTGCCAGTGTGCCAATCGATTTCAATGTCTCATCTTACTGAGCTCTCTTATGGTGGTTTGACACATAGAAACAAATGTTTTAGCTGTCCCAGAGTATGTCTGTATGGGACTACAGGGAGGGAGGTGAGGGGTTTCTTGTCAACACAAGAAAACATGGTGTAATAAAAATGCTGGTAAATAATTCAACATAGAATGATTGATTGAGAGGAGCATACTGGATGCCCTGTGTGTGCGCGTACAAGCACGCATACACAAACACGCACGCACAATGCATTCGTAACGCATACACAAACACACACACACACACACACACACACACACACACACACACACACACACACACACACACACACACACACACACACACACACACACACACACACACACACACACACACACACACACACACACACACACACACACACACACACACACACACACACACACACGTACAATCTCATGTGTACTTACCTTGGAACCGCATGGTGTTGTTGATGAGATCCAGGACATCAGCAATAGCGTTGTACTCTCCGACCTTCACCTCCTGCCCCTCTGTTGGGAACACAAACAGGAAAGACTTCAGTTAGGAGAGCATGTGGACAACACTTTGGACAACTTTCTCTTTCAGTCAACTAGACAGCTCTCGCTGTAAAATTGCAGAGATCTGACCCAAAATAACTGTAACATTTCAAATAAGACAGTATCTAATCCAAAACGAATGAGGAATACTGCAGAGTGAGTTCTCATTTACAGCTTGTGTGTTTTAGCTAAGTGTGGAAATCAGTGATTAGATCAAGCTAACAGAGAGTAATGGCATTGGGTTAATGGTTGTGATACAGATTGGTATAATGGCTAGCAACAGTAACGTACTGGGGTGTATTCGTTTGTACCCTCTGTAGCAAACAGTAGTGAAACGTTTTGCAACTGAAAACTTTTTGCAATGAAAATTAGTGTTTTTTTTTGGACAAGTTCAGGTTAGTCCTTCTCCGTTTTAGCCCGTTTGCTTCCATTTGTTTCCTAGTGAATACACCCCGCACAAACTATACACACATTACCGGAGAACAAGTCTCCAGTGAAGAAACCAATCGTAAAAATAAAAGCAACAATAAATAAAAACAATAGTATGCTGGCAATGGTAACGCAATACATTGGCATTTTCACAGATACAGTAAAATGAGTCTAAATTGTGATATATCCTGAGCCATAACACAAACATCTCTCCTGAGTGCTATTTAAAGCAGCCATTTCCTTCAAGAGACCTCTTAAAAGCTGATACAGGGCTCTATGCCTAAGTTTAAAAATGTATGTGTGTATTACAGGCTCTGTATTGACCCTGTCACACACAGCAGCTCCATCACTCTCCTTCTCATAAAAATGGGTGAACAGTTACACTCAGCACACAGGGGGAGGAGGGATATGAGGGGAGACTATTCAACTCCCTCTCTCTCTCTCTCTCTCACTCTCTCTCTCTCTCTCTCTCTCTCTCTCTCTCTCTCTCTCTCTCTCTCTCTCTCTGCCAAAGCAAGTGAAGTAGATAATAAACAAAAGTGAAATAAACAATACAAATTAACAGTAGACATTACACTCACAGAAGTTCCAAAATAATAAAGACATTTCAAATGTCATATTATGTCTATATACAGTGTTGTAACGATGTGAAAATAGTTGTGAATGTGATGTGAATAAAAGTACAAAAGAGAAAATAAACAAACATAAATATGGGTTGTATTTACAATGGTGTTTGTTCTTCACTGGTCTCTTTCATTTCTAAGTGTATATAGATTTACAGTGTGAAGGTTTGATAACACATGTAAATGTTGGTTCTGTGTCGGATACACATAAACACTACGCAATTATGACTACTACGTCCCTGAGCTGTTGCTGCTATGTTAGCGCAAACCCTTCACCCAACTTCTGAAATTACATTTCACACCTGTTTGTTCAATTACCTCCTTCATTACTGTAAATCAGATACAGATTTAAACACTAGCCTGATCCCATATCTGTTTGGCGTGACGACCATAGGAGCGGGCATTACAGCACAAACAGATCTGGGATCAGTGCATTTGTGTTAATCACATTCAGATTGATGAACCCAGAGGTTCCAGACACAGAGACTAGCTTGATCACAGATATGTTCGGCCATAGGAGTTGGCAAGACAGCACAAACAGATCTGGGACCAGGCTAATGATGTACTGTTTCTGCTGCCCAGGGTAACTTCCGTCCCTGTCTACCTGACCTAGGTTGAAGACTTAAAAAATATATATATATTCATTTTTTTTACCTCTTTTTTCTCCCCAATTTGATGGTATCCAATTGGTAGTTACAGTCTTGTCCCATCACTGCAACTCCCGTACAGACTCAGGAGAGGCAAAGGTCGAGAGCCGTGCGTCCTCCGATACACAAACCAGCCAAGCCGCATTGCTTCTTCACACAATGCCCACTTAACCCGGAAACCGCACCAATGTGTCAGAGGAAACGCCGTACACACCTGGTGACCGTGTCAATGTGCATTGCACCCGGCCCGCCACAGGAGTCGCTAGTGTGCAATGGGACAAGGACATCCCTGCCGGCCAAACCGTCCCCTAACCCAGGCAACGCTGGGCCAATTGTGTGCCGCCCCATGGGTCTCCCGATCGCGGCCGGCTACGACCCTGGACTCGAACCAGGATCTCTAGTGGCACAGCTAGTACTGCGATGCAGTGCCTTAGACCCCTGCACCACTCGGGAGGCCCTAGGTTGCAAACTTAGAACCCTCTGCACAATGTCACCATAGTGATGCTAAATGTTTTAGCCATCTGCTGCACACACCCCAGCTTGCATCCCAAATGGCACCCTGTTCCCTATATAGTACACTACTATTGACCAAGGCCCATAGGAAATAGGGTACCATTTGGGATGCAGACATGTTATGCAGGGTTATTCTCTACAGCTGTCCCAATCAAACCTACGTCATCCTACCATCTCAGCACTCTATTGCTGGAGATGACATTCAATAATGAATTAACCTTCATATAGCTTTAAACTTAGGGGGAAACACCTTTACATCTCTCTACACTGGCTCAGACGCTTGTCCAATGTGGCAGGGCATGCAAACTATTACAGACTACAAAGGGAAGCACAGCCGCAAACTGCCCAGTGACACGAGCCTACCAGACGAGCTAAATTACTTCTATGCTCGCTTCGAGACAAGTAACACTGAAGCATGCATGAGAGCATCAGCTGTCCCGGACGACTGTGTGATCACGCTATCCGTAGCCGATGTGAGTTAGACCTTTAAACAAGTCAACGTTCACAAGGTCGCAGGGCCAGATGGATTACCAGGACGTGTACTCCGAGCATGCACTGACCAACTGGCAAGTGTCTTCACTGACATTTTCAACCTCTCCCTGTCTGAGTCTGTAATATCAACATGTTTCAAGCAGACCACCATAGTCCCTGTACCCAAGAACACCTGCCTAAATGACTACCAACCCGTAGAACTCAAATCTGTAGCCATGAAATGCTTTGAAAGGCTGGTCATGGCTCACATCAACACCATTATCCCAGAAACCCTAGACCCACTCCAATTTACATACCACCCCAACAGATCCACAGATGATGCAATTGCTATTATAGTCCACACTGCCCTTTCACACCTAGACAAAAGGAACACCTATGTGAGAATGCTATTCATTGACTACAGCTCAGCATTCAACACCAGAGTGCCCTCAAAGCTCATCATTAAGATAAGGACCCTGGGACTAAACACCTCCCTCTGCAACTGAATCCTGGACTTCCTGACGGGCTGCCCCCAGGAGTTAAGGGTAGACAACAACACATCTGCCATGCTGATCCTCAACACGGGGGCCCCTCAGGGGTGCATGCTCAGTCCCCTGCTGTACTCCCTGTTCACGACTCCAACACTATCATTAAGTTTTCCGATGACACAACAATCACCGACAACGACGAAACAGCCTGTAGGGAGGAGGTCAGAGACCTGGCTGTGTGGTGCCAGGACAACAACCTCTCTCTCAACTTGATCAAGACGTAGGAGATGATTGTGGACTACAGGAAAATGAGGACTGAGCACTCCCCCATTCTCATTGATGGGGCTGTGTTGGAGCAGGTTGAGAGCTTCAAGTTCCTTGGTGTCCATATCACCAACAAACTAACATGGTCCAAGCACACCAAGACAGTTATGAAGAGGGCACGACAAAACCTATTTCTCCTCAGGAGACTGAAATTATTTGGCATGGATCCTCAAAAGGTTCTACAGCTGCACCCTCGAGCATCCTGACTGGTTGCATCACTGCCTGGTATGGCAACTGCTGGCCTCCGACCGCAAAGCACTACAAAGGGTAGTGCGTACGGCCCAGTGCATCACTGGTGCCAAGCGTCCTGCCATCCAGGACCTCTATACCTGACGGTGTCAGAGGAAGGCCCTAAAATTTGTGAAAGACTCCAGCCACCCCAGTCAGAGACTGTTCTCTCTGCTGCCGCACGGCAAGCGGTACCGGAGCGCTAAGGAAATTATTTAACATTTTGAAAAAATATGTTTTGGGTATTTAAAAAAAAAACTGCATTGTTGGTTAAGGGCTTGTAAGTAAACATTTCACTGTAAGTTCTACATCTGTTGTATTCGGCGCATGTGACAAAGACAATTTGATTTGATTTGATTTACTAAACCATAAGAAATTGTTTGAATATTAATGCATTCGGTGTTCTTACACTGCACCCTCAGCCGCGCTCTGAGGTAAAGTTCCTCTTAGGTCTTAGATACAGATCTAGGATCAGCTTCCCTTCTCCCAATCCTAACCTTAACCATCAATGAGGAAAATGCAAAGCTGTCCCTGTCAGCGTACCAGGAGACTTTATGTAAGGTGATCTGTAGGCTGATGAGTTGAGGGGGGATGTAGGGTGAAGTTGCCACTAGATGCTGATCTTGGGTCAGCGTTGCATTTCCCCAACTAATGGTTAAGGTTAGGATTGGGGAGGGGAAGCTGATCTTAGATCTGTACCTAAGGGGAACTTCACCACAGAGCGGGGCTGAGGGTGAAAGACAGGCTCTGATAGTCCGATCCTTCAAAAGGGGAATGCGTGAGCTGTTCCCACACTGCATGAGGACAGATGGCAGGGTTGAGGAGAGGATCAGATCCTGGTTAAATATTCAGCCAAGGCAATCCCTCCTCTCTCTCCACTCCTACTCTCCTCTCTCTCTCGCTCTCTCTCTCTCCTCTCTCTTCACTTCCCCTCACCTCTTTTTCTCGGCTCTCTCTCACTCTCTCTTACTTTCTCTTCATTTCCTGTGTCAAACAGTCGTCATACACTCCCTGAGAAGCCAGGTGGGAGGGAGGGAGGGAGAGAGAGAGAGAGAGAGAGAGAGAGAGAGAGAGAGAGAGAGAGAGAGAGAGAGAGAGAGAGAGAGAGAGAGAGAGAGAGAGAGAGAGAGAGAGAGAGAGAGAGAGAGAGAGAGAGAGAGGGAGAGGGAGAGGGAGAGGGAGAGGGAGGGAGGAAGGAAGGGAAGGATGGTAGACATAATAAGGTCATGCTATGAATGGAGGGAGGGTGGGAGAGAGAGGTGAAAAGGGGAGAGAGAGAGGGGAGAAAAGGAGAAAGGCAGGTGTGTGTCATGTGGGAGGGAGAGTGGCGGGGAGGGGGGGGGGTGTTCTGCCCAAGGCTAGGTACTCATAATGACATTTTCACAGCGCTATGGAGCAAGAGCTCTCCAGTTCACTGATGATAACATTTATTTGCTTATCCATGACATGACTGCCAGTTGCCTTCCAATTGAAAAACTCCATCACTCCCACAACCAAACAGGTCCGCCTCCCCCGAGTGTTTCCACATACACACACACACACACACACACACACATGCACGCACACAAACACACCTACATCCCGATTTAAGCTGCCACAGGGGGCACCTCTGCAGTGGGGTAGATAAGATAGGGGTGAGCGGATTAATAAAGGCATACTGGTGCTGAGGGAGGGTTGGGCCGGGAGCCGGGGGGATTCCCCCAAATACAGATCACACCCCTGGGTAGAAAATCCCACCCGGAAGCCCCCTGGTAGTCAACCTCCACTGGTTGGGTAACCCCAGAGTAGGATTACTATGACATCATCATCAGCCAGACAGAAACCAGTCACAATATTAGAGCAATTCAACAGAACATCACAGCAATGCAACAATCCTACAACATGTGCTTACAGTACCTTGAAACTGTGTGAATTTGATGGTACCCATCCGTTCTCCGTTCCTGAACATGACTTGGCCCTGGATAGAAAAGGAATGAAAACACATTTAGAACATTTTAATGCATTTAAAGTACTTAAGGACTCAATGAGGAATCACATGTTCAATACAATACACTTGTTGCCTTGTCCATATGATGCTGCCTTGTCCATGTGACATGATCCACATCAGCTACCAAGCTGAAACCAAACATTGTTGGCCCTTGTTAATGCCCAGGCCTAAACTCTAACAAGCTAAACCATCTGAATTATTGGCCATCTTCAACGATGGGCTACAGCAGAGGAAGCAGTAGAGATTATCTTGATTTCATTTGAATTTAGATGCACTATTTTCTTGATGAGCCATTAAGTGTTGGCACATTTTTTATATTTTTATTTTACCCCCTTTTTCTCCCCAATTTCGTGATATCCAGTTGTTAGTTACAGTCTTGTCGTACGGACTCAGGAGAGGCGAAGGTCGAGAGCCGTGCATCCCCCGAAACACGACCCCGCCAAGCCACACTGCTTCTTGACACAATGCTCGCTTAACCCGGAAGCCAGCCGCACCAATGTATTGGAGGAAACACTGTACACCTGGCGACCATGTCAGCGTGCATTGCGCCCAGCCAGCCACAGGAGTCTCTAGAGCACGATGGGACAAGGACAACATGGCCGGCCAAACTCTCCCCTAACCCGACAACGCTGGGCCAATTGTTCGCTGCCTTATTGGTCTCCCAGTCATGGCCAGCTATGACACATCGTGGGATCGAACCAGGATCTGTAGGACACTGCGCCACTCGGGAGGCCCCAGGTGTTGGCACATTAACAGATTTTAGTGGACTAGCACCAGGCTTCTTTTTGGATTAGAAGTTTGCAAAAATGGATCTGTTCATACGAAGTAAACAAAATGATTGGTCAGCAGATTAATTTGCTCATATCCTAAGAATATATTTTTGCTGTAACACCCGCTCAAGCAGGTACAGTTGAAGTCGGAAGTTACACCTTAGCCAACTTAGCCAAATACATTTAAACTCAGTTTTTCACAATTCCTGACATTTAATTATAGTTAAAATTCCCTGTCTTATTTTAAGAATGTGAAATGTCAGAATAATAGTAACAAGAATGATTTATTTCAGCTTTTATTTCTTTCATCACATTCCCTGTGGGTCAGAAGTTTACATACAGTCAATTAGTATTTGGTAGCATTGCCTTTAAATTGTTCAACTTGGGTCAAACATTTCTGGTAGCCTTCCACAAGCTTCCCACAATACGTTGGGTGAATCTTGGCCCATTCCTCCTGACAGAGCTGGTGTAACTGGGTCAGGTTTGTAGGCCTCCTTGCTCGCACACGCTTTTTCAGTTCTGCCCACACATGTTCTATAGGATTGAGGTCAGGGCTTTGTGATGGCCACTCCAATACCTTGACTTTGTTGTCCATAAGCCATTTTGCCACAACTTTGGAAGTATGCTTGGAGTCATTGTCCATTTGGAAGACACTTTTGCAACCAAACTTTAACTTCCTGACTGATGTCTTGAGATGTTGCTTCAATATATCCACCAAAGTTTTCTACCTCACGATGCCATCTATTTTGTGAAGTGCATCGGTCCCTCCTGCAGCAAAGCACCCCCACAACATGATGCTGCCACCCCCGTGCTTCACGGTTGGGATGGTGATCTTCGGCTTGCAAGCCTCCCCCAAACATAACGATGGTCATTATGGCCAAACAGTTTCATCAGACCAGAGGACATTTCTCCAAAAAGTACGATCTATGTCCCCATGTCCAGTTGCAAACCGTAGCCTGGCTTTTTTATGGTGGTTTTGGAGCAGTGGCTTCTTCCTTGCTGAGCAGCCTTTCAGGTTATGTCAAAATAGGACTCGTTTAACTGTGGATATAGATACTTTTGTACCTGTTTCCTCCAGCATCTTCACAAGGTCATTTGCTGTTGTACTGGGATGATTTGCACTTTTCGAACCAAAGTATGTTTATCTCTAGGAGACAGAACGTGTCTCCTCCCTGAGCGGTATGACAGCTGCGTGGTCCCATGGTGTTTATACTTGCGAACTATTGTTTGTACAGATGAACGTGGTACCTTCAGGCGTTTGGAAATTGCTCCCAAGGATGAACCAGACTTCAACTGTATATTTCACTGGTCATCCCCAAAGCCAACACCTTTCCTTTCAATTCTCTGCTGCCAATGATTGGAACGAATTGCAAAAATCCCTGAAGCTGGAGTCTTATATCTCCCTCACTAACTTTAAGCATCAGCTGTCAAAGCAGCTTACCGATCACTGTACCTGTACACAGCCAATCTGTAAATAGCACAGCCTACTACCTCATCCCCATATTGTTATTTATCCTCTTGCTCTTTTGCACCCCAGTATCTCTACTTGCACATCATCATCTGCACATCTATCACTCCAGTGTTAATGCTGAATTGTAATTATTTTGCCTCTATGGCCTATTTATTGCCTTACCTCCCTACTTACCTCCCTACTCTTCTACATTTGCAGACACTGTACATATATTTTTCTATTGTGTTATTGACTGTACATTTGTTTATGTTTAACTCTGTGTTGTTGTTTTTGTCGCACTGCTTTGCTTTTTCTTGGCCAGGTTGCAGTTGTAAATGAGAACTTGTTCTCAACTGGCCTACTTGGTTAAATAAAAATAAAAATCCCATGAGGGTCAGCAAAGGGCTGTCTGATTTCGTAATGTGACTCTTATCACAAATCTTCTTTAAGGGGCTTTTAAAAAGTAATGTCTTAAGTGAGAATACCACCTTTGGCTACTGAACAGACATCATTAGTCAGTCCATCTACCTTTAAAACTTTGACATGTCTTTGATTTCAGCCTTAAGTGAAAGCGAGTGGAAATGAATGACACTCTCCATATGGATCATCATTGATATTCCAAAAAACAACACTCAAGCCCAAATAAAATCATAAAAAATATGCAGATATTTTCACACAAAAAAAGTCTGGCAACTAACACATTGCCTTCCCTCCCTTATTCATCCTCATCCATCAAGACTGTGGAATTAATTCATCAAGCCATCTGCCAATAGAACTCCCTAATTAAACATTTAACTGGATCTGGGATTACTGGCGGCCACAGAAAAACAGGTGAATGAGAGAGACAGAGAGAGTTAGCATGGAGCTAATTAAAGCAGCGCTGACAGAGAGATGGGAAGGAAGGAAACCTATTGACGAGCCAATTTCAGTTCAAAAAGACGCTGAGGCTTTGAAGTCAGTCGCTGGGCGGGTTTCTGCACCCTGATTGGTACCCTGTGTTTGTATGCATCTGTGATGTGACTGAGTGTCTGTCTGTGTGAGCTTGGAGAGAGAGAGCTAGCTAAACCTACTGTCCTCACAGACAGCAGTGCTAGGCTAACTGCGGTGGGATGGAGAGTTTTCTACTGTTGTATGGCATTTAAAAAAGTGACTGAAAGTGTAAGCTCAGAGAGAGAGAGTTACCTATAGGTAACTGCCAAAATAAAGGAAGCGCTTGAGTAAATGAGGGATACAAAGTACATTGAAAGCAGGTGCTTCCACACAGGTGTGGTTCCTGAGTTAATTAAGCAATTAACATCCCATCATGCTTCGGGTCATGTATAAAAATGCCTAGTTGCCCACTATTTTGGCTAGCATGGCTAGAAGACCTCAGTGACTTTGAAAGAGGGTTCTCAAAAGAGCATAGGATGTTTAATGGATGTCTATCTCAGTCACCAGATTTCAACCCAACTGAACACTTATGGGAGATTCTGGATGAACGGTGTCACATTCCTCCGATAGAGTTCCAGACACTTGTAGAATCTATCCCAGGGCGCATTGAAGCTGTTCTGGCGGCTCGTGGTTTCCCAATGCCCTATTAAGACACTTTATGTAGGTGTTTCCTTTCTTTTGGCAGTTACCTGTAGCTAGGCTTGACACTGCTGCTAATACAGCCTTCGCCTTAGTGCTATATGCTGACAGTGGTGAGATGGAGCTAAAACAAAAGAGTCTTTAGGCCAAGCATCGGTATAAAACTGCAGTAGAAAAGTTCTATAAGTGTTTCCTGCTTCCTATTCTGAGACTCCGGTAGTGTTTTTCTTTACAGTGGCTTGCGAAAGTATTCACCCTCCTTGACATTTTTCTAATTTTGTTTCCTTACAACCTGGAATTAAAATAGATTTTTGGGGGGGTTGTATCATTTGATTTACACAACATGCCTACCACTTTGAAGATGCTAAATATTTTTTCTTGTGAAACAAACAAGAAATAAGACAAAAAAACTGAAAACTTGAGCGTGCATAACTATTCACCCCCCCAAAGTCAATACTTTGTAGAGCCACCTTTTGCAGCAATTACAGCTGCAAGTCTCTTGGGGTATGTCTCTATAAGCTTGGCACATCTAGCCACTGGGATTTTTGCACATTTTTCAAGGCAAAACTGCTTCAGCTCCTTCAAGTTGGATGGGTTCCGCTGGTGTACAGCAATCTTTAAATCATCCCACAGATTCTCAATTGGATTGAGGTCTGGGCTTTCACTAGGGCATTCCAAGACATTTAAATGTTTCCCCTTAAACCACTCGGGTGTTGCTTTAGCAGTATGCTTAGGGTCATTGTCCTGCTGGAAGGTGAACCTCCCAGTATCAAATATCTTGAAGACTGAAACAGGTTTCCCTCAAGAATTTCCCTGTATTTAGCGCCATCCAGGATTCCTTCAATTCTGACCAGTTTCCCAGTCCCTGCCGATGAAAAACATATGCACAGCATGATGCTGCCACCATTTTTTTCTTTAAGCAATGGCTTTTTTCTGCCCACTCTTCCGTAAAGCCCAACTCTGTGGAGTGTACGGCTTAAAATGGTCCTATGGACAGATACTCCAATCTCCGCGGTGGAGCTTTGCAGCTCCTTCAGGGTATCTTTGGTCTCTTTGTTGCCTCTCTGATTAATGCCCTCCTTGCCTTGAGTTTTGGTGGAAGGCCCTCTCTTGGCAGGGTTGTTGTGGTGCCATATTCTTTCAATTTTTTTATAATGGATTTAATGGTGCTCCATGGAATGTTCAAAGTTTCTGATATTTTTTTATAACCCAACCCTGATCTGTACTTCTCCACAACTTTGTCCCAGGCCTGTTTGAAGAGCACCTTGGTCTTCATGGTGCCCCTTGCTTGGTGGTGCCCCTTGCTTAGTGGTGTTGCAGACTCTGGGGCCTTTCAGAACAGGTGTATATATACTGAGATCATGTGACAGATCATGTG